>NC_040094.1:62829539-63129539 GCF_003369695.1 Bos indicus x Bos taurus
ACAGCCCACAGATCCAGCCAGCCAACCCAACGGCCAACCGGCTGGATGGGAGTGGCTGGAGGTATGTAAGTTCTGGAAGATCCAGATAAACTCAGGAGAGGCAGATATGCACTTCATCAAAATAAAAGGAATTCCAAGTCAACAATCATGGTCATCTGGAGGGCAATGAATCAATTGTTCAGAAATGCAAATTCCTCCTTTTTCCAAAAGGAAAGTTAATATTTCAAACTCAATTAGATTCATCTGGTCTTTGTTGACCTTGAGGCCCCAAAGACTTCTCCCTTTCTAGAAGAAAAAGCCTCTGCACAGGGAGCGCCCTACAAACACTTGTTGACTTGTCTCACGGTACTGGCTTCGGACCATGAGCAACAGTCAGAGGAAGCTTTTCTTCTTAAAGTCACTTAGCTTGGAACCCTAGAGCGCTCCAGTTCTTCATCCATAATCCATTTCAGAATGACCCAACACGAAACCTCCCAGGGAGTGGGGGAAAACCACTGAAGAAGGAAGTTAAAATTAAGGTGGGAACAGAAGTAAACAGATTGTCTTTCTTAAGAATTCTATGATAAAACATTCCTCTGAGGTTTTTCAAAAAGGGTCATTAGTCCTTACAATTTTTATAGAATGGAAATAAGCTAATTTAGCCAGTACACCATCCTTCTCCTCCACACCCACGCCTCCAGGGAGACATTTAATACTTTCCCCCACTTATTGTTTTTAACTAAAGGGAAAAAGCAAGTCAGACTTTCAAAGAACGGACTCCAAGCCACGAACCTTGATTAAGACCCAGGCTGACATTATGGAAAACAGTATGGAGGCTCCTCAGAACATTAAAAATAGAACGACCACACAATCCCACAATCCCACTTCTCAGGGTATATCCAGAGAAGATGAGATTAAGATCTTGAAGAAATACCTGCACACCCGCCTTTGAAGTGAACATGGTGAAGTGAAGTCGCTCAGTCATGTTCGACTCTTTGCAACCCCATGGACTGTAGCCTACCAGGCTCCTCCCTCCATGGGATTCTCCAGGCAAGAGTACTGGAGTGGGTTGCCATTTCCTTCTCCAGGGGATCTTCCCGACCCAGGGATCGAACCTGGGTCTCCCACATTGCAGGCAGACACTTTAACCTCTGAGCCACCAGGGAAGCCCACACCCACCTTTACTACAGCATTATTCACAACAGCCCGAGTATCCAGTGACGGGTGAACAGGTAGAGAAAATGTGCTGTCTGTATCACACACACACACATAATGGAATGAGTGGACCTTAAGAAGGAAATTCTTCTGCATTTATAGCAACCTGGATGAACCTGGAGGATATTCTGCGAAATGAAAAGAGCCAGGCACAGAAAGACAAGTATCTCCTGATCTCACATAGTGATCTCACTTCTATGGGGAATCTAACAAAGCAGAACACACAGAGCAGAGGGGGTGGTGGCTGCCAGGGGCCGGGGGCGGGGGAAGGGAGCTTGTCAAAGTACAAACCTTCAGTTATATGCAATCAACCACTTCTGAGCGTCTAATGTGCAGCACACCGAGCAGAGTTCACGAAACTGCACCGCAAACTTCAGATTCACTAACAGCAGACCTTCAGTGTCTCTACCACCAAAACAGTTTTAAAGGTGACCGTATGAGATGACGGATGTGTTGATTAGCTTGACTACGGTCGTCATTTTATAATGTATGTATATATCAAAACAATACAGACAACAAATACAGTTCATGACGATGGACACGGACTTGGACAAACTCCGGGAGGTGGTGAGGGACGGAGAAGCCTGGTGTGCTGCAGTCCACGGGGTAGCAGAGCGTCGGACATGACTCGGTGACTGAACAACAGGCAAGTAATACGGTTTTCATTTGCCAGTTGTACCTCAGTAAAGCTGGGTTGTTCGTGCTTTTTTAAATATCCAAGCTGAGGGACCTCTCTGGTGGCCCAGTGCTTGGGACTCTGCGCTTCCAATGCAGGGAGCACGGGTTCCACCCTGGTCGGTGAGCGAGAAGACACTACAGGCTGCATGTGTGTTGGTCGCTCAGTCGTGTCTGACTCTCTGTGACCCCATGAACTGTAGCCCACCAGGCTCCTCCGTCCATGGGATTCTCCAGGCAAGGACACTGGAGTGGGTTGCCAGGCCCTCCTCCTGACCCAGGGCTGGAACCCAGGTCTCCTGCATTGCAATCAGATTCTTTACCATCTGAGCCACCAGGGAAGCCCCACAATGTGCGTGGCAAGGCCAAAAAATAATAATAAGACATAAAAATGTAAAAATAAATATTCAGGCTGAGACTTTGAGCTCAGAGTCTTAGCTGAGGTCACCTTCCCCAATTTTCCTTATATATCACATTTCCCAGCTCAGAAGGGGGTGTGGTCACAGGCAAGGAACACTCCTGGGGGCTCAGGAAGACAGGGGGCGAGACTTCCCTGGTGGCCCAGCAGTTAAGACTTGACGCTTTCAACACAAGGGGCCCGAGTTCAGTCCCTGGTCAAAGAGCAAAGATCCCACGTGCTGCTCGGTGTGGCCAAAAAAAGGCAAAAAAAGAAAGGGGGTCTCTGGCAAATAAAGCCTTCACCCCTCCTTCCACTGAGTTGGAAGTTACCCGACCACCCTACTCAACAAACCGCTGCAAGGAAGGCCCATCTGTCCCATCCAAGCAGAGCTCCCTGATGGTCCAGTGGTTTAGAGTCTGCCCTCCCAACACAGAGGTACAGGTAAGATCCCTGGTCAGGGAACTAAGATCCCGAAAGCCTCACGGCAGGGCCAAAAAAAAAAAGGCCATCTGGGATAGATCTTGCTGGGGAGAGCAAGAACCCTGCCTGTGTCCTCGGGCTGCAGGAGAGGGAACTCTAGCTGCTGATCCGTTTTGCGAGGGCCTGTGCTCTTCTCCGCGAGCCCCGGGGAAGCAGGGCACTGGACCTGCTAAGGCCTGGTGCTCTTTGGTTCCGGGCGGGCTGATGGGGAAAGGTGCTCATGACAAGGGAACGATGCAGTCTGTGGCCGGGAGCGCTGAGAGCCGGCGGAGGAGGCCACCTGAAGACGAGCTTTCAGTCCACACGCCGGCGGGAGGCCCGTCACCTGAGCCTGGCTCCCCGAGGGGCCCCGGCCAAGCGGCCACGAGAGGGCCTCGCAAACAGCTGAAACAACAAGACAGCCGGCGGCCCTATCTGGCAGAGGGCTCTGTTGGTTTTCCAAAGACAAAGCTTCGGATGAGCTGAGGCCAAGAAAGACAAAGGCCCGGGGGGTGTGATCTCTGGTTGCAGAGCTCTGTGGTTTCGTCCGGCAGGTCGGAACGCGGGCGGAGGGGGCGCAGGCTGCAGCTGCGAGTCACGCGGGAGCTCCCGGGGCACCAGCTGCCCACGTGTGTCCAAAATGATCCGACATCACCCATCGGGGGACGTGGAACGAGGGACAGTCTCGATCCGGGAGCTGTGCTTCAGCAGTGAATGAAACATGGAACCCACTGCCCGCCTGGCACCCCCGTTCTGTGGGCGGGGGAGAGGGTGGGAAGATCCCAGGGGGCGAGTCAGGGAGAGAACGAACCCGGAGGGGACCAGGAGTGGGCAGGCAAGCGGCTGTGGGTTACGGAAGGTCAAGGGCGGCCCCACTGAGGAGCGGACCCTTCCAGCGGCCCCGGGAGAGTAGCGCGCAAGACTCGCGGTTCTGGAAGGTTCTGCCAGAGAGAGCATAAGGCGGGGGCGGGTGAGCCCCACGCAAACAGCAGGACGAGGAGGGCGAGGGTGAGACGGCCTCTCCTGCGCCAGCGTGGGGTCGGAACAGGGTCCCCCGGGCTGCCTGGCTGGGGACGCGGTGCGGCGGGGAAGACGGGCTGAGGAGCCGCGTGCCAGCCCGGGTGAGTCCAGGTGGGACTGGCCGCCAGGTGAGGCTGCCAGGGGCCCAGGGTGCAGCACTAGCGGCGGGGACGTGCCCGCCCAGGCACCCGCCCGCAAGCCCTGGCAAGAGCACTGCCTTCAGTTTTGCCTCGCCCTCCGCCAAGCCCAGAGCCGGGAAGATGCAGCTGACTTGGCGGCCGGCGTCAAACGGTTCCTTACCGCTGAGCATGATGAACCTCCTCAGGGCTCCTCCTTGGTCCTGAGACCCCAACACGGTCACTCTGGGGCCGGCCCACGACTCCCTAGGAGTGTCTGTGGTGGGCGGGGGCGGGGGGGCTGCCCTGGTGGGCCAGTGGGACTCGGTTGGATCCCTGATGGGGAACGCTGCAAGCAGAGACCCAGTGCAGCCAAAATTAAGAGGAAAAAAAAAAAGGAGTGTTTGAGGGGGCGGGGCTGCGGTCTCAGTTCAACAGAGGATGCAAAGGAAAAGCTTCGTTTTCTGTTCTGTATTTTTCTTGTTTTACTGAGATATCACTGACGACGCACCCCTGTGGAAGTCTAAGGCGGGCAGCGTAAGGACTGGACAAACGTGTTCTGTGAAATGATGACCACAATATCTCTTATAGATACAAGTAAGAAAAGAGAGAAGAAAAACAAATGGTTTTTTCCTTGTAATGAGAACTTTGAGTCTTCTCTCCTAACAACTTGCAAATATTCCACAGGGCAGGGTTCCCTACAGTCATGTGTCATCTGCCTCATCCCCACGACTCATTCATCTTCTAACCAGAACAAAGGAAATCTTTGAATTCAGTTCAGTTCAGTTCAGTCACTCAGTCGTGTCCAACTCTTTGCAACCCCATGAATCGCAGCACGCCAGGCCTCCCTGTCCATCCAAACTGGGAGAGTAATTCCACTTAGAAGATTGAAAAAAAAAACTAAGGGACTTTCCAGTGGTAAGACTCCACGCTCCCAAAGCACAGGGCACAGGTTCAATCCCTAGTTGGGGAATTAAGATCTCAAATGCCACAACTAAGATTGAAGATCCCCAGCCCCAGTGCAGCCAAATAAATAAGTAGAAGTATTTTTTTAAATTTAAGCTTGAAGATGTCCAGCCAGACCCTGTGGCTGGGAACATCAGCTTCTGTGGCCCCAGCAATGCCAGGGGGCAGATGACACCCTGCCTGGCGTTCGGCTGGAACCACCTGCTGGGATCGGCCCAGCAGGAGACCACGCGGCAGGAGCCAGTCTGGGAGAGCAGAGGTGACCTGAGGTCACACCTCTGAACACTTGGCAGGCCGCAGAAATTATAGCTGGGTCCTTGAACATAGGTCAGAAAAACAGAGAGTAGATAGACCTCTGAACAACATCCTTTCCCTAAAACTCTGTCCTCCACTGGGAAGAAAAACCATGAGGGGTGGGATCCAATGAAAAGGACTTTCATCAGGAGGGAGGGGACATAAATACACGGAGGGCTGATTCATGCTGATGCACGGCAGAGACCAGCAAAATACTGTAAAGCAATCAGCCCCTAATTAAAAATAAACTTTAAAAAAAATATTTTGTTAAAAAAAGAGAAGCAAAGGGCTTACAGTCAATTACCTGAAATCCACTCCCTTGAGGCCTCTTTGCCAAATGTTTAAGGACTTTTTACAAAGCAGTGTTTATCTATTACTTATCAAACTTTTCGTAATGGAACTTGTCAAACATACAAAAGTTGAGAAACTCACACATACCCGCCCAACATCTAAACTCGACAGCCATCAGCACAAGGGCGCCCCGCTTCATCCGTCTCCTCTCCCAGGCCCCCTCCCTCATTCTCCACTTACACTGCAGTATTCGCAAACAAATCTCAGATATCATGTAATCTCATCGACAATCATTTCTCTATGCTTCTCTAGATTATAAGAACTGTTTTTACATATACTTACAGTTCTCAGTGAAGCCCCCTTTAAACGTAATGCAGTGATTTGTGTTCACCATCGAAAACCCAGGGAACGCTGCAATGTCCTCAGTCTCACCATTGGTTCTGGGTTTTCCTACAGTTTGTTCTGGACTCCCCCAGTGGCTCAGCGGTAAAGAATCCGCCTGCGATGCAGGAGCCACAGGACCCTTTGGTTCGAGCCCTGGGTCGGGAAGATCTCCTGGAGAAGGAAATAGCAACCCACTCCAGTGTTCTTGCCTGGAGAATTCCATGGACAGAGGAGCCTGGTGGGCTGCAGTCCATGGGGTCACACAGAGTCAACACTAAAGTGACTTGGCATGAACAGTTTGTTCTAATCGTGATCCAACAGAGTCCGTTCTGCACTGTGCTGCACTCACGTGTCCCTTCTCGTGTATATGCTCCTCCTCTCTCTTCCCTACAACGGATTTGTAATAAATTTGGTTGGTTGTCCTGTAAAATTTCTCAACTTTTGGATCTGGCTGATTTCACCTCCATGGTGTCACTTAAAATGTTTCCTGGAACTCTGTTCTGTTAATCTGTAGATCTACAGGTGAGACTAGATTCAGGTGAGTTTTCAACTTATTTTCTTATTCTATTTCTTGTTAATATTTTATTAATTTATTGGCTGCACCACGGGCCCTGTGGGATCTTAGCTCCCTGACCAGGGTTAGAACCTGAATCCCCGAGTCTGGAAGTGCAGAGTCTCAACCAAGGGGCCACCAGGGAACCCCTCAGGTGAGGTTTATTTTTTGGCAGGAGGGAGGCACAGGCCGCCCTTATACTTCTGTTTCCCCCAGTAAGACATCAAGGGAGTATGTATCAGAATTTCATTTTTTTCCTGTGTGATTTTTGCATGAGAAGAGGGAAAACTTTCTCTTAAATGCTACTAGAAAAGACCCTGATGCTGGGAAAGACTGAAGTCAGGAGGAGAAGGGGACGACAGAGGATGAGATGGTTGGATGGCATCACCGACTCGATGGACACGAGTTTGGGCAAGCTCTGGGAGTTGGTGATGGACAGGGAAGCCTGGTGTGCTGCGGTTCATGGGGTCACAAAGAGTCGGACACGACCGAGCGACTGAACAACCACCACCATGGCTGTCTATTTTTGTAGATTTATTTTCTCCCCGAATCTGCTGCACCTCTGCAATGAAACATGTGAGGTTTCATTATGGACTGAATGTTTGTGTCCTTTCAAAGTTCTTCTATTGGTGGGACTTCCCTGGGAGTCCAGGGGCTAAGGTTCTGAGCCCGCCATGCAGGAGGCCCGGGTTCAATCCCTGGTCGGGGAACTAGATCCCACCTGCTGCCAATAAAATTAAAAAAAAAGAGCCCATGTTTCGCAACTAAGACCTTATGCAGTCAGGTAGATAAATTCACGTCTTGGCGCCTTTCCCCTCGTTAGGACAAACTTGCAGAGTTGCCTTTGGGAGACAAGGCAGGTTAGATGAGGTCACAGGGCACAGCCCTCCTGATGGGATTCATGCTCTTGCAGGAAGAGTCAGGAGAGAACTTGCTCTCGCTCTCACAGATGGAGACACAGCAAGAAGGTGTGATGGCCAGAACCCTCCACAAGAGCCAAGTCAGCCAGCACCTCGCTCTTAGACCCCCAGCCTCCAGAAGTGAGAGAGACAGGCTCTGTTTTCTCAGTCACCCGGTCCACGGGGTTCACTGTGGCAGCCCCCGCCCACCCAGAGACTCCAGCTGTTTTATCTGAGAAGCTCTGAGGCTGAAGCCGGGGCAGAAGGAAGGATAAGCCCAAAACTTAGGGGAAAAAATAAATGCTCAGCTCAGGGACTCCCCTGGCGGCCCAGGGCTAAGGACCCGCCTTCACTGCCATCTGTCGCTGTTCAGTCCCCACTCCTGCCTGACTCTCTGAGGCCCCGTGGACTGCAGCACGCCAGCTCCTCTGCCCTGCACCATCTCCTGGAGCTCACTGCCACGGGCCGGGGTTTCATCCCTGATTGGGCAACTGAGATCGCAAACTGCGTGGTCCTGCCGCTCGTCCCCGCCCCACCCCCTGCAAAAAAAAAAGTTCATTTCAGTGAAGTAGTTACTTGGCAAATCTGCCTTTTGTAGAACTGACTCTGGGGATGTGTTGACATTGACTGACTTTGCAGAACATGTGTCCAGGCTCCAAAAGAGTCATTCCTTTGCCGTGTGACTTTGGATAAGTTGCTGAATCTCTCTGGACTCCAGTTTCCCCACTTGCCTGAAAAACAGGACCACAGAAAAGTCCCTGCACCCCAAACCCAATGGTGAGCATGAAACAGCCTGACACAAGGGCTGCTCAGAGACGTGGGCCGTAATTCTGCCCTCCCCAACTGTGTTGAGGATAAAGAGATAACAGACATGAGAACATTCTGAAAAAAGCACCGTGCAAACCCGAGGCGTTACCTCAACGCCTGTTAAGCAAACCGATTGTGAGTACAGATGGTGAAATCCAGAATGCCTGCAGCTGCCGGCCGAGTCCTTGTCCTGACTCCGCTGCTGGATTCCGAACCCAGAAAAGGTAAAGGACACAGGGAAAGCAGTCGCGCTGATTGGCATTTTCAAAGCTCTGAACCGCAGTTCTGGTCACACAGTCCTACGGCTCTCAGGTCTATTCTGGGAAACCCTAGAGGGTCCCTCTGCCCCCGGCAGCCTCTGGCGACAGCCAGCGTGGCCTCAGGAGCAGGCGGCCGACCAACGCATGCGGCTCTGGACAGCAGAGCAGCGCGAAGTGAAGTCAAGACGCAGAGGGCATGTGAGGGGAACTGACTCTCTGCTGATGCCAATGGAAAGTGGGAATTACATAATGCCATTTGCAGCAACACGGATGCACCTAGAGAGCATCACAGTGAGTGAAGTCAGACAGGGAAGGACAAATGTCACATGATATCATTTATATAAGGGATAAGAAAAAAAAAGGAACACATGGGGCTTCCCGGGTGGTTCCGTGGTCAGGAATCTGCCTGCCAGTGCAGGGGACCCGGGTTTGATCCCCGGTCTGGGAAGATCCCCCGTGCTGTGCAGGAGCTGAGCCTAGGAGCCAGGTCGACCCAAGCCCCCGTGCCCGAGTGCCTGAGCTCCACACCGAGAGCCTGCTGCTAGCTGCAACAGAGAAACCGGCGCAGCAGTGAGGCCCCGACATGGCCAAACCGAGTGGACTTCATCAAGGGAACAAACGAACTCGACTGTGAAACCGAAGCAGAACAAAACCAGCCCACGGTTACCAGGGGTGAGGAGATGGGACTGACATGTACATACTGCTGCACATAAGACGGGCGTCCCTGGTGGCTCAGCTGGTAAAGAATCCGCCTGCAACGCAGGAGACACCGGTTTGATCCCTGGGTCGGGAAGATCTGCTGGAGAACGGATAGGCCGCCCACTCCAGTATTCTGGCCTGGAGAATTCCATGCACTGTGTAGTTCATGGGGTCGCAGAGTCGGACACAACTGAGCGACTTTCACGTATAAAATAGATCATCTACAAGGACCTACTGTAGAGCACAGGAAATGCAGTGCTCTGTAATGACCTATGTGGGAAGAGAATCTAAAAGAGAGCAGATACATGTCTGTGTATAATGACCCGATTCACTGTGCTGTATGGCTGAAACTAACACAACACTGTGAATCAACTATACTCCCATAAAAAAATTTTTTTAAGTGGGAAAAGGAGTACCTCAAGGCTGTATACTGTCATCCTGCTTATTTAACTTATATGCAGAGTACGTCATGAGAAACACTGGGCTGGAGGAAACACAAGCTGGAATCAAGATTGCCGGGAGAAATATCAATAACCTCAGATATGCAGATGCCACCACCCTTATGACAGAAAATGAAGAGGAACTAAAGAGCCTCTTGATGAAAGTGAAAGTGGAGAGTGAAAAAGTTGGCTTAAAGCTCAACATTCAGAAAACGAAGATCATGGTATCCGGTCCCATCACTTCATGGGAAATAGATGGGGAAACAGTGGCTGAGTTTATTTTTTTGGGCTCCAAAATCACTACATATGGTGATTGCAGCCATGAAATTAAGATGCTTACTCCTTGGAAGGAAAGTTATGACCAACCTAGATAGCATATTCAAAAGCAGAGACATTACTTTGCCAACAAAGGTCTGTCTAGTTAAGGCTATGGTTTTTCTAATGGTCATGTATGGATATGAGAGTTGGACTGTGAAGAAAGCTGAGCACCGAAGAATTGATGCTTTTGAACTGTGGTGTTGGAAAAGACTCTTGAGAGTCCCTTGGACTGCAAGGAGATCCAACCAGTCCATCTAAAGGAGATCAGCCCTGGGTGTTCATTGGAAGGACTGATGCTGAAGCTGAAACTCCAATACTTTGGCCACCTCATGCGAAGAGCTGACTCATTGGAAAAGACCCTGATGCTGGGAAAGACTGAGGGCAGAGGAGAAGGGGATAACAGAGGATGAGATGGTTGGATGGCATCACCGACTCGATGGACATGGGTGTGAGTGGACTCTGGGAGTTGGTGATGGACAGGGAGGCCTGGCGTGCTGCGGTTCATGGGGTCGCAAAGAGTCAGACACGACTGAGTGACTGAACTGAACATTTTAATGTCAGAAACATCCAGAAGGACTAGCTGTCACCGACGCAGAGCCAGGCGCTCCCGAAGGAGGGCCCGGCTCTAAGATGTGAACCACACGAGGGCACTGCCCAGGCCGGTCCCCCAGCCCAGCGTGGATTCAATCTGTGTTTGCCAGAGTGCCTCTGTCTAAACTGAGCTCCGACCAAGCCCCCTGAAAGCTCAGCTCCACCTCAGCACTTCCCTAAACCCAGCCGACCTTCCCCGGCCTGCAGACTCTCACTTGCACGAGCGCCCTTGCTGCAGCGCCGCCTAAGGTGATGACCACATGTGTCCTCCCTGCTGAACTAACGAGTAAACACTTTGAGAGGGCGGGCCACATCCTCTGAGCTGTGGTTTTGTGGCCTGGGAACCTACTGTGTTTGCCAGTGCGCGTGGGTGATGGGCAGAGGCTGCGCTGAAGGAGGAGCAGTGGGTTCCCTGCTCCCGCCCCGCCCTGGACCCCGACCCAGCATCGAACTGAACTTCGGACGGCACCCCTGCTGGCTCACTGCCCAGAGTCCCCCTGCCAATGCAGGAGACGGAGGTTTGATCCCTGGGTCAGGACAATCCCCTGGAGAAGGAAATGGAAACCCACCCCAGTGTTCTTGCCTGGAGAGTCCCAGGGACAGAGCAGCCTGGTGGGCTACAGTCCATGGAGTGGCAAAGAGTCGGACATACAGAAGTGACTGAGCAGGCACGCATGCCAGTCATCTGGAAATGCGTGGATGCGCTGCTCCGACAGGGTTAAAACAACAGCTTAACCCTGCATTGCTCCCGGGAGCAGCAAGACAGACTGCGTGTTTAGACGAGACGGGGAAAGCCAGCATCTCCTTTTAGGCAAGAACAGAGCAGAGGAGCAGGTTTTCATTCCCCAGACTTGAGAACTTCAACGGTTATCCAAAAGAAGCCTGAGTTGATGGGGTGGTCCTGCACCCAGCGCCTTCCAACAACTCCAGGGAGATTGCACGACTCGCCACTGAGTCACAGAGTCTAATATGACAAGCATTTGATCCTGAAAGTGATGTGATTGAAACCACTTTGTTCAGAGAAACATCGTGTTGACAACCAAGTTAAAACTCAGCATGGACCCGCACCCAGGGATACATCAACACCACCCAGCATGGCAACCAAGCCTGAGACAACTCAGACCCCAGAGGCCCAGTGCCCGGCGGGGAGGCGACCGCCTGTCCACTCTCCGCCCCCCCGCACCTGCCTCTCATCCTCTTCTCTCTCCCTCCCCACCTCCGCCCTGAAGTCCTTGCAGGGTCTCTGCCACGTGTTTCAGGCTCCCCAAGCTCCAGCCTCCTCAGCCCCCAGCCAGGAGAGCCTCTCAAGCACAGCGCTGGACCGCCCGCCATCACACGCCGAGTCAGTTACCCTAGCAACACGGCACTGAGTTCCTCACGCAGCTACCCGCTGCGGCAGGTACCATCATTATTAGTACTATCCGTATTATTATTCCCAAGCTTCCCTGGTGGCTCAGACGGTAAAGAATCCACCTGCAACGCAAGAGACCCAGGTTCAGTCCCTGGGTCAGGAAGATCCCCTGGAGAAAGAAATGGCAACCCACTCCAGTCTTCTTGCCCAGGAAATCCCATGGACAGAAGAGCCTGGTGGGCTGCACAGTCCATGGGATCACAGAGTCAGACATGACTGGAGCAACTGAGCACGCATGCCCACATCATTCCCTGTCCATGGATAAGCAGAGTGAGGTACAGAGGGGTCAGGTCATCCACCCAAGGGGACACTGCTGTGGGGGCAGACCCAGGATTCCAAGCCAGGCCCTGGAGTCCACGTCCACACACATGGCAACACTTATAGCAGGGGTCCCCAACCTCTGCGATCTGGTGCCTGATGATCTGAGATGGAGCCGCTGTAATAGTAACAGAAATAAAGTGCACAATAAGTTTAATCACCCGAATCATCCCCAAAGCATCCCTCCTCCCCGGGTCGGTGGAAAAACTGTCTTCCATGAAGCTGGTCCCAGGTGCCAGAGAGGCGGAGACCCCTGGGTCGAACCTCCCAGGTCCACAGCCCCCTGCCATGCTTCTCACAGTCCACTCCAGGGACGCGGCGTTGTCTTCTGTGGGGAGAGCTCATCCGTGAGGGCGGGAAATCCCATCTTTCTCGTCCTTGTATTAATGTGCTCCTTATTCATTGGCCTGAAGATGTTTCTGATGGAGCACCCTCTGAAAGAATGTGGAAGGGGATTTCCCCGGCGGTCCAGTGGTGAGGACTCAGCGCTTTCACTGCTGGGGGCCTGGGTTCCATCCTTGGTCAGGAAACGAAGATCCCACAAAGGGTGTGGTGTGGCCCAAAAACACAAAACAAATTCAAAAAATGTTTGGGGGTAAACAATAAACCCCTTCTGCGTTAACTCAAGCTGCCCTAGCAAAATAGCACAGACTGCGTGCGCGCGTGCAAGCTCAGTGGTGTCCAACTCCTTGTGACCGCGTGCACTGTCGCCCACCAGCCTCCTGGGTCCATGGGATTCTCCGGGCAAGAATACTGGAGTGGCTTGCCGTTTCCTCTTCCAGGGGGTCTTCCCGACTGGACCCATGTCTCGGGCAGTGGAAGGCGGGATCCTTACCCATGAGACACTTGGGAAGCGCAGGTGGCGTACATGAGAAACGTGTCTCCTCACAGCCCCGGGAGTGGGAGGGCTGCGGTCAGGGCGCTCCCAGCCCCGGAAGGGCCGTCCTCCCGGCTCGTCTCCTCGCCGCAGCTCCCCATGGCCTTTTCTCAGTGTGCGCTCTGACTTCTCTAACCCTCTTTTTTTGGCCATTCCCCTCAGCGTGTGGGATCTTAGTTCTCAGACCACGGATTAAACCCGTATCTCCTGCATTGGAAGCATGGAGTTTTAACCACTGGACCACCAGGGAAGCCCCTCGCTTCCTATAAAGCCACTAATTCCATCGTATGGGCCCCACCGTATGATCTAATCTAATGCCAATTCCTCTCAAAGGCTCCATTTCCAGGCACTATCGCCTGGGGTGGGGACCAGAGGGCGGGCCTGAAAGGGGAAGAGCACAGACATTCAGCCCCTAAAACCCTCATAGTTCTAAGGCACCTTCAATGCTTCATCACAGCTCTAAATAGGCACAAAAGATCTCATTTCAACTGTATTTAATAGTATTATCTGAACTATTAAACACTCTTGTCACGTATCCAGTATCACAGAAACACCAGAGCAATGTGAAAACCACCGTTTCACGTTTTTATCTACCTATTTATTTACGGCCATGTCACGTGGCTTGTGGGATCTTATTTCCCTGACCAGGGATTGAACCCGGCCCCAGCAGTGAAAGCGCCCAGTCCTAACCACTGGACCGCCAGGGAATTCCCACCATTATTCACTTAAAAATCACTTGGTTCTCATCAGGTTGGAAATTTTCTTTCATTTCACTCTCGTTTTTTTCAAAACTGCATTTCCATTTTATCGCAATACACTTGACCTTTATGTTCGAAAGTAGTTAACTACCTTGTCCTGTTTTGTGCTGCTTGTGCCAAGTCCCCTTCAGTCGTGTCCAACTCTTGGCGACCCCAGGGACTACAGGCTCCCAGGCTCCTCTGTCCATAGGACTCTTCAGGCAAGAATACTGGCCTGGGTTGCCATCCCCTTCTCCGGGGGATCTTCCCGACCCAGGACTCAAACCCTCATCTCTTAGGTCTCCTGCATTGACAGGCGAGTTCTTCACCAGGGAAGCCAGACTTTGTATATAAATTTAAATTTGTTTAATGCTTTGCTCCAAGTGTAAAAAAAAAAAAACAAATCCCTTCTAGATTAAGCCACTGTCGTTATTACTGTAAGTCATTTATAATCAAGCAACATATATTATAAATTTTAACAGGTTATCATTAAGCACAAGATAACATTCTTGGAAATACGTCTTTAACAAGATGCACTTGGCGGGTGGGCCATACTGACTTGCAGAGAGGAGTCTTCCCTGACGGAACATTTTGATCTTCCCCCAAGAGGTGTTTACAGCTGGGGCAGCGCACCCTGGTGAGACCTTGGCTCTGGTTAAGTGAGAGAAGGCCCACTGCACAGGAATAAAGAAACACGGCACTGCGCCGCGGTGGGCTCTCACACAAATCAACTTAGAAAAGAGCTGATGTTCGGAAAAGCAATCCCCCCAAATCTGCACCTAGGAACATGTTTTCCCCTTGGCAAATCTTCAGATTTTTCACAAAACATGCATTTCTGTTTGAAGGTCACTCAGTTCAGTTGCTCAGTTGTGTCCAACTCTTTTCGACCCCATGGACTGCAGCACGCCAGGTTTCCCTGTCCATCACCAACTCCCGAAGCTTACTCAAACTCATGTCTGAGTCGGTGATGCCACCCAAGCATCTCATCCTCTGTTGTCCCCTTCTCCTCCTGCCTTCAATCTTTCCCTCCAGTGAGTCAGTTCTTTGCATCAGGTGGCCAAAGTATTTGAGCTTCAGCTTTAGCATCAGTCCTTCCAATGAATATTCAGGACTGATTTCCTTTAGGATGGACTGGTTGGATCTCCTTGCAGTCCAAGGGACTCTCGAGTCTTCTCCAGCACCACAATGCAAAAGCATCAATTCTTTGGTGCTCAGCTTTCTTTATCTTTCAACTCTCACATCCATATATGACTACTGGAAAGACCATAGCTTTGACTATATGGACCTTTGTCAACAAAGTAATGTCTCTGCTTGTTAATATGCTGTCTAGGTTGGTCACTTGAAGGTCGCTGCCTTCCTTCAAACCATCAGATGGGTCTGGGTTGGGGGACTCCTATAAACCTCAAGATAAACCCAGTACCTCCACCTGAAAAATTAAGATTTCTAGAGGTTAAAATCAGTTACATTCTCTGCTGCCTGCAGAAGCAGATACTAAAAGTTTTAAAGGAAGAATTTGTGTCCGTCAAGGGATTTCCCAGGTGGTCCAGTGGTTAAGAACCTGCCTTGCAACACAAGGGACATGGGTCCAACCCCTGGTTGGGGAGCTGAGATCCCGCGTGCAGCCAGGCAGCTAAGCCCACAGGCCACAACCAGAGAGAAGTCCACGCACTGCAACTAAGACCCAACACAACCAAATAAGTAAGAAATAAATGTTTTTTAAAATAAAATTGTAAAAGTCTAAAAAAAAGACAATTGCGTCCATGGGACACACGTGGTTGGATCATGGGTGCCTGAGGCAGAGACAGGAACGGGGGAGACAGGGCGGCAGGCGGGCCACCAAGGTCTCCCCACAAGCCCCCTCCAGAGTCCCCTCTTCAGTGGCTGCTCTGAAGACCCAGCCCTTAAAGCAGGCCTGTGCCTCCCTGAGCTCCAGACAAGATTCCTTTCAGTCTACTTACCCCAAGTTGAGGTTCTCACGGGCTGGTAAATGCAGAGAGCTTATTTGCAAGCCAGGGTCATATCTGCCTAGCAACCCAACGTGAAGACTAGAAGGACTCGGCCTTTGGCTGGGACCAGGCAGGCCAAGTGCGCACAAAGGAATCTGTTCTCGTGCAAATGAGCCAAAGCCAGAGGGTAGAAAAGAGCCCTGTGGACCGCTCTCTGGAGCCAGCCCGCTTCCAGAGGTGCTGCGGGACGGGCTAAGAGCCTCAAGATAGCCTCGGCCCCAGCAAGTGAAGCCCAGGGCTCTGCTGCCGCCGGGTTACGACAGACACAACAGGAGGGGCGAAGGGGGCGCTGAACTCGGAATTTAATTTCCTGATTTTTCTGGTTCTGTACTCCAGATTCCAAAGGTCCTTTTGTTCAGGTCTAGCACTAAAGAGGGTTAGTTTTGTTTGGGGGGCAGTTGGTGGGGTAATTGATTTGCATGGTAATGCAGTGCTTTCCCTGGAGAAGAGGGAAAAAATGTCCACCCTTGGTCTCACTAGGATCCAGGGAACAAGGTGAAACCAGCCGCTAACCAGGGTGGGCAAAGGTCACAGGTTTGTGGCTGGCAACACCGGATAGAGGCTGGGTTCCCAGACACCCCGCTGCTATCCAAACACAGGTGGCAAATGTCATACCTGATGGGCTTTCGTTGCAAGAAAGCCAGCGTATCTGCACCTGGGCAGAATCCCTCTTGTGCTCTGTGCCTCAACCTTTCTCATCTGTAAAATGGGGATACGTGTCAACTGTAGAAGGCTGCTGACGGGCTTCCCGGGGGGCGCTAGTGGTAAAGTATTAGATTGCCCGTGCAGGAGACTCAACAGACTCTGGTTCCATCCCTGGGTCGGGAAGATCCCCTGGAGGAAGGCACAACAAACCACTCCAACAGTCAGAGCCTGGCGGGCTGCATCCATAGTGTCACAAAGAGCCCAACACGACTGAGCGCACAGACAGATGGGCATAAAATCAGACCACGCAAATGGCACCTAATACAGGGAACAAAGCAAAAGTGAAACAAAAAATGACTAATTGGTGGCGGTCTTCTGTCACTAAGTCGTGTCCAACTCCTTGTGACCTCACGGACCCCAGCACGCCAGGCTCCTCTGTCCTTCACCATCTCCCAGAGTTTGCTCAAATTCGCGTCCAATGAGGCGGCAACGCTATCCAACCACCTCACCCTCTATCATCCTCTTCTCCTTTCGCCACTAACAGATACAATTAATATCAATAAAATATTATTATTATTATACTTATGCTCCTCCAAAAGCTAGTCATTTCATTTGGTCCAAGACTCAGATGTGATTTCCCCAAAGGTTCATTCGCCCCCAGGACTTTCTGCACTGTTTATCTAATTTTTAAAACCAGGAAGCTGAAGGACCGAGATCTTCTGTGACTTGCCAGCAGTCCACTCAGCTACATTAATGGACTGCTTGCTCCCTTAGGCTCCTAAGCAGGTCTCAGTACAGTGTGTGCTGTGTCATGTTGAATGTGGCATTTCCACACTCCGACAGGGCTGTGCCCTGACGCACTGTAACATCCTAAGTTTCAAGGATTATGTTTCCAGGCACTCCTGATTCAGCACTAAGTGCTTGCATGCTGGTGGTTAAAATCAGAGTCTAAATATCATTACATTGAAGTCTGAGAAGAACAACTCGAAAAGGATCCCCAGGCGGTTGGACCCAATAAGGCGGTTGGACCTGATAAGTCAGAAGTAGCAGTGATGAGAAGCGGTTACAGCGACTGAGGGCTTACCATAAGGCAGTCTCTGGGATCCGTACTTTACCGACATCACCAATCACGCCCTCCGGTTCTGGGAATACCACCACTGCCTCTACTCCATAGATTTAGAAATTGACGCTCCAGGAATCAGGCTGCCTCTGCAAGGCTGCAAAGCGCACCCGCGGTCCCCAGCGCACTGTCCGAGTCCCAGGGGAGCCCTGCGTCCTCATAGCCCGCCCCTGACCCGCGGGACCCGGACCCGAACCACCAGAGAAGACAGGCAGTGACTGCAGAGATGGGTATTAGGACTCGGACCGCCGACTCCGCCCGGCGGCGACCCTCCGTACACGCACCGCCAAATTCGGGTCTCCCGAGTTGCAGACATAAGGAGCACGTTCTCCGAACCCAGACAAGGGAGCGGCCGGCGGGTGCGGGGAAGGAGGCCTCTGCTTCCCAGCAGGTCTCCACGAGGCCCCGCGGACGCGAGGTGGACGCCAGGCGGGCCAGCCTGGGGCCCCGCGGCTCCGAAACACACTGCTTTGTCCCGGCCACTCGTAACTGAGCTCGTAACTGACGTTTCCCGAGCATCGTGTGCTGAATGCACTGTGACCCTGGGGTCGGGGCCCCCGGACGGGGGCGCGCACCCCCTCCACGTCCCCGCGGAGCCCCCCGGGAGTTAGGCGGCCGCGCACCTGCGAGGACGCCGCCTCCCGCCCGGAGGGGAGGACGCGCGCGCCCCGGGCCGGGGATGCTGACTCAGCCCGGCCGCTCGCTCACATCCCCGGAGCGCCACGCGATGCTGTCGCCGCTGCAGCAAAGGGGGTGAAGCGAGGCTCCCGTGCAGCCGGGCCGCGAGCTCCCCGGGGCCCCTGAGGCCCCCGTCGCCCCCGCCAAGAGGAACCGCGGGGATGCGCGAGTTGACGAAACCTGGGGAAGTGGGCGCGGGAGGAAGAACTCGGGGTCCCCGGCGCCGCGCGCGCGGCTCACACCCAACCTGGAAGGAACCTGTTCTGCCCGCGGCGGGCGCGGAGCCGCGAGCCTGAGCCCTGCGGGCGCGGGCAGGGCCGCGCAGGGGGCGCGCCGGGGACCTGCGGGCAGGGAGGTGGCCCGCGGAATCCGCGCGCCCGGCCGGAGGTCCCGGCTTTCTGCGCGGCCAGAGCCCGGGTCCGGCCAGGCTTGGCGCGCAGGGATGCGCGGGGCTAGGAGGGGCGGGGGGCGGCGTGTCCAGGACGCCGGCGGCCGGGGCGGGGGCGGCCCTGCGGGACCCCGCGGCTGATCGGAACGGCCAGGCCGTTACCTTCCGTGACCCCCGGCCCCGGCTCCGGGCGGGCGCGCGCCCGACACGGCCTCGTCCACGTGGGCCGGCGCGCGCACGCCAGGCCGGCCCCCTCCTTGGCGGCGCTCCGCGCTCGCAGCACATGGTCGGCGGCGCGCCCCCGAGGCCGGCGGAGACCGGCTGCAGCCGGTATAGGATAAGCGATAGGCAGCGGCGCGGGGCCGGGGCGCGGGCGGCCGCACGCACGGCTCGGCTCGGGCTCGGGCGCGGGCGGCGGGGCGGGGGGCGGGGGGCGCGGCCCGGGGGCCCGAGGCGCGGGGGCGGGCGGGGGGCCGGGCGCCCGGGGCTCGCCCGCCGGAACCAACTTGCCATAGGCTGGGGCCCACGCCTCAGGGGTTAATCCTTTCTCGTGTTCCCGAACTGCTTATAAGGAGGGGGCGGCCCGGCCTCCGCCTTAATTGAGAGCCTTTGGGGTTTATTCTCCTCCGTCCTAACTTGGTGAGTTGGTTTTTATCATTTTACGTGTTTAAAAGTTTGATGGTGGGCTGTGGGTGGTTTTGTGAAAACCTGTGTTCGGAGCTTTCGGGGGGCTAGTGTGGTTGGGGGGGGGGGGCGTTGGAAGGAGGGGGAGGAAACCACCGAGAAGCCGAGCGTTTTGGACACCGTGCTCCCGGAATCCTCTCTGACAGTTGGTAACGCTGGGGGCCCCGGGATGGCGCGCTGTCGCCGGTGTAGGCAGCCGAGAGTTGCCTGTCGGCGGCCCCGGAACAGGGGGTCCGGAAGACACCTAAAGGCAGGTCTGGCCTTTGGGTGCCCCCTCCCCGGTTCCGGCGAGGGTCTCCGGGCTGTCGGCAGCGGGGGGCGCCGCGCTGAGCCCGCCGCACGCATTTTCCGCATGAAGTTGTCCGCGCGTCATGGGAGCGAAATGTCAGAGGTACTGTCCCCAGGCTGGCGCGCGCGCAGGGCGGCCCCGGAGGCAGCTCCGGGGAAAGACGGGGTCCCGGTCTCCCCCCACCCGCCGCACGCGCCGGGGCGGCCAACCGGGAGGCAGGCTTGGGCCCCGACAGCCGCTCGCCTGCCCTGACCGGCAGGGCTGTCTGCGGACGGCTGGTCGCGCTCAACTTCCAAGGTCCCCGGGGCTGCCCACCACGGGGAAGCGCCCGGGGAGCGGAGCGGAGCGGAGCCGTGGCCAGGGAGGATGGTCTAGCGGAGGAAATGGGTTACTTCCTTCTGGTTTTCTTTGCTGCCTTCTTTTTTAAACTAGAGCCCCACGCTCCCCTAGCAGACAGGTGATAGAAGCGTGTTAGGTGGCACGGTAACTTGTCAGCAAACGCAAGGGCGGGGGGAGTGCGTCAGTCTCAGAAAAAGACTTCCCCGGAGCCCAGTGGGGCAGAACGAGCGGTGAAGACTGGTCCACCTGGGAGCTGGGTTTGTATGCACAGTTTAGACACCCCTGGGCAGCTCTTTCTGCACGGAGACGGTTTCTGCCCTGGGAATGGGATTTCTCTGTAATCTCATCATTTTGCAAATCATAGTAAGTGGATTAGGTGCAGGGTCTTGTTGGCAAAAAGTAGTCCCAAGTGGTGTGCAGAGATCTGTAAGGGAGGGTTCTTCCCGGGTCCAAGCTCCAGTCTCAGCATCTGGTGGTGGGGAGGGGAACAGTTACCCTGCCTGGTGGATATAGAAATATTTCCTCTCATAATTAAGGGGAGCCTGTCCAAGATAGAGTTCCAGTATGTAAATAAACAATGCAGCCAAGTGGAAACGCTCTCCTCTCTTCATGAGAACCGCTAACCCTGAGTTTTCCTTCTGTGGTTTCCCAAAAAGGACTTTCCTTGCTGGAACTCCTGAGGAGGACATTTAAATTAGGGGCTCGCTGTCCGCGTCACTGTCTTATAAAAGGGGTGAACCAGTTTAGCCAATGATTCAGAGCGGTCGGGGTGGCTGTCCAGGTTAGGCTTGGGATTTTTTTTTTTTTTTTAATAGATTATGGAGGTGAACTTCACCTTAAGACAGACGAGTTCTGACTGCTAGGGCCGGAAACAACTTGTCGAAAACTGCTCTCCAGGCTACGCCTTTAAGAAGGTTGGAGGGAGGCAGTGGCCAGGGAGGCGGGAGGCTGCGCTCACACCAGCAGCACCTCTGCCCGCCAGAGCCTTCGTTTTGGACTTCGCTCTGCTCTGACCCTGGACGAGCACCCTGATGGTCCATCCCAGTCCAATATTTTGCATTCTTTATGCCTCCAGGGCAAAGCTTTTCTCAGGAAATCAAATCTCAGAGAGATTCCCAGCTCTAGCAGCTTTCCAAGCCTTGGCAGAACAGTCATTTATTTAAGATTAGATGACCAAATACTCATAGGAAATCACTCCAAACGGCCCAGCGCGTTTTGTTCATCCTTTTCCTCTGGACGAACGTTAGGGTGAGGGTGGGATGGCTGCCAGGAACCCCAGTTTGGAGTCTGAGCATCTTACCCTCCAGAGTAGCCGCACCTCACCCTGCTTTTAGAGGGTGAAACTTAAGAGATGAAGTCATTTCCCCAGTTAATGGTAAATACAAAGTCAACAAATGCACACGAGCCTCACAAAGGCAGACCTGTGGGCCTTGGGTCAGAGGGCTTAGAAGCGAATTGAGAAAGATGAAAGGGTCACGTAGGGTCAGTCGGGGTCAGAGGCCATCAAGAGTGGAGGTTCTAGGGCAGGACGAGAGCGAAGATCATCCCCGTCTAGTTTAAGGACCCTGTTCACCTCTTGAGACTGAAGATCAAGGAGCAGAGTGATTCTCCCCAGGCCACGGAGTCGCGTGACTGTATCCCCACACAGTCAAAGAGTATCCCTTCCCATCAGAGAAATGCATGTACCCGTAAAAGCAAACAGATATCTCCATGTTCTGGAATTCTTAGAGCCTTTTAAGCCGCAGGCCTTGGTTTCTGGCTTTGTTTGTAGAGGCTGACCCGTTCGTTAAGCCGGCCGGCCTGCTGAGTGCATAGCAGCAGAGTCCAGGGAAGGTTTATTCTGCCAGCAGGGCTTTGGGGGGCTAGAGCCATGCGCTGCTTCAGGAGCACCCCAGGACACATACCGCGTTCAGTGAACTTCTATCCAGCACATGCTATGTGTCGAGCACACTGCCCAGGGCTGGGGCTGGGGACAGCAGCCGCTGTGTGCAGGGCGGCCCCACTGTGTGTTACAGCGTCCGGGCTGCTCTGTTACCATTCTGTGTCACGCTCTCCAGCGCTCGCTACACCAGAGCACAGGGTGCGCTAGCGCGATACAGGAGTAACACTGGGGGCTCTGGGTCCTGGAGGGTCGTCTTCCCTTTAGGGTGATCCAGTAATAATGACCTCCCCAACCCTAAGAATGCAGGTGACAGTTACAGTTGCATCTGGCTTCAGGGGAGGAGCCTGGATATAAAGCAAAGTTTGGGAAGAAAAAACACAGAGGCATCGAACACCCAGGAGGGCTCAGAGAGGAAACAGGAGGGAAGCAGTGGCCGCCATCCTGTAGCCTGCCGGCCCGGTGCAGACCTCGCCGGCGTCGCCACCTGTCCACCCGCGCCCGCGGGCATCACCTGGCACTCATGCCTCCCTCCCAGCTCCCCGGGCACCCTGGGCCACCAGGTTCAACCCGATGACTCAGGTGATTGGGCACTAAAGATCAGCTGCCAGAGCTGGGTGGAGCTCTAAGGGGTCCCAGGGCCAACCTCCTCATTTGACTAGTGAGGTGGTCAGGCCCACAGAGGCGCAGCAGCTTTCTCCAGGCCACACAGCAAGGGGGTGAGAGAGAGAGACAGGCCAGTGAGCAGGACTGAGCTCTGGCCTCACCCAGGGCCTGCTGAGAGGAGGCGGCCTCAGCTTTGTGCAGAGACTGCAGGCCACTCCTGCTCCTCTAGTGAATGCAGTAGCCGCTCAGTCATGTCCGGCTCTTTGCTCCCCCCTGGACTGCAGCCCGCCAGGCCCCTCTGTGCATCGGATTCTCCAGGCGAGAATACTGGAGTGGTTGCCATGCTCTCCACCCAGGGTTTGAACCCAGGTTTCCCTCACTGCAGGCGGTTTCTCTACCAGCTGAGCCTCCAGGGAAGCCGTGCTCTGCTAAGTACCACCCAGCCAAAGATCATGCCTCCGTCCTGCAGCAGGCTAGAGATTCCTTTTGTCCCCCTGGGGCCTTTATCAATGTCAGCCCAATGTGTTTTTGTTCAGGTTGGCCTGAGCCCGCTATTAAAATGCTCGGATTTCCAGGGCCCCCTTCTGGGTCAGATCGTGCCCATGTGGCCTTGGACTTAGCCGCCACTGCTGGCCGGAAATGTGCTGAGTTCCGGAAGGACACGGCTGAATGGTTTTAAGATGTGATGGGATTTCAGCCTTAAGGGTTTTTATCATTATCATCAACACACGCTGACGCCGTGGAGGTGGAGGCCACCTCTGTGCTGTCGCCGCCCCGCGCCCCCGGCTGTAGGCCCAGGCGCCTGGCAGGTACATCCTGTGTGCGAGGTACCCGAGGGGTCTGTAGGGACCCAGGCCCCAGCTTGTTTTCCATGAGCTTATAACTTAACTGAGCAAATAAGACAAGTGCATACAAGTAGACAGCCCCCTGTTTTTCAAGGATGCTTGTCCCACGAAGAGACCCCTGAGGTTGAGCGGATCAGAGGAAGCCTCATGGAGGAGGAGGACGCAATGGAGCCACACCTGTGGGCGCCAGCCATACGGAGGGGGCCTCCAGCCTGGGGAGGGGCACCGCCGCAGGCAAGGGGGCTGGAGGCACTGAGGCCTGGAGGGGTCCAGGGTGGCCTGGCTAGTGGAGTCCTAGAACAGGCGGGTAAGGCTGCAGAGGTCCGCGGACAGCAGGTCAGGCTGGGTGTCCAGCTAGGAAGGACATGGAACGTCAAGCTGGTCCCGTGGATTCTGTCCTTCAGAAAGAGGAAAGCGCTGAAAAAGTCCGAGCAGAAAAATGTCATGACGGTGCAGCATTTCAGCAAGATTAATCATACCAGACACGTGGAGCCAGTTAAGACACCAGTGAAGGAGTCTTGGGCTTCCGAGGTGGAGCTCAAAGGAATGGCCGAGTCGGGGAACAAGAAGGGAGGGTGACCTGGGCTGTGGGCCCCCGACACTCCCTTCTTCCCTCCCAGGGGTGACCACGGTGCCAAAGCCAACACTGGCGCGGGTCGGGTTGGCCAAGAAACTTGGTCACGTTTCCCTTACCAGCCTACAGAGAGACCCGAACGAACTTTCTGGTCAGCCCAATACAGTTTCTTTTTCCTTCTCAGTCGTAAGCCCACTACTCTTGGCGCGCCTCTGCCCCAGCCGCCTCATCCTGGGGGTGGCCTCAGAAAGTCTAAGGAAGGAGGAGGCCTGGAACGCCTCCGCTGCTGGAGGGCTCCGGGTTGCCTGTGGTAGCGGCTGCCTTCCACGCTGGGAACGTGACAGGCCAGCTGGTCTGTGACCGTCGGCCTCCACCCCGAGCCGCTGAGTTCTCTGCGTCCCATCTTCCCCCTCCACTCTCAGGCATGACACGCGGACTCATCAGAACAGAGGCCTTTGCTGCAGGGAGCATAAGCTTCTTAAAGCGTCGTGTGCCCTATTTTATGCAACCAAATAGCTAACAGTAAGAGGGTAAAAACGAGTATATAGTCCTTTCAAAGTAGGGTTTGACGTGCTATCAGTAGGCTGAACAAGATGAAATGAGGTCAGATTTGTTGCTTTGTAAGATTCTTAGAGCAAATTCTGAATACTGGACCCTGTATCAGAAACTGACAAGTTACTAGCCGGTGGAAGTTTGTCCTGTTACTTGTCCTTCACCCTCCGTTAGCAGTAAAACCTGCCTTAGCACATGCACACTGCAGCTCAGGGCTAGGTTACCCGTACGCTCTGAACGTCCACTGGGATACAGCTGCATAGTTGCAGAGGATCCTTAAACTCAAGGTGTCGTCATTCAGCCCCTTAAGTCGTGTCAGAGTCTCTGCAATCCCATGGACTGCAGCACACCAGGCTTCCCTGTCCTTCACTGTCTCCTGGAGTTTGCGGAAATTCACATCCATTGCATCAGTGATGCCATCCAAGCATCTCATCCTCTGTCATCCCCCTCTCCTCCTGCCCTCAGTCTTTCCCAGCATCAGGGTCTTTTCCAGTGAGTCAGATCTTCGTATCAGGTGGTCAAAGTATCGGAGCTTCAGCATCAGTCCTTGTGGTGAATATTCAGGGTTGATTTCCTTTCGAATTGACTGGTGGGTTGCCATTAAGAGCTCAGAGACCACAGACTCATTGACTCTTGTCAACGAGTTTAGTTGGGCTAAAAACACACATGACTTGGAAAGTGTGTGCAACTGCAGAGGTTTGAAAAAGCCCACGTTTATGGCCATCGGTCCGCTGCAGAACTGCAGGGACTTAAGCGTCCCTGCCTCCAGGATTGACTGGAGTGTGTCCCCTTAGTGATGGTACTGTCTGTCCTGATGTTTGTTGCGAGTTGAATGGAAAAGCACAGTGAAGCCGGGGGTAGCTGGCTTACGTGCCCGAGCTGCCCAGACCCCAGTGAAGTCGGGGGTAGCTGGCTTACGTGCCCGAGCTGCCCAGACCCCTGACTTGGTGGGCCCTGACTTGGACCTTATATCCCAGAGTGCTGGTCCTGTGTGGAGGAAGTGCAGCCCTCAGACACCACGGGGTGACGCGCTGTGAGGGGCTCAGTCGTGCTGAGCCGGCTCCCAGCAGACAAGTGCCCACATTTTCATCTGCCCCATTCCGGTCCTGCAAGTGCATCCGCACGTGACCCCAGACCCGGATCGGGTGGGAAGCAGGCGGCTCTGAAGGACCCGCTGCCCCAGGCAGACGCAAGGTGTCTCCCGCACTTGGCCCTGGAGGGTGGCCTGTGTGCCTCTTCCTGGGCATCCTTTCTGATCCACGTGTCTTCTGGTCAGTTCAGTGACCAGTTATGGTCACCTAACTTGTCTTCAGGTTCACGGTCAGCATGGATGCCTTTCTTCATCCTCCAAAGTGCCTCTAAATATCCTGCCCGCGTTCTTTATGTTTGTTTGGTTAGGTTTTGCCATTAACTGCCACAGCTTGGAAACCTGACTTCCCCAGGCGCTCCATATACAACACAACGATAGTTCGTTAGGTGACAGCTCGCTAGACAGAAGGATGGATGGATAGGTAGATGAGAGAGACAGATGATGTGACAGCTAGCTAGATAGAAGGATGGATGGACAGGTAGATGAGAGAGACAGATGATGTGATAGCTAGCTAGACAGAAGGATGGATGGATAGGTAGATGAGAGAGACAGATGATGTGATAGCTCGCTAGACAGAAGGATGGATGGATAGGTAGATGAGAGGGACAGATGATGTGACAGCTAGCTAGATAGAAGGATGGATGGATAGGTAGATGAGAGGGACAGATGATGTGACAGCTAGCTAGATAGAAGGATGGATGGATAGGTAGATGAGAGAGACAGATGATGTGATAGCTCGCTAGACAGAAGGATGGATGGATAGGTAGATGAGAGGGACAGATGATGTGATAGCTCGCTAGACAGAAGGATGGATGGATAGGTAGATGAGAGGGACAGATGATGTGATAGCTCGCTAGACAGAAGGATGGATGGATAGGTAGATGAGAGAGACAGATGATGATAGATAACAGATGACAGATATGTAGATAAATGGACAGATATAAATAGATGGGTAGATACTATTACTCTTCAAAGACGTTATCCTAACTGCACATGATTTAAATGTTCATTGACCTAAGAACTGTAGTAAGTAGCTCTTATCCGTGATGTCCAGTATTAGAATCATCTACCCTCAGGCCACTGCTGGTCTAATTTTGTTTTAATTTTTTCTTTCAGATTAAGAATGTCCCATAAGAAATCACAGCTTTGTTGCAGAGCCAATGTTTACACTCAAGTGCCTGACGGTGGGTGGGGCTGGGTGGTCGCGGTTTCTTTTTTCTTCGTTGAAGTCTTCACCTACGGCATCATCAAGTCGTTTGGCGTCTTCTTCAATGACTTAATGGACAGTTTCAATGAGTCCAACAGCAGGATCTCGTGGATCATCTCCATTTGTGTGTTCGTCTTAACATTCACAGGTTAGTACATCTTTCAGCTTCAACGCCAGATAAGCATGTGTGTCTTGGCAGTTTGCCTAATGAGGTAAGAGAGGCTGAGGAAGATCGTCTGTTTGCCAGACCTGACTACCGTCAGCTCAGAGCACACGTGTTAAAGGCCTCCCGTGCATGCTCTTAGGATCCCGCAGAGTACCCTGAGGACAGCGGTAAACTCCGGCTCACGGGGAAGCTAGTCATTTCCTAGAGAAGAAATGTCACAAAGTCTTCGGCATCCCGGGCCCTGGTCTCGTAAAAACGTGCTTAGGAAACAGGTGGAAACGGCAGGTGTGGCTACAGGCAGAAGAGAGATGGAATGCATGAAAGGAGAGCATGAAAAAGTATACATGTTGTCCAGAGGGGACGTTGTGAATTCCAAACACCTCCTTCCCTAAAGGAGTTCCCGTCTGGACTCCCAAATCCAGCAGCATCAGTTACAATACACTGTAGTGTAATTCTTACCACACTCACTTTTACTAGCAACACGACACAGCGGTGAGGTCTCACGATGCTTCATCCATCTGTCGGGGCTACAGCAGGCTTTCCTGAGCAAGCAGGGCCGTTGAACTTACCCCCGACAGTTAACGGAGCTGCATTCAACTTCCCTAACTTTAGGTTCGCATCCTGCCATGGAGCCGTCACCTCTAAAGTTTTCTGAACTGTCATTCACTCTATCTGACTCTCTGTGACCCCATGGACAACCCGCCAGGCTCCTCTGTCCATGGGATTCTCCAGGCAAGAATACTGGAGCGGGTTGCCATTCCTTTCTCCAGGGGATCTTCCCAACCCAGGGATCCAACCCAGGTCCCCTGCACTGCAGGCGGACTCTCTGCCATCTGAGCCCCGGGGAAGCCCAGGCTTGCCTGAGTATACTCAGGTTTCTGCCCTGCAGTGCCTGAAAGAGGCAGCTCCACTGTTCTCTGCTGAAGTCAGACTTTATCCCCTTGGTCCTGATTCTGTCTCCTACATGTTTCATGGACGCACTCCTAGTTCCGGTGTGAAGATTAAGATACTTTCTTAGTTGGCGGCCTGTTTACTTTCTTGGAAAGATAACTTACATGAACTAGAACCAAAATTTTACATTTGGTAACCGAAGTAAGAAAATTGCAGAGTTGAACTTTCAGTCCTTTTCTAACCAAAGATAATATAGTCAACAGAAATACCCAGCTAATACTATTGTAACACAGACAACTGTTCTTTCTTTAACTTTAATTAATTCACTAACTTATTTGCTCGGCTGTGCTGGGTCTTAGTTGCAGCATGTGGGTTCCAGTTCCCTGACCAGGGATCAAACCTGGGCCCCCCAAGTTGGGAGTGCAGTTTCTTAGCCTCTGAACTGCCGGGGAAGTCCCAGAAGATAATTGTTCTAAATGCTGTTATGTTGTTGCTATTGTTCAGTCACTAAGTCATATCCAACTCTTTGCGACCCCATGGACTGCAGCATGCTGGGCTCCTCTGTCCTTCACCATCTCCCGGAGCTTGCTCAAACTCATATCCATTGAGTTGATGATTCCATCCAACCATCTCATCCTTTGTCGCCCCCTTCTCCTCCTGCCTTCAATCTTTCCCAGCATCGGGGTCTTTTCCGATGAGTCGGCTCTTCAGGTGGCCAAAATATTGAAGCTTCAGTTTCAGTCCTTCCAATGAATATTCAGGGTTGATTTCCTTTAGGATTGACTGCTTTGATCTCCTCATTGTCCAAGGGACTCTCAAAAGTCTTCTCCAGAACCGTAATTGGAAAGCTGAAAGCATGAGTTCCTTAGCGCTCAGCCTTCTTTATGGTCCAGCTCTCACATTTGTACATGACTCCTGGAAAAACCAGAGCTTTGAGCAGATGGACTTACACAGAATGCTTTCATCCTGGTCACTAATGCCTGAGTCTGCACACTGCCTAAAAATGGCCCTGGTGATTTCATTCTTCACTGTATTAACGTATGAGCTGATGCTCTACCAGCATTGAGAGAGATGTACGGCCCAACCTCAACACCATCGAGTCCTTTTTTGGTGGTTTTGCTCTTTCTGTCCAGCACGTGCCACATCATTCTTCCCCCTCCAAGTCTGGAGGGTCCCCTTATCTCCTCGTACTCCCGGGGCGGGGGGGGGGGCGCGCGTGGAGGGGGTAGCAGTGGTAGCCTAAGTAACATATAACTAGGAAACTTACTTGCCAGACTTTAATGTCCTGGGGCACAGAGTGCATAGAAGCTATGCCGACCGTAATGCCTCAGCCACTTTGAATCATCTGTCCCATGGCTCGCCTGCTTCTGCTTTGCATAACACAACCCACCATACTTTCATACCATTTGCAAAAAAGTCAAGTGGAATTTGACCCTAAATGGAGTCTTGTTCAAAAGAATCCAAAGCAATGAGCATAGAAACAGAAAAAGTAACACAGAGTCATTGGAAATCCCGTGTTTATCACAGAAGAACATGAATGTAATGCATCTCCAGTTTCACAGGGGCTCCTGCTGGGTCAGAGTCGTCATCTAAGAAGACGGATGTAAGTTTTAGACTGTGACTCTGGCTTTCTCTTGGAGGAGCCCCCAAAAGAGATTTTAGAGGATGGGATCTTAAGACAGACTTAAGGCACGAGAACAGACTTGTGGTTGCCAAGGCGGGAAGGAGGCCGTGTGGGGTCAGCTGGTGCAAACCAGCGTGTGCGGGACCGATGAAGACCCAGGGCCTCCTGTACAGCACAGAGACCTGTATTCAGGGGCTCGTGATAAACCTTAGTGGGGTGAACTCCCTGTGGTCCAGTGTTAGGACTCCGTCTTCCCTGCCGAGGGCCCGGGTTCAATCCCTGATCAGGGAACTAAGATCCCACCAACTGTAGTGCAGCCAAAAACAACAGTGGAGAGAAAATTTTAAAGCATTTATGTAACTGAATCACTTTGTTGCAAGTCAACTACACTTCGGTAACAAGGTAAAAAGACAGACTCCGGGGGAGGCTGAGGCTGAGGCTGACGCCCTGGGGGCTGAGACCCGCCCGCTCTCCTCTGCAGCCCCGCTCTCCACCGTCCTGAGCAGCCGGTTCGGACACCGCCTGGTGGTGATGCTGGGCGGCCTGCTGGTCAGCGCGGGCATGGTGACGGCTGCCTTCTCGCAGAAGGTCTACCACATGTACATCGCCATCGGCATCGTCTCTGGTGAGCGTCTCTCCGGGGTTGTACCTTCCCCGGAGACTCGGTGTCGAGAATGAGCCGTGGGGAAGGAGGGACCCGGACCCATCGCGCGTCTCTCCCCCCCCCCCCCCCCCCCCCCCCGTTCACTTTTCTCTTTAAAATGAGGGCTGGCCCACATCTGTGCCTCTGAACTGGGCCGGATGCCTCCTCTTCTCAACACCCAGGACTTTGTGTCTGATGTTTTAATACTTACCGATGAGAAAGAGAACTTCTCTTTCACCAGAGTTTGCAGGCACAAGACGTCCTTTTCACAAAATAAGGTTTGAATGTCTTTAACCAGCGCTTCCCAAGTCTGGTAGTGAGAAGTCTGAGCTGTAGGGGAGGGGCCGGCGCTGGACCGAGGGGTCTGAGGAAACTTTTCTCCTTTCAAAGGAGTCTGTACATAAGTCACAGATTTTATATATATATATATATATATATAACTGTATATATATCATAACTATATGTATAAAACTATATATAACGTTCTCTATATAACTCTCTATAACTATGTATATATAAAACTCTGTATATGTGTAATTCTGTATATAACTATATACATAACTAAATACACACATACATATGTATATATATTTGGAAAACTTTTTCCCTTTCAGAGGAGTCCACACATTACTCACAGATTATATATAATTATCCCTATACACACACACACACACACACACACACACACACACACACACGGGCTTCCCCAGTGGCTCAGTGGTAAACAATCTGCCTGCAATGCAGGAGACGCCGGACACACAGGTTTGATCCCTGGGTCCGGAAGATCCCCTGGAGAAGGAAATGGCAACCTGCTCCAGTATTCTTGCCTGGGAAATCCCACGGACAGAGGCGCCTGGCAGGCTACAGTTCAAGGGGTCAAAAAGAGTTGGACTGAGTGACTGAACACACACACACACATAATTCTCTCTATATAACTAAAGACATGCATGTATACGCAGAAATTTTTTCCCTTTCAATGGAGTCCGTACATTACTCAGATTATATATAACTATACTATATATATGTGTACATAGTGAAGATTTGCAGACTTTTCCCCATATATTTCTGCACATACAAAACCTCATTTATTTCCAAATAGAAGTCTTATGTAAAAACTATATTTGATAAGGGTTCTGTGCACTGTGAATTATATAAATCTGGGGAAAAAACTGCAGAAAAGTAGGAAAAAAAAATTCCACGAAACAGATTTTTATGTTCCCTTTTTTTTTTTTTCCCTACAACAAGCTTCCCAAAACAGCTCTTACAGTTTTTCCAGACCTCTGATGAAACCTGCTTTGCTCCAGAATGAATTTCTGGGCTCCCTGAATGTAATTGTTTCTAAAATAAGCGCCCGAACCCCAGCTCTCTGAACGCACCCTTCGGGCGTCAGCCGGCGCGTGGTTCTCACTGTCTCGCTGGTGTCCGTCACAGGCCTGGGGTTCTGCTTCAGCTTTCTGCCGACGGTCACCATCCTGTCACAGTACTTCGACAGGAGACGCTCCGTGGTCACGGCGGTCGCTTCTACGGGAGAATGCTTCGCCATGTTTGCTTTTGCACCAGGTAAGCGGACGACCAGAGCGTGCGTGTTCGTGTGAGCTGGCCCTTTATGGTGCTCTAGATGGTGCAGAAGGACAGGCTAAGTGTCTTCTCTCAGAAGGACAGGCTAAGTGTCCTCCAGTCCGGCAGCTTTTCGGGATCTATCCTCCTTTACCCCCATTGTAGGAGTTCAAACATTTTAATACTCATCCAAGTTCACATAAATAGGAAGTGGGGTGTGTGTGTGCATGCGTGTGTGTGCTCGGTCGCCCTGTTGTGTCCAACTCCTTGCAACCCCATAGAAAGGTACACAGCATATATTCAGCGAGGAAGCTTGAACCATCCATTCCTAAATAGATCCGGGGACTGCTTATACTATTCTATTTCTCTCATTGGTCAAAAGAGCCATATTCTGTACAGATTTAAATTGTGCTGGTAAAGTCAGGCTCGTGAGCTATGTGGATGATCTCACGGGGAGACTTTCATCCCTGGCTTATTTCCCTGTCTAGACTGTGCACTCGTGACTCTCACTAACCAATGGAGAGAAGTCACCTTGGAGAGCTGGACTCAGCTCTTACCTGCCTTCTTCAGTGAGTGTGTCAGTGAACGGCAGTGGAGTTCAAAGGAACCTGCCTTCTTCAGTGAGTGTGTCAGTGAACGGCAGTGGAGTTCAAAGGAGATGTGGCGTTTCAGGGTGACGCGTCATGTCTGAAGCTTCCCAAATAGTTCAGAAGAATCAATGTATGCTTGGCTATAAATATGCAGACAGAAAACTGTTCACTGTTGAATTTCGGTGATGGCAGGCATATGGGTGTCAGTCTTTGCACTTTTCTGTTGGTTTGAAATGTTTCAGAATAAAACCTTGAGGGACAGTCAGTGGCCTGCGAACCCCCTGAAGGTGGAAACTTCATCTGGGTCCGGCTTTACTCCCTAGCTCATCCCTGGCACCTGGCCAGTAGGCACCAAGGAAGGTGAGAGGGAGAAAAGGAGACCAGTTGTTGCCAGAAGAGGGTCAAACGCACTTGGAAATACCCAAGCCCGCAAGAGCTCACAATTCTGAGTTTTCCATTTTAACGGGGGAAATAGAGGCGGGAGCAAAGAAGTGCTGAAGAAGTAAACGGAGCCCCGGGCCCAGAAGACGGGGCTGTCTCACCAGGCCCATCTTTTACTAACCAGGTTACCGCATCTCTTAAACCTGACTGTCAGCTCTCACGGAGTGAGACTCGAGTGAAACGAAATTCTCAGGAACGTCATTTCACCTTCCTGGGATGATGACAAAGATACTTGGAATCTTGTCGGGCCTGTTTATTCTTGCGTCACTGGGGAGCTTGAAGCCTCCTTCGGCCCGACCCCGCCTCCCCATGCCAGGGTCCCGCCCTGGCCTCCAGGACGCCTCTAGGCTGGCAGGAAGGTAGTTAGGGCATCCCACAGGCTAGAAAGCGGAGGACAGCATCAACACAGCTACTGACAAGCCTATACCGCGGTCACGCAGTAACTGTGTTAATTCCAGGATAATCCTGTGAGCTTTCGGATTCTTAGTTGGTTCTCTCCCTCGTCTGCTACTGTTGAGAGCCAGAGGAGTGGCTGGAGAAGCATCCAGCTCAAAGGGTAGAAGTTCAGTTTAGAAAAGGCCAGAGAGTCAGTATTTCAGGCTTCCCGGACACAAGTCCTTGTCAGATCCGCTCACCTCTGCAGTGACGGCACAGGAGCAGCTCAGACGCCGCTGAAGAATGCTCCCAGCTGTGTTCCAGTCGAGGTCAATGACCCACGCTGGGCTGGGGCTGGGGCTGGCCGGCAGGTCGCTGTCCGTGCACCCTGATGCGGGTCACAAGCTTCGTTCACTTCTTGTGCCTCTGCTTAGAGGAAGGCACCCCCGAAGCTCCCTGCAAGCCTGGGCTGAAAGTGTTTGTTCCATCTTGTCCTGATACATCTTTCTCCTCCTCAAGTCCTAAAGGCCCCCAGGGATAATGCATGTCAGGTCAGCTTTCTTTTTTGCTGTGCTGGGTCTTCACGGCCCCACTGGCTTTTCTCCAGTTGTGTCGAGTGAGGGCTGCTCCCTGCAGTGGCTTCTGGTTGCCGAGCGCGGGCCCCGAGGCGCTCAGCCTCAATGAGTTGCAGCTCGTGGGCTCAGCAGTCGTGTTGCACGGCCTTCAGTCATTCCTGGGCGTGTGGGATCGTCCTGGAGCAGGGCTCTAGCCCGGGCCCCCTGCACTGGCAGGCGGAATCTTTGCCCCGAGCCACCGCAGGAGTCCCAGCTGAGGCACCACTGTTCCGTCGGGCCCCCAGCACGGCTGTCTTTGCTCTGCTCTCCCCCGGCCGCGTCCCTCTGACCCTGGGTTTTCTTTCTGCTTCGCCCCTGCCCTCCGCAGCCATCACAGCCCTGAAGGAGACAGTGGGCTGGAGGTACAGCATGCTGTTCGTGGGGCTCCTGCAACTCAACCTCGTGGTCTGTGGCGCACTGCTCAGACCCATCGTCATCGTCGGCGCGCCAGGGACCCCCAAGACCCCCGCCCCCGAGCACCGGAAGGAAGCGCAGTACATGCTGGAGAACGAGAAAACCCGCACCTCCATCGACTCCATCGACTCAGGAGTAGAGCTAACTACCTCACCGAAGAACGTGCCTGGCCACCCGGCCATGGTGGAGCCCGCAGCCGAGCTGCAGGCCCGGGGCCAGCCCGGCGCCCCGCTGCTGGACTTCTCCGTGCTGACGGAGAGGAGCTTCATCTGCTACACGCTCTTTGGGCTCTTCGTGACGCTGGGCTTCTTCGCCCCGTCCCTGTACATCATCCCGCTGGGGCTCAGCCTTGGCCTGGACCGCGACCGCGCGGCCCTGCTGCTGTGCGCCATGGCCGTGGCCGAGGTGTTCGGCCGCATCGGGGCAGGGCTGGTCCTCAACCGGGAGCCCATCCGCAAGGTCTACATCGAGCTCATCTGTGTCATCCTGCTGACTCTGTCCCTGTTCACCTTCACCTTCGCTGCGGGCTTCTGGGGCCTCATGGCCTGCAGCGTCTTCTCGGGGGCCATGATCGGGACCGTGGCGGGCACCCACATCCCGCTGCTCGCCGAGGACGACGTCGTGGGCATCCAGAAGATGTCGTCGGCGGCCGGGGTCTATGTCTTCTTCCAGAGCATCTCGGGGCTGGCCGGACCCCCCCTTGCAGGTAAGCTGCATACAGAAAGGAGTACCCTTGTGGGCTAAGCTTCCCCTTTCTTTTCCATGGTGGTTTAACCCCGGGGCTCTGACTGCAGCCCCCGTGCCCTGCAGCAGGACCTCGTGTCAGTGCGCGTCTGCACCTGCTGAATCCCGGGCTGCCCCGCCCCCAGCCCCTCCTCCTCCCTACCACGGGTCCGTCTGAGTCTGCCCCTGTGTCACAGCTGAGAGTCCACATTCAAGGCTACCGTCCTGTTACGAATCGTGCCAGCTTCCTACTCAAGTCGAATGAAAAGCAGCATCTATTGATCTTGATACTTGCAGAGCATTTTAGAGGTGTCAGGATGATCAGTATCTGAGCCACTGCTCTTGACTTCCTGTGAGGACATGAACCCTGGGGTGTGTCAGCCCCCAGGCCGAGGCGGGATCGGCGGCGCCCGGGTCAGGAGGGACTGGGGTCTGCAGCCCGAGCCGCCTGGGCGTTTGCTACCGGGTTGCCTTGTGAGATGCTCGGCGGGGGACACAGGGATTTTTGACCTCATCACACTCTGACTTTTTGGAAGACAGGACTGAGGGGCTTCTGTAAGCCAGCGTCCCTTCGGGGGATGGCTTTTAGGGAACTGAACCCAGGGCAGCACTCTGCGGAGACCCCGCTGGTCACTTGGGAACATTTCCTTCAGGAAGGATGTGTATGTTTCATTTCTGGTGTGCCAAGTCTCTCAGTCGTGTCTGACTCTTCGCAACCCCATGGACTGTAGCCCGCCAGGCTCCTCTTTGTCCATGGGGCTCTCCAGGCAAGAATACTGGAGTGGGTTGTCATTTCCTCCTCCAGGGGATCTTCCCAACCCAGGGATCAAACCCCAGGTCTCTGACATCTCCTGCATTGGCAGGCGGGTTCTTTACCACTAGCGCCACCTGGGAAGCCCCGTTTTATATCTTGGATGGGAAATAAGTCCTTGGGGTTACTGTGATTACACATCTTACCCAGTGCCCTGAGGTGGACCAGGGTGAAGTTCACAGAGCTCCTTCCTCTCAGGAGAGGATGTCAGCTTTCTTTCCAAGGAGATGAGCATCTCCCTGACCCCATGTTTTACATTCTTGACCAGGACAGACCTGCCCACAGAGAACATAGCAAGTGACAGAAGTCTCTCAGGTGCTGGATGGGGGTGTCTGTCTCCTCTCCCGTCTAGAAAACACTCCTACCTTCCAAGCTCTTTTTCCCTTAAAACAGTCAGACAGAACCAGGAAGGCAGAGAGCCCGCGAGGTGGCCGAGTTTGGGGGAGCCTGGGGCGGGGCGGGGGTCTGCGTGGCTAACATCTGCTGCCCCCGCAGGTCTGCTGGTGGACCAGAGCAGGATCTACAGCAGAGCCTTCTACTCCTGTGCGGCCGGGATGCTGGTGGCCGCCGTGTGCCTCGCCCTTGTGAGACCCTGCAAGCAGGGACTGTGCTGCCGGCCCCGAGCCCGGGAGGGCAAGGCCGGGGGTCCCCGAGGGAAAAAAGTGTTGCAGGACATCCCCGAAGACTTTCTGGAGATGGACCTGGGGAAGACCGAGCACAGAGCTCCTGCAAGAACGGAGCCCGTCTGACACCCGCGTCCGTCACTGCGGCGCCCCAGGGCCGGGGAGGGCGTGGGGCGGGGGGCCCGGGCGGCAGAGCAGCGGACCACCCGCCCGCCTTCCGACTGCACTTCAAAGGGAATGTATGTGAGAACCACTACCAACATCCGTCTTGTTTTCTTCTTATAAGTTTTCTTTTTTGCTTGTTTTTTATGCCAAAACAAAAGCAGTGGAGCGCCTTTCTGTGCATCAGCCCGGCTGGGTTCAGCAGCAACACAAAGACACACAGGAGGACTCGGGGCCACGTTCCGGGTTTAAAATGGGGACATGAATCGGCAAAGTGGTTTGAAGAGCTCTCACGTGTGATAAGCCGCTATCGTAGAAAGTGACATCTGGCCCAGGCCACTGAAATGAAATCAGCCACTCAAAAAAAACACAACTTACATCATTGCAAAAATTCCTCATTTTCAGAACTATGAACAAATTGTTTAAAAACCTTTGAAAAATTCTGAGGTTTCCATGAACACATTAGGGCCTCTGAATTTTCCAGATAATCCATGGAAACAAAGTACAATTTAAGACCAAACCTTTGGCCAGTAAATGGAGATTCTTAAAAATATACGTTAACTTGAACTTCAGAAATGTGAAGATGACCACTTCTTTGTGCGGCCAGTCATTTACCAGTATTTCAATACAGACCACACAGCATGGCATTCAGAAATGAATTTCCTATTGCTTTTTAATTATTCAGAAATATGTGATTGTAGTGTCTTTAATTTAAACCACTATTTATTATTAAGTTATTCTAGAATGAATAAAGTAATCAAAAGAAAGTCTGAGACATAAGCAGAATTTTTACCTCCCTTCTGCAATCCTTGACATGCCTCTTAACTTGTAAAGTTACTCTCTAAAAGGCCAAGTTGTAAGGATTCTTCAGTTTAATGGCAATGTGTGTGGTTGAAAGGGGGCAGGGGGATGAACAGCAAATCGCCTTAGCTTTTTTAAATGATTTATCGCCTAAGAATACTTGAGGATCTTCTTTGATCAGAATTATATCTCATTGAATTGTTGAAGCATTTGATTTTTTTTTACCATCTCACTGTTGAAGCGTTTCTGTATTTCACAAGGGGCAGCAGACATTCAATTCGCCGTCATGAGTTGCGTCCTAGGAACCTTGATCGCCCTGCGTCGCAGGGTCACCGGGCAAGCCGGTCACTGTTCCTTTTGGCATCACACGACACGGATAGTATTTTTTTTTCTGTAAAGGGCAGGTTATGAGGGGAACAGGTGGGCTACGGACTCACGTGTCCGGATCTCATCTGCAGGTGACGGTCAGAGCCGCTGCTCCATCTCTACTCGTTTTACTGTTAATTTTTGACAACTCAGGGGGAAAAACTACAACAAGCCTAGTTCGGTTCCAGGTACACACAAGCTCGAGCGTTTCTCTGCACGGACACGGCAGTGGCGTAGCTGAGCGCCTGCCGCATTTTGTGCGGCGCTGGGTCAGTCAGAGAAACAGGGCAGTCTGCAGACGCTGCGGAGGGCGGGGAGGGGCAACCACCGAGTGTCCGTCAGAGGCAGGCACAGCTGGGACGGGGCAGGCGGGGCGCATGTCACTGCCCAGAGGGACTCGCAGCTTGTGGCACGTTTGCAGGCTCCATGACTTCAGCACTTTACTACGTTTTTACTATGAATGTTCGATACAATTTAATATTTATAACTGGTTTCAGAGCGATCTGCTCAAGACGTCCATTCTGTTAAATGCATGGGAAAAAAAAAATGTATGCCAATTTCAGTATGTCAGTAATCGAGGTTTTTAAATGTTTGGAAGAAAATGAGAACAGGATTGCTGATTTGTTCTGTATTCTGTGACATTCTGGTACTTCTAGATTTGCAATAAATGTATGGCTTTTTTATTTAGAGGGAGTGGTTTGTTTTTCACTGACGTCTCAGCATGCATCGTTGGCTCCAGCAAAGGTTTTAAAAGCTCAGGGAGGATCCGTTTAAAATAACATTTTCCGAAGCTTTTCTACAAAATCTTTTAACTGTACTAGAGACACGTTAACAGTTCTAAGATGTGTTTGTTGAATGGGATTATTTCGTAAACGAACGATGAATGAATGAAGTGATCCAGTGACCACATAATGAGAGCTAAGCCCATTGAAAGCAACAGGTGAAAACAGGACTTCCCTGGGGGTCCAGTGGCTACGACTCCGAGCTCCCAGTGCAGGGGCCCAGGCTGGATCCCTGGTCAGGGAACTCGATCCCACAGGCTGCAACGGAGAATTGGAATGTTGGAACTAAAGATTCTGCATGCCCCAACTAAGAACCAGTGCAACCAGATAAATGTTTTAAAAGAAGTAGTAACTGTAAATAGATTAGACTAACCATATATAGTGACAGCACAGGCCTAAGAACCAGCCTAGTCTGTCAGGAAACAGCATGACCTCTGCACGTAGCGGTCCATGGAAACCGTTTGTTAAATTCCAGGCAGGAACTACTGAAGGCTTTGCGGGCCCCACAGGCTCAGTCACAGCTGTTCAGCTCTGCCTCTGCAGGGCAAGAGGAGCAACAGACACAATGTGAATGAATGAGCACGGCCGCCTCACGTGGACCCCAGTGTTCATCACAGCACTGTTTACAATAACTAGGACGTGGAAGCAACCCAGATGGGCAGACGATAAGGAAGTCGTGGTACATGTACACAGTGGAATATTACTCGGCTATAAAAAAGGAACGCATCTGAGTCAGTTCTAATGAGGTAGATGAATCTGGAGCCTGTTACACAGTGAAGTCAGAGAAACGCCAATACAGTATATTAACGCAAATACATGGAATTTAGAAAATCAGTAACAACGATCCTATATGCAAAGCAGCAAAATAGACATAAGGAACAGACTTTTGGACTCTGGGGGAGAAGGCGAGAGTGGGACGATGTGAGAGAATGGCAACTGAAACATGTTTATTGCCATATGTAAAACAGATACCAGTGCAAGTTCGACGCATGAAGCAGGGCGCTCAAAGCCCGTGCTCTGGGAAACCCAAAGAGAAGGGTGGGGACGGAGGTGGGAGGGGTCAGGAGGCGGGGACATGCGCACCCATGGCAGGTCCATGTCCATGTGTGGCGAAACACCATGATATTAGTAAGTAATCATCCTCCAATTAAACAAATTCTTAAAGACGTTTAAATTCATGGATACTGAAATTTGAATTCCATAAACTTTCCACACACTATGAAATACTGTTTTGGTTTTTTTTTTTTTTTGATGACATAAAAATACAAAAACCATGCTTAGTTCGAAGGCTGTCAAGGAAAATCGGCAGTGGGTTGTACGTGGCCTGTGGGCCGCTCCACAGCATCTGTGACACTATCGTGGAGGTACCACCAGCGGCAGGCTGTATACCGACAGTCCTGACAGGGAAATGCGGAAACAGTGACAGATTTTACCTTATTGGACACCAAAATTCACTGCATTTTGTGACTGCAGCCAGGAAGTTAAAAGGTGCTTGCTCCCTGGAAGAAAAGCTGTGACGAACCTAGACAGCATATTAAATAGTAGAAACATCACTTTGCCAGCAAAGGTCTGTATAGTCACGCTATGATTTTTCCAGTAGTCAATATATGGATGTGAGAGTTGGGCCATAAAAAGGGCTGAGCACCAAAGAATTGATGCTTTTGAATTGTGTTGGCGAAGACTCTTGAGAGTCCCTTGGACTGCAAGGAGATCCAACCAGTCCATCCTAAAGGAAATCAACCTTGAATATTCATTGGAAGGACTGATGCTGAAGCTGAAGCTCCAATACTTTGGCCACCTGATGTGAAAAGATGACTCATTCGAAAAGACCCTGATGTGGGAAAGACTGAAGGCCGGAGGAGAAGGGGACGACAGAGGATGAGGTGGTTGGATGGCATGGACATGAGTTTGAGCAAACTCCAGGAGACGGTGAAGGACAGGAAGGCCTGGTGCACTGCAGTCCCTGTCGGACACGACACAGTGACCGAACAACAACAGTCCTGACCAATGGGGAAAGGTCCTCGTGGCCAAAGTGACCCTCAGGCCACAGGCGCCAGAGACAGGAGAGACCAAACAGCCGCCAGCCCGCCATCAAGCTTCATTTCCTGTGATTAGGGCGGGCTGGCTTCCACCTTGCTGACTAGATAATTTCACTACAAATATAGAGTATTTCCTTCCCCCAAATAAAATTAATCCAGTTGTAAAAATGAGTTAAGATCATGTGCTCTTTTAAGACAAATGCATCTCTGAATCAGTGTTTCCAGGCTTTTAAACAAGGTTATCAATTATGTAAATGTAGCATTTATGCTTTTTAAAAAACCACCAGGGAATTCCCAGCTTTGTGCATTTATCTCCCCTTCCTTTAGCTTAATACCTGTTGATAAAACAGAAAATGGATTCTAACTCAAAGTTCTCATGGTCCAGCCATCCATTCAGGCCACCTAGAGATATTTATTACACCTAGACTTCTGTACTCCTCAAATATTCTAAATCAGAAATGATCATAAATCCTTATTTTTAAAAGCTCCCAGATATGTTCAGTTCAGGCTCTAAGTCATGTCAGAAGTCGTGTCAGATACGGGGGCTCATGAGCATACCTAGTTTAGAAGTCGTTGCCCTTAAAATTCTAAATGGTTACGAGCATTAATTAAAACCACCATATAAAGACAATTCCAACATGGTACATGCTAATGCTCAGTCGTGTCCGACTCTTTGCGACCCCATGGATTGTAGCCCACCAGGCTCCTCTGTCCATGGGATTCTCCAGGCAAAAATACTGGGGTGGGTTGCACTTCCTTCTCCAGGGGATCTTCCCGACCTACAGACCAAACATGCGATAAGGTCTCTCCCATGAGTATACATCCGTTGGGAAAAAAGAACCTGTCCCGGTTTGCAGATGTATCTTTAATACGAGTCCAGTCCAACAGGTGGACGGCAGACTGCTGCATAAATAAGGAAACTAGCGCCCTCTGGTGTTCAGCACCTGTCATGACTGCCTGATGGTGCAAAACAAGAAGTGTCAAGGTCAGGAACTTAAAAAATTTCAGTTTTCATGTAAGAAAAAGTCTCACAGCCAAATCACAGTGACCACAGTGACTGCGGATCTCCTATAGGGGAAACGGAATAGGAAAACTGATACTCCAGAACACTATCTATAAAGGCTTTTAAGATAGGTACACAGGCATGCATGGCTGAGTCCCGTCTCTGTCCACCTGAAACCATCACAGCATTGTTCATTGGCTGCTCCAGTATAAAATAAAAAGCTTGAAATAAAATACAGCTCACCTGAGATTACTGGGAAAAATACAAATTGTGGCCATGAATTTACATTATTAATATTTATCTACCTTTGCAGCAACTCAAGACGACGACAGACACACGAATGAGACTAGCAACTTACCCACTAGAATCTGACCCAGATGTTACTCTCTATGTGCGGACTCCCTTTTTTAAAAAAATAATAATAATCGTTTATTTTTATTTCTTGACCATGGTGCAGCCACGGGGGATCTTAGTTCCCTGACCCAGGATGGAACCCTGGCCCCTGCCCTGGAAGCATGGAGTCTTAACCCCTGGACTGCCAGGGAAGTCCGGGGACTCCCTCTCCAGCGTTGACCTCCAGACCGTGCCGCAGCCAGCTTAACCTGCCCTCAGCAAAGCCCCTGGTCCTCCTCCCCAGACCTGCTCCTTCCTTCACAGATCCTATTGACTCTGCTTTCTAACTATATCCATAGCCAGACCGTCTCTGCCACGTCCGCCAGCAGCCCACAGTCAGTGTGATCCGAGCTGAAGGACTGGTCACCTCCTAGCTGGTGTGCCCACCTCCACCCCTGACCGCCCTGGCCTCCCTTTTCCATAGAGAGGCCTTGCAACAATCCTTTGAAAGCACAAGGCATACCTGATCCCATTCACAACCCACAAATCCTTAATGTGGGCTCCCCATGCCCTGCCTGGGGCTACAATTTTCTGCCTGGGTTCTGCCACGCTGGCAGCGCTGGCTTTGTTATTGCTCCTTGAAATCTCAGGCCTCAGTGAGTGTGGCTCCCTTTGCCTGGTCCACTCGTCCCTTACATGTGCGCACGACCCGACCCTTCCATCTGTCCCCCCGCCCCTGCCCAGATGTCATCCCCCCGGGAGGCACACCTGAGCACTAAAGACACAGCGCTTGTTTCTACCCCTCGGATCCACATCAGGACTCGTCTACTCGTTCTTTATCGTTAAGGGAGGTGTGATCTTTTAAACTGGAGGACAGCTACACATACACCCCCTCCCTCCCGAGCCTCTCCCACCCCACCCCCAATCAAGGTGAAAGTGAAAGTCACTCAGTCGTGGCCAACTCTTTGCAACCCCATGGACTATCCAGTCCATGGAATTCTGCAGGCCAGAATACTGGAGTGGGTAGCCTCTCCGTCCTCCAGGGGATCTTCCCGACCCAGAAATCAAACTGAGGTCTCCTCATTGCAGGTGGATTCTTTACCAACTGAGCTATCAGGGAAGCCCAATCAAGGTAGCACTTTTTATTCACTGATATATTCCCAAGGCTTTGAGTAGGGTCTGGCACATAGTAGGTGATGCTCAAAACATACAGCTGAATGGATGAATTAGTGGGTTTCTCGGTTTTCATTGACTTTTTCAAAGATGAGCCTCAAAGGGCTCCCGGTAAGGCCCTACTATGGGCAGGTCCACTCTGAGGAAGAAAATATAAGTCCACCGGAGACTAAACAGTGAAAGAAAGCACCACGAGGGCACCATCAGTCTTCTGTATATGCTGGTTCCAAGCTGAGGAGCCAACTAACCAACCAAACGGCAAAAATATTTGGGGGAAGAAAGAAACACTCTAGAAAGTTCCAAAAAGCAAAACTTGAATTTCCCACACACCTGGCAACTACTTACATAGCATTTACGCTGTATTTACAACTATTTATATTGTATTAGGTATTATACGTAATCTAAGGGTGACTAAGGTATCCGGGAGCGTGCGCATAGGAAATACACAAATACTACACCATTTTACACAAGGGATGTGAGCATCCATGGATTTTGGTATTGTGGGGCGGGGCAGGAGGTTGGTTCTGGAACCAGTCATCCTGCAGAGAGACGGATGCTTGGAGGGCTGTGAATGTGAACATACGCTGGTGCGGAGTTTACTCTGTGCATGCATGCTGCTGCTACTGCTGCTAAGTCGCTTCAGTCGTGTCCGACTCTGTGCGACCCCATAGACGGCAGCCCACCCGGCCCCCCGGCCCTGGGATCCTCCAGGCACACGCATTTGCCAAGTCACCGCAGCTGTGTCTGACTCTGCACTCCCATGGACTGTAGCCTGCTGGACTTAAGCCATTCTCCTGGGGCTTCCCAGGTGGCGCTAGTGGTAAAGAACCCGCCTGCCAATGCAGAAGACATAAGAGACATGGGTTCCATCCCTGGGTCAAGAAGATCCCCTAGAAGAGGGCATGGCAACCCACTCCAGTATTCTCGCCCGGAGAATCAATCCCGTGGACAAAGGAGCCTGGTGGGCGACAGTCCAGGGACTCGCAAAGCGTCAGACACAACTGAAATGATGTGACACGGCGCAAGCTATTTTCCAGGAGGCCTTTTCTTTCATGACGTCTCTCTATCGCTTTTTTTTTTTTTGCCACACCAGGCAGGATCCTAGTTTCTAGACCAGGGACTGAACCCGGGCCCTCCACAGTGAAAGGCTGGAGTCCTAACCACTGGACAGCCAGGGAATTCCCTCAAGGATGCTTCCTTTCCCGTGTGGTTCAACTGGGAGCAAGTAATTTTCTATGTATTGAGTCTCTCTCATTTTGGTGTTAAAGCAAAGCACTGGGATTTCTCTGACTTTGAGCAGCCCCAGATGGTCCCACTTGAAAAGAGGTTGAAAGAAAGTTTAATCTTACAACCTTTTCTATAAACAGTCTGAAAAAAAAAACAGTTCAGTCTCCGGCTTGTGGTGCTGTCCTTCTTATGAGGTCATGCAGCATAGTGAAGACAAAGCAGAGCTTGGAAGTGAGGGAGTTCTGTCTTATGAGGTCACGCAGCATAGTGAAGACAAAGCAGAGCTTGGAAGTGAGGGAGTTCTGGGGTCATCTCGGCTGTTGGTATAACTACACACAAGTTCACACAAGCCTGAGCTTGTTTCCACATTACCAACATTTTGCAACTTCGCTTTCCAAAAGTGAAAAGGACGCAGGAGGCCCTTGGCAATGGAAAGAGAGAGTTAAAAAAACCCATCTGTTCCAGGGAATCACAGCAGGTCCCCAAAGCACATTCACGGGGACTCCAGAAGCCTTCATAGGGCCCCCCAGCTTCAGCCTATGTGAACACTGCACACACTGAAGACCCCGCGTTTCCTTCCCAAAGCCTCACTCTCCTGTTACTCAGCTTCAAAGGGACACCTTCCCACGCAGACCGGAAACCGGTCGTAGCTGAGCACAGCACTGTCCAACACAGCAGCCAGGAGCCATCGGGCCTGCCCAGCGCTGGACATGCGGCCACTGGGAACCCAGACGCACTGTCCCAGCAAAATACACACGGCATTTGAAGCCTTAGTCTGAGAATATGATGTAAAGTGACGTAAGTCAGACGGAGAAAGACAAGCACTGTGGGACATCACATCCGTCTGGGACCGAAGAGAGCAGAGCTGCTAAACTCAGGGAGTAGAACGGTGGTTATCAGGGCTGGGCGCGGGCAGCAGGAGCGACGCGGTTCAAGGTCCAAAGTCGCAGGTAGGAGAGAAGCTGCCCCAAAGAGCAGCGCACGGCACCGCGATGACAGACAACATCGTGCGTAGAACATCAAACCTGCAAGAGACCCGCCTCAGTTCTCCCCCTCCCCCCAACACACACGGAACGTACACTCCCTCAGGCAGCTCGCGCGGGTCACCTGTTGGTAACGCGGGATGAACTGAGGACCGGAGCCACGCCGTCGCGAGAATGTCACCGCCTCCGTCCGCGCGCGCTCACGGGCTCCAGGAACGGCGCAGGGGCCGGGGCCGCTCCGAGCACCCACGGGCACCGAAGAGCGGGGGCTGACGCACAGAGGCCTGGCCTCGGCCGGCCGAGCCCGCGCGGACGCACTCGCGGCTGCGCGCCGTCCCGCTGGGTCGGGTCCGGTCCCGCCGCGGCGACGGGCCGGGCGCCCTGGGCGGAAGCTGCCGGGCGCTTCCTGCGCGGGGCGGGGAGGCGAGGGCCGCGGGGGGCGGCGCGGGACCGGGGTGCGGGAGCGCGCGCTCGCGGCGCGGGCATCTCGGGGGCGCGGCCGGGTCGGGACGGCGCTCGGCCTCCGCGCGGAGTCCCCGCGGCCTGAACTTGAACCCCGCCCCTTCCGTGACCCGAGGGACCCTGCCAAGTCCCTGGCGCCGCCGGGAACGCTTCGGACTGTTTTCTAGAATGGTGTCCACACGGTGGAAAGTTACTCTTTTTTTCCTCTCAGGTATCTTGTTGGCTCAGCGTTTGCAGAGCAAAAACTGCATAGGTTTTTGTCATTGAGAATCATTTTTAAAAACTACATTTATCCCTAGTGTTTTAACTTTAACTGCAAGAAACAAATAATATTGTTTAACTTAACCCTAAGTGTCCCAAAAGTAAATGCAATGCATTACACACAACACCCAAGTGACGATCGCAGAGTAGACGCCAAAACTGCAGCTTGCGAGGGAGGGAGCAGACCTGTAACAGACCTTGTTGCTGGTCTCACGGTGCAATCAGTGCAGACAGACACGTCTTCACGAACAACTGAAGCCCCGCCCCCTTACACATTTAGTCGAATCCGAGTCCTTTTAGGTTTGCGGCTAAAGCTGACCTACTGGACTAACACTGCTCACCCTGCAGGGCAGTGAAAGGAAACTGAAGGGAATGGAGAAGACCTAAAGCATTAACTCCGGAAGAAGTTAATCCTCCATCAGAGTCCATGCTGCCTGGATCCCCTTTGCAGTGTTTCTTAGAAGACCTGGTCTCTGCCCTCCGATTAGTTTTAATGACAAACCACCATTTTCTAAATGACTATAGGTTCACCGAGCGGGAGACTGGAGGCGAAGCCATTGATTTGGTTCTAAAATGTGCTTTAAATCGTGCTGCATAAGTAACAATGCTCGGATTCAGGCGTGAAGGGGAGAACATACGAATTACCTTTAGTTTCACCCTCCAGCTTAAACGAGAAGTGGGAACTCCACCTGCCAGCATGCAGGTCACGCGATCTGCTCTAGCTTCTAGATTTCCTGGATCCAGCACTCCGTCTGGTCTCAAGTTTTTAACCTGCTCCCCACGTGGACGTCCAGCCCATGTTCCCAGCCTGATGTGGGCATTTCTGGCAGATGCACAGGTAACTGGGCCCACGCTGCCCCTCACTCACGTAAACATTAACACAAAGGAGTGGGAGATGACTGCAGGAATAAACCCAACTCCTGCTCTAGGCTGTAAGAAACAGTGCCACACACACAACCGCAAGCACCATTATGTAAAAGGGGAGAGCAAATCTGAGTCCACGTCGGAACGGTTTCCTTTCCTTTAACCTCTGTGCTCTGCTGCTGTTGCTGCTAAGAATGCTGGGGACCTCTCAGCAGTCCAGTGGTTGAGACCACACTTCCCTGCAGAGGGCGCAGGCTCCAGCCCTGGTGAGGGAGCTCAGATCCCACATGCCCCCAAGTGCGGGCCTGTGGCCCAAAATACACAGCAGAGCCGGTTTTCAAGGCTCTGACCTTTAAAGGTGTAACACTTTTCTATTCATATACAGAGGAAAAGCTGCAGAACAGAAAGTAACATCTGTTGTGTTGGAGGTTTGTAAGAAGGTGGTGACGTGACTTAAGTGGACAGCTACCAGAGCAAAGGATTCAGACACCAAGAAGTTGCAACAACCACCCACACCCCCTTCCCTTTTAGTACAAAAGCAGCCTGATTTCTAACTCTGCCGGGCACGCGTCCACCACCTTCTTGGTCTGGCTGGCATTCTGAAGTCACTATTCCTTGCCCCCAAAACTCATCTCTCAATTTGCTAGCCTGTCGTGCTAGCAAGCAGTATGAGCTCGGACTGGCTAACAATTGTGACACGTTATCTGCAAGATATCTGCACCCCTGGCAAAGGACTCCGTCTGTGAAAGCTGTGAACACCAGCGTCCCCACAAGCACCAACAGCGGGGCAGGACGGGCACCGGCAATGCTGCCTGGCAATACTCCTGGGAGGAGCTCCCATGGCGAGCTGCTAAAAACTGAAGTGAGCTGTTGCTTCTTTCAGGGATCAGCTAACCATCAGCAAAGGAAAAAAATAGGCATAGCGGGCCCAAGGCTGGACGAGATTGCAGAAAAGCAGAAGGAATGTGAATGGAGGGTGATGTGGCCGGGTCAGCAGACAGGGACACCTCTTTCTAAAAACTGAGCCAGAAGTCAACCCCCAGAAATGATGTTCCTTGGAAATCCTTTCTTAGGTCAGAGATGGCTATTTTCATAGGATCTGTTTACTGACTAATTTCTGCTGGTCCTAGCCTCTCATGAGACATAAACATATTTGAAGAATGGAAATGATGTGCTTGCTCCCGCAGACCAGACTAAGAGAGAAGAGAGTTTTGAGTTTTATTCTAAATGAGCCATAGTTCAAAGTTCAGGTGCTGTTAAAAAAAAAAAAAAACCTCCACTCCACTGCCCAGAAACAACACAGAATCCGTTTATTCCAATGAAGTACTCCAGCCAAACAAAAGCATGATGTGCACGTGTTTATTTGAATTACTCCTACTGAAGGTCCTTATTTCTGGAGAACAGCCAAGCATCTTGTGACCCACTCCTTCCACTCTTTAAAGGCTTCCACAGGTTTTGGCAAAGTCACCAGCTCCTCACGACTGTGTTTTGGAGTAACTCTAGGAGTGTCAGTGGACTCGGCATCAATCCACCTGACCAGTGCCTGCAAAATCAGAGAAGAGACGCATCTTTGAACAAATCACAGCAGAACAGACTCAGGCACGAGAAAAACCGGATCTCCCAAATCATGTGATCTGCATGGGTGACTGATGCCACCCACGGAGATGTTCCACCCGATAAGAGTTGGTCGTGGAGGAGAGACCACGCTCATCAAAGAGTGTGCACCAGAGCCATGCCCGCTGTGAGCACACGGGACAGTCACAGGACGCATGGGACAGGAGACGAGAAGGATGACACGGGTGTTTGAAGGTGGGAGGACGATTTTCTTCTTTTCTCAGCTTGCCAAGGGTTCCACGAGGCACTGCGGTGTGCATGGGGACGTGTACACACCTGAAGTTAAGTGTGCACACTGGGCTGGCAGGCACGCACACGTGCACACACACGTGCAGACAGGGACTGCGTCCCCTGTGTGGGTGGCCATACCCACGCAGGGATGCCGCACACGCTGACGTGTTTGTGGGCACCTGTGGTCATAGGGACACTCCTGCCTCCTCAATACCACCCGTCCCTCCTAACGAGTGTCACACCGCGGCCCCACATTTGGACAGATAAACCACCTCCACATAGTCTAGTTTTTAAACATGAACTTTGCTCTTCGGCGTTTTACTCTGTTCTGCAAAGGCAAGCGCTCTGGCCCTAAACAGCAAATGCAGAAACCTCTTCACCAGGTCTCATTGGGGTCCAAGCGTAAGGCAAGTCAAAGCTGTTAAGATTTTCTTTGCATTTTTTTTTAAACCACAGCATCCTGCTTACCTCTGCTCTAACTTCCTCTGATAAATCACCTCCAGAGAAGGGCCTAATAGCAAATGGTCACTTGCTCCTTAAGTAACCACTTCCCCACTTACTTTGTACCGGTCTCTGAGCCGGAAGCCGACGGCACTCTGCAGCTTGCGTAAGCAGATGGGGCAGAGGTCCAGCGGGCGCCGGTCGGCTTCCTCCAGGTGGTTGGAGCCTTGCATCAGGCAGGCGAGCCACTGGCAGTGCCGGAGGCCAAAGATGTGTCCGATCTCGTGGGTCAGAGTCTGCAAGACAGCCACACGGAGGCGCCTGAGTCAGCAGCAGCAAGGCGAGCTCCTCCAGAAGCAGATCCACAGGAGCCCGCTCCGCGCCGCTCATCGCGGGGGCCTGCTCGCTGGCCCCTCACCTGCCCATGTCTCCCACCCTCCTCTGTGTGCTCCACTGCTTCCCCGGCAGGTTCTCCACCTCCCCGCCGCGGACACCACAGATCACACCTTGGCGGGGCCGGGGGTCAGGGGGTGGTCCTATGCGCTAGCCTCCCCGCCTCTACCCCCTGGATGCTAGCAGCAGCCCCTCCCCGACGGTGACCACCAGAAGTCTGCAGACTTGTCCAACATGCCCTGGGTGGCACACTCGCCCTGGTGGAGACCACTGTTCTAGACGGGGGACCCGCTGAAACTCAGCTCTGCAGCCCTTCCCCCAGATGCCAGGGCAGCAGGGGAGGGGAGGGGCTCCATCTGCATGATGACAAGCGGTCAAAGCAGGGAAGGCACAGCTGAGCCCCACCCCACACCCGCACAGTCAAGACTCTGCTCCAGCTTCCCAGCCAGCCTCTGCACCCTCGGTTCCCCGGGCCATGCCGGGTAGTGGTGCTTACGGAGTCAGAGAGACACCTGTGTGAGGGGACCCTCACGGCTAAAAGCCATGCCGCTTACGGGCCAGCTCTACTTAGAAACCATCGTTCCATCAGGTGGTGTTCTCGACCCCAACTCACAGCCCTGGTGAATGCGGAGAAGCCGGTGTCTCCAGCCATGAAGCAGACAGACACAAGGAGACAGGATTTCCAGAGCAGGGCGGGGCAGGTGTCAGGACAGGCAGCGTGACCATCGGCTGCAGGAGGTGAGCCCGAGCCCCAGGGAGGGAAGTCTCGGGGAAGGAGCCAGCAGAGGCCCGAGGGACGCCTGTTCTCCAGGAAGGGAAACCAGGGTGCGGGGTCCTGCAGGCTTGGGGGACTGGCGATGGGGCAGCCTGACTCGATGACCATGAACTCGGGAATCAAGCTAACAGTAAGGAGGCGGGCACAGCCAAGGCTGTGTGTTACAGGACAAAAGGCAGGCCCAGACGCTGTGCACGTCGGTGTGAGAGTATCCCCATTTACATTGTTTTTATGGATAATTTCAGTCAAGCGATATCCACTAAAAGTGTATAAACACCACCAAGTCACTGATATAGTGACCTTCAGGACTGGGGGTATATAATGTCAAAGGACTCCGATCTCTTACAAGCCACTGCTGACACATCACGTGAGCCACCCACCTTACACGAGCGGAGCAGCAGCACACTGGTGGCCTCAGGAAGGTAATAGTCATTGAACACCGAGTAGTCACTCGAAGACTTCCTCTCCAGCTTCTTCAGCTTGCCTTTGTAGTGTGAGCTGTAGAAGTCCGTGCCGTACCTGGCAAAGCTGAATATTCCCACACCTGGGGGAAGACGACAAGCCAGCACATGGTGAGATGAAGGTTCCCTCCTCTGGGGGAACTACCAGTTAAGGGCCTGCTTGGGCACCTGGCCAGGGCATGCCCACAGCCCCCTGGGCTCAGGGAGGTCTGCCCAACAAGGGGACTTCTGCCCCAGGTTCCTGAGAGCCTTCTGCTGTCCAACCTGCTCTGCTCTGTACAACTCAGAGGTCTTGAGGTCCAATTCTTCAGAAAAAGAAAGTTCCACAGAGTTTGTTTTCTTTTTCCCCATAAAATATTTTCTCAGGAATTCCGTGGCAGTCCAGTGGTTTAGACTCTGCACTTTCACTGCTAACCACCAGGGTTCAATCCCTGCTTGAGGAACTAAGATCCTGCAAGCCTCGTGGGGCAGCCAAAAAAAAAAATTTTTTTCTTAAATCACCCCAATCAAGTATTCCAAAAGGAGCAGCAGGGTTCAGGACCACGGGCGCTCTCGCTCTCTCTGGAAAACTGCGGGAAACGGGTCTCCGGGCAGGCACACCCCTAAGGCGCCTGTCCTTCCCTCTTCCCTCTGCCCGCTGCTGCCCCCCAGTACCTTGAAGACCACACTTGGACCCCACTTTCAGACTGAAGAACCTCCCCCGTCCTCCCATCTGTAAACAGCACGGCTCTCTCTATGGCTGGCACCAGTGACCAGAACAAACACGCCTGTAACTGACTTCCTGCGACACTTCAGCTAGTTTCGGCCATCTCCGTACTCGGAGAACAGACACACACAGCTCACTCTACAGGGGCTGACCGCTTTACAGTCCAGCTGGTCTACATGGTCTCTTTCATGCAGGCTTCTCTTTCAGTTGCTAGTTTGAAAGTAATACAGAACTTTTTTGTTAAGGAAATAAATTCATAGTAAGTTTGTCAAACCTAAATTTGATCCAAAAAGAATGCGCCTCACCGCACCTCCATATTTGAAATATAGAGAAAAGGGCGTTCTAGAAGTTAAAAAAAAACTAAACCTACTCACTCCCAAGTGACGTCCTTTGACCAAACAAAAGTTGGCACATTTCACTACAATACCTTTGAAAGTATAAGTTGCTCAGTCCTGTCCGACTCTTTGTGACCCCATGGACAGTCCATGGAATTCTCTAGGCCAGAATACTGGAGTGGGTAGCCACTCCCTCTCCAGGGGATCTTCCCAACCTAGGGATCGAACCCAGGTCTCCTGCATTGCAGGCAGATTCTTAACCAACTGAGCCACCAGGGAAGCCCATAATACCTTGAGCAAGAAAATTTTTTTTCTAGTAATCCTACAAATGCATTATTTCCTCTAGTAATTAAATATCTCAATTTTAAAACACCGATCTTTATAAACCTGCCGAGAACAAAGTCACCTGCAGTAAGGAGACCCCCTCACCGCAGGGCTCAGCAACCCTGCTCCCTCATTACATCTTCTCTCACATCATGCAAAATTTAAGAAACTTATTGGGGAACAAAAAAGCAGCAGAAACACTTGGGAAGAATGCTTCCTGACCTCCTCAAATGCATAAGATAAATTCGTTAACAATATCTAGATAAAAATTGTTTAAAAATGTTTAATGATTCTGTTTCTCTCAGGTTAATAATAAAGGATTTGTCTCACACAACTTTTTGGTTCACTCTTTTTTTTCTGATAGAAGGCTCGTACAAAAAACATCAGCAGGACAGCACTGACCCAGGCCTCTCAGAGAGCACTAGGGGGTCACAGCGGGGGGGCAGGCAGATGTGGGTGGGCACTCGCTCGTGCTCAGCTGCTCAGCCGTGTCCAGCTCTTTGCAGCCCCGCAGACTGCAGCCTGCCAGGCTCCTCTGTCCATGGGATTGTTCAGGCAAGAAAGCTGGAGTGGGTAGCCATTTCTTCCTCCAGGGGATCTTCCCGACCCAGGGATCTAACCTGCATCTCTTGTGTGTCCTGCACTGGCAGGCGGATTCTTCACCGCTAGGGTCAACTGGGAAGCCCCGTGCCTTAATGGGTGTAGGGCTGAGGGACTATAAAGACTACAAATGGAGAACGAGAATGAAGGAAGGGCAGAAAAAGAGGCCCCACAGCATCCTGGGCCCCAGATCCGACAAATGGGGAAGAGGGGGATCTGACAGGGAGAAGCCCTTGGTAGCGAGAGCTCCCTACCCTGCCACCCTGGGGCTCACACACTCCAGACTGACAGTCCGTCTGTGAACCCTGAGCTTGCACAGCCCAGCCCCTGCTATCTGTTCCTGCCCCCAGAACGACAGTGGGCAACCATGCCCCTCAGCTCAGTGGACTTCTCCCCTTCGAACCTGTCTTAGATCCTGAGGGATGTAGGCAGAAAAACAAGAGCAGAAATGGAAGGGTGGGAGAAGTGGAGAGAAGGCAAAAAAAAAAAGAAAAAAAACCCAAATAGGCAAATATATGACTTCCTTATAGAGCCTTTTCCTCCCCAGTGTTAAAAGGCAGGGTTCCCTGTGAGTCACAGTTAAGCTTATTTCAAGTCAAAGACTGAAACTGACCATAAATAACAAAACGTCTGTTCTGAGACACAGGATGTGAAGCGCACACTTATAAATCAGTGCACAGCGACCTCATCTAATGACAACTACAGAAAGAGCTGAAAAACAATTAGCGCCATTTCTGCTTCCATTAATAACAGTTCAAATATCCTTATTTGATTCACCTTGTCACTGAACTATCTCCATTTGCCATCTGTTGCACTGAATGTCTACATATGTGCCAGCCATAACTACACACTTTCTATGGATCAGCAATTTTATGTAAATGATCTCAAAACAGCACAGTCAAACAGGTATTATTAGCTCCAAGGTGGTGCTGGCAGTGAACGGCCAAGCTGGGGGGAGGGGAACGGACCCAGATCATCAGGGCCTATCCAGAGCATCCTTTCCACCACGGCAGGATGCTGCACCAGAAATACTACAAGGCCTTCACATCTAAACTGTAATTGGAAGGGGAAAAAACTGTAATTGGTTGGAATTTTTTCTCTCTTTCAAAATCTTCACAAAGAGTCTCAAGCTGAGCAAGTTTCTACCAACAATGTCAAAAAGGAATACCCTCTGTCAAAGAAGCCTGTCCAAAGACAAAATTCCAGGATTCTCTTGGGTAAAGATCGATCATCGTTACTCCCACAACACAAAAGGCATCTTCGGGTTTCTTCTTTTTTAAGAACGTCAGGATCTGCCCTATTAAAAAAAAAATTATGTTTAAGATATATTTGTGTGTGTGTGTGTGTGTACATATACCTACATACTTTACTCAATTCAAGCTGTAAGGCTGCCCCGTTCACCTGCATGAATCTGAAGGTTCAGTGTGCTATCGTTGATTCTAAAGGAACATCTGGTTGCAGAGACAGGAATCGGCTCTAGGAGTTTGACTGTCAACCCGTAGAAGAAGGCTTCACAGTAGCCCTTGAGCCATTTCAAATATTCTTCACTGATACTTCTGGTGTTTCCCAGCAATCCTATGACAGATACAGAAGAAAATTTAAAGAGAGATTTTGAGATGATCAGAACAGTCTTTACCTCAGTCTACAGTTAGAAATGTGGAATTAGGAACAAACAAACTCTAGATTTTCAATACACAGTTACCGTTCACTAAGGTGAACACAGATTAGAAAGAAAACCTGACTCCCTGGTGGCTCAATGGTAAGGAACCTGCCTGCCAACGCAGGAGACACAGGCTGGATCCCTGGTCTGGGAAGATCCCCCAGGCCTGGGAGCAACTAAGCCCAGGTGCCACAACCACTGAGCCTGTGCTCGATAGCTCGGGAGCAGAGACTACTGAGCCCATGTGTTGCAACTACCAAGGCTCGCACGCCCTAGGCCTGCGTTCTCCAACAGGGCACCACAATGAGAAACCCATGCACTGCAACTACAAAGCAGGCCCTGCTTGCCCCAGCTAGAGAAGTCAAATGTGCAGCTACGAAGAACCAGCACAGTCAATAAATAAAATTTTTTGAACAAAACAAAACCTTCTCTTTCAAGGCAGTTTGGTTACCAAACTTCCACTGTGGGAACGAATGTCAAAAATGATTATAAAAACTGCCCACTTGAATGAGACGGACAAGGCAAACTGTCCACGGCAACAGCACCATCACAAAACCAAACCAAACCCAGCATACTGGCAAGACGCACCAATGCACTGTATGTAAATAGTCTGCTTCCCCGGAGAAGGGCTCTTTCTGTGAAGATTACTGAAAAACTGTTCAAAGTCTTGCGGAGTCTCAGGATGGGAGATTATCCAGTCCGATGGAGAATGCAAAGTAATGGGTCCAAAGAGATCGCTGCAGGGCCGGAAGGCCTCGTTCAGCAGGCGCTGCTCCCCGGGGTCCAACTGCTCATACTGCTTCACAAGCTCTGGGTTCTTTGAGATGAGGGCCGTCTTCAGGGTGTGTTCAGAGTGCCCTACCGTTTGCATCTGCCAGAAGGACACACGTGGTCACACAGACCATGCATATCCAAACTGGGGTCTTTACAGACATCACTTATTTCTCCTAGAATGAAATGACTGATTGCTAACGCCTGGGCGTCATCACCAGAGGACTGCCCGCTTCCACCGTTTCTAATCAGTTTCTTAGGGGGACTTCCCTGGTGGTCCAGTGGTTAAGAATCTGACCTGCAACGCAGGAGATGCAGGTTCCATACAGAGTCAAGCCTAAGATCCCACATGCCTCGCGGCAACTAAGCCTGTGAGCCACAACTAGAGAGTCTATGAGGCCCAGTGAAAGACCTCACAGGTCGCAAGGAAGATATTGTGGGATGTAACTAGAACCCAACGGCAGCCAAATTAAAAAAAAAAAAAAGTCAATTTCTTGGGGAGAGTATCTGAAAGAGTATAAAGACAATCATGAGATTCATTCCTCCACCTCTTAGGGAACCTGCTCCCACTATAAACGTTCGTGGTCACCCTAAGACACGACCCAGTTCCCTATTTCCTCGCCCTTTGGGTAATAATGATATTAGGAGCTGACACATGAGAGCCACATGAAACACATCCTCTCCCACGTGACTCAAAGACGTTCCCGACCAAAGGGAAGTGCAACTCATGTTAAGTCCTGCGTTTCTGTAACTTGGCTGCAGGCTGATAACGGATCTCGGCCACTGAGGTGGTGTCACCCTGGGGAAGCCGTCAGGGGACCGACCAGGAGCCAGACTCACGCTGACAGATCTCTTCCGCTCACACGGCGTCCCCGCCTAGATAGGTCATCCCTCCGCGTGACCGGCTCACAGCTGCTCCCCGAGGGGTCTGGGTGAGGGAAGGAGAGAAACGGGACGTCAGTGTGCGGAGCCCGCCGCGCTGCCTAACCGGGTTTTCTGCAGTTTAACGATGGGGGTGCGGGGGGGGATTTTTAGCGAATGGGTGTCCCCGTTGAGGGCTGAACTCCGGGGTCCAGGGCCACCTCCAGAACGAAGCTCTCTCTTGGCTGGGCTCGCCTGGGAGCTGAGACGGGTCCTCACCGCTGCTGTGGGGCCCAGTCCCGTCCGGTCGGCCCACCTTCACCCGCGGGGCGGCTCCCGCCGCGGCCCCGCCTTAGCGGGCCGGCCCGTCTGCGCCTGCGCGGGAGCCACTACCCTGAGGGGAAAACGGCGGCATCAGGGGTCAGAGGCCGCCTCCGGATGCCCGGCCGGGCCCGGCTCCCCCGAGACGCCCCCGCGTCCGCCGCGGCGGCGGCTCCTCTCACACCCTCCCCCGCCCCTCGAACGCGACTGTCCCCCGCCTCCACCAGCAGGCGGCCCGGCCCCCCGTACCCTCCCGTCATCCTCACCACGCAAGGCGTCAACGCCTCCCGACCCCGGCGGCGGCCCAAAGCGCGTGCGCTTCGCGCCCTGCGCCGTGCCCCGCCCCTTCGCGCACTGCCACGCCCCCGCGCTCCCCGCTCCGCCACGCCACGCCGTAGCACGCACGCTCCGTCGCCCCGCCCCTTTGCGCGCCCCGCCACGCCCACACGCTCCCCGCACGCAATGCCGTAGCACGCACGCTCCGTCGCCCCGCCCCTCCGCGCCCGCCACGCCCAGCGCGAGGCCGTCCCGCAGGCAAGGAGCCCGAGTACTAGTGGCCGCTGCTGCCCCTACGCCGTCGAGCGAAGCGCGGTCGCGAGGGGGCGACCAGGCGCCGAGATCCGCCCCACGCTCCCCTTTCCGCGCTGCCGTCCGGGGGCGCCGCTGTCCGGCCACGCCTGCGCCGCGGGGTCAGCTGTTTGTGCGCGTGCCGGGTTGGCTGTGGGTGCGAGCGGCGCCCCAGGCGAGACGAGTCCCCGGCGCGGGAGCGAGTCCGCGGGTGGACGCGCGGCCTGGGCGTGGAGGCGGCGTCCAGGGCACGCGACCCGGGCCGGGCTTCTCTTCCCCGGGACGCGCCCCTTGGTGGGACTTGAGCCCCGCAGCCTCAGAGTGCAGGACGGAAGGGGCAGCTCCGATCCCGAGGGCTTGGGCAGGCTGAAAAGGCGCGGGGTCAAAATGCAGGCTCCCCGGCCCAGCCCAGTGCTGCCCATTCGCACGGCCCTTCCCCTTCGACGTGGGGGTCTCCTGTCGGCCTCCTCCTCCCTCCTCTCTGACCGGCTCCCTTCACTCTCCCTCCAGTTCGTGCGCTCGCAGCCCCTCTGTCCTGGCAGCTACCTGAAGCCCGGGGAACACCTAACCCTTTATAACCGTTTCCCCATACCTTTTTTCATACCTGTCCTAAAGGGGCGCCCGACTCCCGGCACCTAACCCCAGATATCCCTGCTGCCCCTTTTCCCTCCCCACCTTGCCTGGTGGCTCAGCTTCCCTGGTAAAGAATCCGCCTGCGATGCAGGAGACCCCGGTTCGATTCCTGGATCCTGGGTCGGGAAGATCTGCTGGAGAAGGGCTGGGCTACCCACTCCAGTATTCTTGGGCTTCCCTTAGGGCTCAGCTGGTAAAGAATCCACGCAATGTGGGAGACCTGGGTATGATCCCTGGGTTGGAAAGATCCCCTGGAGAAGGGAAAGGCTACCCACTCCAGTATTCTGGCCTGGAGAATTCCATGGACTAACCCATGGGGTCTCGAAGAGTGGGACATGACTGAGTGACTTTCACTTCACTTTCACCTCCTCCCCCGCCCCAGCATTCACTCAAAAATGCCTCTACATTCAGGTTTTCATTCCAAGCCCCTGTCCTGCCACTGCCAAGTAACCTCTTGGAAGAGGTTCTCCTGATTAGAAATGAGTCTGTGTGCCAGTCATCCTTGTTCAAAAAGAAAATTTGTAACAAAATTAGAAGGATAAAGAAATGCAGTGGCATTGCCCCCAGCAGGGTTTTGGAATAAAAGTTCAGTTCAGTCCAGTCGCTCAGTCATGTCCGACTCTGCGACCTCATGAATTGCAGAATGCCAGGTCTTCCTGTTCATCACCAACTCCTGGAGTTCACTCACACTCAACGTCCATCAAGTCGGTGATGCCATCCAGCCATCTCATCCTCTGTCGTTCCCTTGTCCTCCTGCCCACAATCCCTCCCAGCATCAGAATCTTTTCCAGTGAGTCAACTCTTCGCATGAGGTGGCCAAAGTACTGGAGTTTCAGCTTTAACATCATTCCTTCCAATGAACACCCAGGACTGATCTTTAGAATGGACTGGTTGGATCTCCTTGCAGTCCAAGGGACTCTCAAGAGTCTTCTCCAACACCACAGTTCAAAACCATCAATTCTTCGGCGCTCAGCTTTCTTCACAGTCCAACTCTCACATCCATACATGACCACAGGAAAAACCATAGCCTTGACTAGACGGACCTTTGTTGGCAAAGTAATGTCTCTGCTTTTTAATATGCTGTCTAGGTTGGTCATAACTTTCCTTCCAAGGAGTAAGCATCTTTTAATCTCATGGCTGCAGTCACCATCTGCAGTGCTTTTGGAGCCCCCCAAAACAAAGTCTGACACTGTTTCCACTGTTTCCCCATCTATTTCCCATGAAGTGATGGGACCAGATGCCATGATCTTCATTTTCTGAATGTTGAGCTTTCAGCCAACTTTTCACTCTCTTTCACTTTCATCAAGAGGCTTTTGAGTTCCTCCTCACTTTCTGTCATAAGGGTGATGTCATCTGTATATTTTGATATTTCTCCCAGCCATCTTGATTCCAGCTTGTGCTTCCTCCAGCCCAGCGTTTCTCATGAGGTACTCTGCATATAAGTTAAATAAGCAGGGTGACAGTATACAGCCTTGACGCACTCCTTTTCCTATTTGGAACCAGTCTGTTATTCCATGTCCAGTCCTAACTGTTGCTTCCTGACCTGCATATAGGTTTCTCAAGAGGCAGGTCAGGTAGTTTGGTATTCCCATCTCTTTCAGAATTTTCCACATAGAGGTATATATTTGGAAATCCTGCAGATCTGAAATGTTTTTATTTTACCCTCATACCTGACTGAGGTATTTCCCTGGATTGGTGTGCAATTTTAGGCTGAAATCAGTTTCTCTCAGAACTGTAATAACTCTTCAATTTCTTTTTGATTCCAGTAATGTCACTTTGACTCCTCATCCTTGGTATGTTATTAATAATACCTGCTTTTTTGAGGAACGTCTTACGGTTTTCTCTTTATCCTTGGCGTGCTGAAGAACTCAAGTTTTTAAGTTTTTAAAGATGTGTCCTAGTCTGAGAGGTTTGCCCCGTCTTCATTTTGTGGCTCACTCATTGGGCCCTTCAGTCTTCTTTTTTAAAAAATACCTTGTGTATCTTTTTTCTTGGTGGGGGGCGGGGGGGCGGGGGGTGTGCTGCGCTGCCTGTGGGCTGCTGCATGCAGGCTTTCCTGTGAAGTGAATGGCTGCTCTCCAGTATTCCTACCTGGAGAAGCCCATGGACAGAGGAGCCTGGTGGGCTACAGTCCCTGGGATCACACAGAGTCAGACACCACTAAGGTTTTCTCTAGTTGCCGCAAGTGGGGGCTACTCTCTAGTTTTGAGGGCGCAGGCTACTCATGGCAATGGCTTCTCTGTCGCAAGGCACAGGCTCTAGGCGTGAGGGCTCTGTAGTTGGGGTACAGCAGCTTAGTTGCCCCATGGCGTGTGGGATTTTCCCTGACCAGGGATGGAACCCATGTCCCCTGCAGTGGCAGGTAGATTCCTAACCACTGGACCAGCAGGGAGGTCTGGGCCCTTCAACCTTTAGATGCTTATTCTTCCATCCTGAGATGTTCTTGTATTATTTCTTTATAATTTTCTTCCCTCCAGTTTTTTTCCCCGCCCTGGATATGGGGATTTCAGGATGGATCCCCTAATTTTCTTTTCTTTCCTATTTTCCCATCTATCTTTCTGTACAATTTTCTGAAGTTCTCATCAACTGTCCTTTCTTTTGAATATTTATTTTCAGACATTCTACTCTTCAAGAGCCCAAAGCCTTTTCTTGTTCTTATTGTTTATTTTGCACCTTCTCTCACTTCAGGGGTAAAAGGTCGCCTCTTATCTCTCTACAGATATTAACTACACTACTTTTGAAGTTTTGTTCTGCTGTTTCCTGTACTCGGGTCTTTTGCTTTCATGTTCGAATGTTCCACAAACAGCTTGTGATCCTTGGCTGTGTGTTAACATGTTATCGTAAGGCACAAAAAGCTGGTTGAAGGTTCTGTGTGCATAAAAGTGGCTTATTCACTGAGGTTTCACGGATGTGAACTGGCAGAGAACCAGCTGATTCACTGAGGGGAGATCCCCCAGTGTCTGAACCCGTGACAACCGTGTTTTTCCCAAGGAAGGGTCATTTCCTAACCGACTGCCAGCGTCAGTCATTTACGAGAGGCCCATCAACGTAAAGGTTCTGAATCCTTAACCCCAAGTTTTCACTCCTCTGCCTTACTGCCCACGATGGCTCTCACAACCAGCTCATTTTAACACGAGAACACAGTGAGGGGTTTAGAGAGTCTCAGTCATTCAGCTGCTAGTAAGCATTCCCTGCTCAGTTTGCTTTTCTTCCAGGTCTCCTCTGATTATCAATCACTGAGGAAATGGAAGTCGGGTCAGGAGGTGGGGAAAGGTGGGTAGTTTGAGGTTGCAGAGTCCCTCAGCAGGAAAGCAGCCCAGAGCAGATAAGGCAGATCAGGGAGGGTGCTGTGATCCAGGGGTCTAGGGCACTGGGACCTGGATGCCTCAATGGAGGTGGTGGTGTTCAGTCGCTCAGTCGTGTCCGACTCTTTGTGACCCCATGGACTGCAGCACACCAGGCTCCTCTGTCCATCACCACCTCCCGGAACTTGCTCAAACTCATGTCCATTGAGTCAATGATGCCATCCAACCGTCTCATCCTCTGTCGTCCCCTTCTCCTGCCCTCAATCTTTCCCAGCATCAGTCTTTTCTAATCAGTCGCTCTTCACATCCGGTGGCCAAAGTACTGAAGTTTCAGCTTCAGCATCAGTCCTTCCAATGAATATTCAGGGTTGATTTCCTTTAGGACTGACTGGTTGGATCTCCTTGCAGTCCAAGGGACTCTCAAGAGTCTTCTCCAACACCACAGTTCAAAAGCATCAATTCTTCCACCCTCAGCCTAATTATGGTCCAGCTCTCACATCTCTACCTGATTACTGGAAGGGAAGACAGAAAAGAAAGTTAACTTGTGTTTCCAGTGTGCTCAGAGCCAGGGCTCCACGGGGAGGGAGGAGCTGACTTCTTTTCTCCCTCTTGCAATTCAGACAACCTGTGCTCCAAGACCCAGAGCGCAGGTTCAGTAGGGGTTGGACCATGTGTGCAGTTAAGCTGAGAACCCAGGCACGCTGGGAAGGACAGTTGCTAGGGAAACACATCCTGTGTCCCAAACACCCAGCTTAGAAATCACTTTCTGGACCCATCCGAGGCTCAGTTTGCCTGCAGTGGACCAGCTCAGGCGGTGCCAAGGCAGCAAAGCCATTAGCAGAAATGAAAAGCAAGACATCTTTGAGTCCATTAGTTTAAAAGGGGATTTTTCTAGCTTTCATTATTTATGATTTGTGACTTCAGTTACTGTTTCCCGGAACAAACAAACTGTTACAGTTCTGATTCAACTGACTGGAGCAAACTGATGCTTATCATGAGCCCGCTGCACACTGCAGAGAAGCCCGCCACCCTGGCCTTGGGTACCACGGCCTCTTTCTGCAGCTCTTTGATGTCTTGTCAGGCAAGTTATTTTCTGAGCCTCAGACTGTTTCCCAAAGCTGCCACAATCTGCATGTGTGTGTGTGCGCCTGCACATGTATACAGACACACGTGTGTGTGTCTCTGTCTTGCAAATGAACAAACCCAGTGAAATGAGGAACAGCAGACTGTGGCTTTGACTTTAAGAATGTCACTCCTGAAACACAGGGGTCAGGTCCCCAGGATCGCCTGTGGGTGGCATCTAGGACCCCTTGGGTGGGAGCTGGGGACGTGAGTGAGGAGGCGTGACCTGGGGCCCCTGGAGGGCGTCATGAACCGCGCCCCCACCTCGCCCGCCCCCCCCCCCCCCCACCTCCTGAAATCACTGGCACCCTCTCTGCGCTGGAGCTGCATCTGAAAGTCACGGTTTTCTCTCACGTTCCCCTTTTTCAGTCTCCAGGAAGGCGGGCGGGCGGCTGGGGAGCCGGGGGTGGGTGTGGATGAGACGCAAATGAAAGAGGAAGTGTCTCAGCACAGACGAAACAGCCAGCAACCCACTAGACCAGTGACCTCGGTGGAAACGCCGAAGACACCGCTGTGTCCTCGGACGTCCTGCGGGCGGGGGCGGCCGCCCAGAAGCCGCCAGCTTCTCTCTGGCCAGGTCATCACGGTCGCCTTCCCTGAGGGGGAGAAACACGGGCCGCGGGGCGGGGGCGCGGTTCAGACGCACCTGAGCAGGCGGAGCCTCTCTGCCCGGGTGTGGTCTTCACGGCTTCTCGCAGGAGCTGGAATCCAGTCCGCTCCTGCCGAGGGGATACCAGCCTGTGTTCATGGAGGCGCCATCTCGGGGGGCCACCTGGACCTCAAGCCCTGCTCGGTCTCCACGCCACACAGCACCCTCACCCCCTGAAACCCGGGGCAGCTGGGTTAACTTAGGGACAGGGGAGGACGGATGTGGAGACGCTGTTGGAGGGCAGAGGGTGGCTGAAGCAAACAGGAAAGAGCGAATCGTCAGGGTGGCACCTGAGTGGTTAGAAAACACTCATTTCTTGTTGGGCATAAAAACGCATTTCTCCTGGAGTCCGAGTAACAGTAGACACCAGTGAGACATGCTTCTGATAGAAACGTGGAAGGGACGGCAAAGTAGGCAAAGGAGCAGAATGGGTCCTGATCCCGCCCGGAAATAACCTGGGAACACTGGCTGAACATGCAGACTTTTTCATGCTGTGCATTTTCAAAGAGAACTTGTACAGACAGACTTGTCAATCCATGTCTTTCTTTTTCCAGAGAGAATTCTCTGCCTCCAAGGATGTTCTTCACAGCATCATTTATCATTTGAAAACCCTGAAAAATAAGCGTTCATCATTACTGTTTCAGCCAAGTAAAGCAAGTTATAATCTCACAGGAGAATATGTAGTCTTTAAAAAGATTGATCTCACGCTATCCACATGGAAAGATGTTGCCAAGATCCGGCCAAATTTTTTTTAAGTTTTCAAAACCATATATATCACTTGAGTTTTTTTCATATAAAAACATAGGTGTATACATGTGTAAAAGTATTTGCCAGAATGTTAATAATGACTCTCCAGAAGGAAGGCTGTCTGTGCTATCTATTTTAATATATTTTTGTACCGTTTACATTTTTTTTTGCAAGGTGCATTTCCTAGTTTTATATTTTAAGCTATTCATTTTCAGAAATATTTTATGTAAATCCATACTTTTAATATCAGATATATCCATTATAAAGTAAGTGAAAATGAGAGATACAAAACCTGTAGGTAATACACAATAGCATTTTGATGTCTGACATGTCTATATACAGATTGGCATGTTTTATGCATATAATCTATGAGAACAAAAATAAGTACATTACTAGTGTTAAGTATGAAATTTACTTATCCATTTTACACGTGTGTATAAAAACAAATTTAAAAACTTGTTATTGTATGTGGCTTTTTAAAACATCATGAGACTATAATATTTTAGTCAGAAATGATATTTCCATGGTGGGGGGTGATGTTTTGGGCTGAGTCCTGGAGGAGCAGGCCTGGGCCTTGCAGGCAGTCTGGGTCGAGGGGACAAAACGTCCCCAAAGCACAAAGTCACAACAAAGCAGGTTCGTTTGTCGGCCTATCGTCCCGCATCTGACACCACGGAGCTGCCTCTGCCTCTGAAGTTCCCTCCTGGCTTTTCTGGGTCACCTTCTCTCTAGGCTGCACTGGCTCCGGTCAGCCCTGCAGGCACTGGGGCCGTGGAGAATGAGGTCAGGACCGCGACCTTGGCTGTGTCCGGCAGGAACTCTGAACTGACCATGAGGATGCAACCGACCTCGTTCATAGTACCCTGGAGGCCCAGACCACAGGAGAGAGAACCTGGAGTCCGTATCAGGAAACTTGGCTTCGGGTGAGACACTCCCTGCCACCCTACCGCGCATCTCAGGGGAGATGCTCTGCATCCCTGAAAATGGGACCATAAGAACCTCTGCTCCAGAGGGCTGCTGAGGAGGTGAAGGAGGACTCGGAAAGGGACTTCCCTGGTGGCTCAATGGTAAAGAATCTGCTGGCCAATGCAGGAGACCCAGGTTTGATCCCTGGTCTGGGAACACCCCACAAGCCCCTGCCCCCTAGAGCCTGCGTTCAGTAACAGGAGAAGCCACAGCAGTGAGAAGCCCACACGCCCCAGCTGGAGAGGAGCCCCCACTTGCCACAACTAGAGAAAGCCCACACAGCAACCGGGGCCCGGCACAGTCAAAGATAAGGAAATAAATAAAATGATGCTGCTGTCCTGCACTCAGTCGTGTCTGAGACTCTTTGCGACCCCATAGACTGTAGCCTGCCAGGCTCCTCTGTCCGTGGAGTTTTCCAGGCGAGAACACTGGAGCAAATTGCCATTTCCTACTCAGGGGATCTTCTCCACCCAGGGAACGAACCTCTGTCTCTTGCGTCTCCTGCATTGGCATGAGGATTCTTTACCACTGCACCACCTGGGGAGCCATATATATATGTATAAATATATTTTAAAAGACTTGGAGAAAACCCCTTTCAATCAACTGTATAGAATCTAAAGAAGTTGACTCCAGCAAGAACAGTCCCACAAAACCCCAAAGCCCAAAGCCCTGACATTTCAACAGGTCAGTTTTTGCTAAAAAACCCACGCTCACGACAAGCCCTTGTGATGCGGCCTCGTGGGCGGATGCATGGGTCACAGATTCTAATTGTGGAAACTGTCTGACACACAGCCTGTTGACGTGAGTCACTGGGTGTTAAGGCTCAAGGCCAAGGTCCCTCATGAGAAGACAGCGGTGACCTGAAATCCTTTTCATCCGGGAGGGTGAGTGTACAGTCCCGACAGTAATGGGCTTTGGAAACTGCAGGTGGTGAACGTAGCCCTCCGGCGTCTCCCCGCTCTGACTCCCCTGAACTTGCCTCTCTGGCGTTTGCTCCTGCCTGGAGTCTCCACTCTTAAATACACAGCTCTATTGATTCAGGATCGGGCCTGGTCACCTGAGTCAGTCATCACAAACGGCAACTCACATGACTTCCGTCCACTTGTAAGACACACACAGGACAAAAGTCGACTTCATGGGGAGGACTCTGTAAAGGGGCCTCGAAGGGAACAGCCTTCCATGGTCAGGCCTGGGTGGGAGAGGGCGTGATGGCGTTCCTTCCTTTCAAGGGCAAATATTTCTGCCTCCTGAATATTTGGATTTCCTCTCTGGAGTCTTCCTGAGTTTGTTTTCTGAATTGTCAAGGTGTTGGATCACATAGAAGGCTTTTCTCTTCCGGATTCTGTGGCCGGGCCATTAGGAGAACAGACAGAGAAGGACAACCCCAAGATCCGGCTGGATTTTCTTTTAAAGTTTCAAAACGGTGTGTGTGCGCATGTGTGTGTGTGTGTGTGTAACTTGAGCCTATTTATATAAAAGGGTTTCCCAGGTGGCTCAGTGGTAAAGAATCCACTTGCCAATACACAAGATGCCGGTTCGATCCCTGAGTTGGGAAGATCCCTTGGAGAAGGAAATAGCAACCCACTCCAGTATTCTTGCCTGGAGAATCCTATGGACAGAGGGACTGTAGCCTGGTGGGCTACAGTCCATGGGGTCGCAAAGAGTCAGACAAGAGTGACTAAACAACAAACTTATATAAAAACAGGGGTGTACATGTGTTTTAAAAGACTTTTGGCACAAAAAAGGCAGAGTCACAGATCTAAACAAACTAGGGGTGACGGGTGGGGTCGGGAGGAGCAAGGTAACGGGGAGCATGGGGTGCAACCTGCTGGGTGTGAGACAGGCTCCAGGGATGTGTTGTACAACAGAGGAATCCAGCCAGTTATTTTGTGATATTGTAAATGGAAAGGGCTTTAAAAATCAGTATTACAATTTTTAAATTGTTTTAAAAAGATGTTGGCGGAAATGTTAATAGTCAGTTTCCATAGGAAGAATCCACAGGCTTGAGTCCTAGCCACACCCCTTATGAGGATTATGAAAGCTCTCTGTTTCCTTGTCTCTGAGGCTGAGGCTTCTCTGGTAGCTCAGACGGTAAAGCGTCTGCCTGCAATGCGGGAGACCTGGGTTCGATCCCCAGGTTGGGAAGATCCCCTGGAGAATAAAATGGCAATCCACTCCAGTACCTTTGCCTGGAAAATTCCATGGATGGAAGAGCCTGGTGGGCTGCAGTCCATGGGATCGCAGAGTCACATATGACTGAGCAGCTTTACTGAGGCTGGAGGGAGACCTCGGGCGCGGGTTACACAGCACAGAGGGAGCACGCCTTTAGTGCTGCTGACTGGACCTTGAGGACGAGGGTGCTGCCATTGGCTGCTCCACTGAGCTGACGCGGCACGTGGAGGATGGATCAGGGTCAAGTTCACAGAGAGGATGGGGAGGAAGAAACCCAAGGGTCACTTAGTGCCACCCTCGGAGGGTAGCGCCCGGTTCAGCACATTCGCTCCCCGGAGGCACGAATCACAACACTTCTGCTCAGAAAAGAAGAAAGCCAGGGGGATCTGTCAGGTGACCTCCATGACCCCTGCCCCCCAGAGACGCGAGGGATGGGAGCTGCTCCTGACCTCCAAGTGGATTTTCTTGGACAAACTTGGAGTGACCGAAGCTTGTCACTTTGACTCTGCACTTCCCATCACTGACCAATCCCCTTTCTGACCAGCATGTTCCTAAGATGTGTTACAAGAGAAGGTTTGAAGTATTTATGTCAATGTGCTCTTTTTACAGTCTCCAGTCACAGCCAGGTCTTGCTGAAGGACCCACGCTGACTCCCTACGGTGACCTTGACTTTGCTCTAATCTGCATGTTAGTGTCATACTTTAACTCTCCAGGCAGGGCTGCCAGATACAAGACAGGGTTCTTAGTTACATTTACATTTCAGGTCAACAGTGAATGATTTCTCACGTGTATGTCCCAAATATTATATGGAACATACTTAGAGCAAAACAGTATCTGTTGTTGATCTGAAATTCTAATAAACTGGGCATCCTCTTTTCTTTGCTGTATCTGGCAACTCTGTGTCCATGAGAAATCTTATTTCACCCCTTCCAAGGACTAACCAGGCCTGACCCTGCGTAGCTGCCAAGATCAAGGAGATTGGGCATATTCAGGGCGATATGACTGTAGGCAATCCCACTCCTGGGCATGTCTTTGAAGAAAACCATAATTCAAAAAGATACATGCACCCCGATGTTCATAGCAACACTACTTACAATAGCCAAAATGTGGAAACAACCAAAATGTCGATCGACAGATGAGTGGATAAAGAAGTTGTGGTCTCTATCTACAATGGAATTTTACTCAGTCATAAAAAGAATGAAATACTGCCATTTGCAGCCACATGGATGGACCTAGAGTTGGCCATACTAACGGAAGCAAGTCAGACAGACAAACAAATATCATATATTATCACTTGTATGTGGAATCTAAAAAGATTTATTTACAAAACAGAAACAGATTCACAGACTTGGAAAACAAGCTCGTGGCTGCCCAGGGGGAAATGTGGGGAAGAGGGGTAAATTGGGGTGTGGGGTTAGCACAGACATACCACTGTATGTAAAACAGATAATCAATAAGGATCTACTCAATAGCGCAGGGAACTCTGCTCAATAGTCTGCAATAACCTGTACGGAAGAAGAGTCTGAAGAAGAGTGGATCTATGTGTGTGTAAAACGGAATCACTTGGCTGTCCACCTGAAATCAACACAACCTGGTAAATCAACGATACCCCCCAGCAGGAAATAAAAATTTAAAACATTAAAAATAAAACACAAAAATTGTATTTCCCTATTTCCAAATTCTTGGAGTGGGTGGTGCCCTTGGGAATGCTTTTGTAACACAGACGCAGTTCTGGGAAGGTAAGCACGGTCACTCTTTATGCACAAGAACACATATCCACACAGAGAACATCTCCCTCTGCGCGGCGCGGCGCTGGGTGGCTCCGGGAAAGAAGAGGCTGGGCGCTCACAGTCTCCATCTCCAGGGGGCTTGCAGTGTAGACTATACTGTGTGACTACAGTGTCTGACTCTGTGAGACCCCGTGGACTGTAGCCTGCCAGGCTCCTCTGTCCATGGGATTCTCCAGGCAAGAATACTGGAGTGGGTTGCTCTTTCCTTCTCCAGAGGATCTTCCCCACCCAGGGATCCAACCCACATCTCCTGCGCTGGAAGGTGAGTGAGTCACCCGGGAAGCCCTACAGTACATCTATCCACCCAAGCCAGAGCAGAGCACAGAGCCCTGAGGAGGTCTGCAAGCCTCCCGCGACCAGAGCGGTGGGGATGGCACTGGCCGGGTGGGGCCGGATGAAGAAGGACTCCTTGCCGGGGCGACCTCTGGCTGCCCCGCAGTGTCACGAGGTGGAAGGAGTGACCTGAACGCATGCAAACTCAGGGGAAAGAGTGACGTGTCCTCGGTGGCTTCCTCTGGGCAGAAGAGAGATGACCTGAAGAGGCAAAGAAGGGGAAGTGAGTCTGGAAAAAGGGGTGAGATCAAGAAATGCACAAATGGAAAACAGGCCTAGGGAAGAACCCAGAGTCACCCCACCGTCTGTGTGCATGCTTATCAAACATGGAACTGTTCCCAAATGTTCACTCGAAGGGCGGCGGGGACCAGCTCGACCTCCGAGCAGATGGTTCATCCCACTGAGAGTAGTTCTGTTTGCACACAGTTGGTGCCCCTGATGAACTCACTCCTGGGGTCCAGTGAACGCTGTGAGAGAAAATCAGGTCTGGTCCAGCTACGTCTGGGCGAAGGTGGCTGTGGAAGACCACACAGGTATCACTCGCTTGACAGGTTAGATGCATCCAGAGAAACCGGCCAGGGAATGAATTTTTGAAAAGAAAATGTTTCCCGATTTTTCTTTTTGGCAGATTTAATTTTTTATTGGAGTATAATTGCTTTACAATGGTGTTGGTTTCTGCTGCACAACATGAAGCCGTTAAAAGTATACCTGTACCCGTCCCTCTTGGACCTGTCCCTGCCCCCCATTCCAGCCCTCTGGGTCATCACAGAGCCCGGAGCTGAGCTCCCTGTGCCATACAGCAGCTTCCACTAGCTATCTGTTCTGCACACAGTCGTGTATATGTGTTGAGGCTTCCCTGTCAGTTCATCCCGTCTTCCCCTTCCCCCCCATGGCCACAAGTCCATTCTCTCCGTCTGCATCTCTATTCTTGCCCTATTTCCTAATTTTTCAATTAAAAAAAAAAAAGAGAGTCCTGGGCTCTCAAACCTAATTCGCTCATTTCTTATCAGACTAAAAACCCAGATTAGACTCAGTTTTCTCATCTGTAAAATGAGAGTGTGGCCTGTGTCTCTACATTCCCCTCCAACTGACCCAAAGGAAAGTTCTCGGTGAGGGAGGAGTTGGGGGGTAACAGGCCCGCTTGGAGGGCCCAGGGCACCTGCGGTTCCCTTCATCCCTTCTGGATAAGGCGGCTGGAGGGGAAGCTGGTCTGGGAGCCAGGAGCCCACAGGAAGGGTGCTGAGGGGGGCCCAGCCCTCCACCCACTGAAGAATCGACCACCTGGAAAGGCAAGGCGTGCAGAGCGCCTGACAGTGGCCAGCACAGCTCTGCAGTGGACCGTGCCTTCTGTACCCAAGCCCTTCCCTCCACTTGACTCCCTCTGCTTCAAGCAACAGGAAGGGACGGGGGAGGGGGGGTACCCTGTACCAGCTCTCAGCCGACGCCTTAAGGAAGCTCGGTGGATCCTGCTTTTGCCCTCTTGGGAGACCAGAGCCACCACAAACGTGTGCCCTGAATCCTGATGGAGAGGCCACAGGGCAAAGGATGCCCTGGACCCCGTGGAGAGCTGAGCACCTAGCCAGACGTTTGCCCCATGCCAGGCCATCGGCCACCACCCTGCCTCTGACTTCTGAGTCACCTGATCCGGGGGCAGGGACAGCACCTCGGCTGTCCCTTGAGACAGAGACCAGGCACCTCGTGGTCTTGTTTAAATTCCCGACCCAGATCTGTGAGCAAATAGCATAGCCGCTATTTTCAGCACTGACGCTTCAGATCCAACGACAGGTCATGAAACCCCATGCTCTCGGGAAAGGTACACCGCCCTCCCCACAAAATATGCCAGGAATCTGTGCCGTCCAGCTGGTCAAGTTTCTCAGGGTCAGAAGAAAGGAGAACGGAGTTTAAACCACTTAACGGAGCATATCCTGTTGGGAACCAAGCAGGCGTTCCCTGTGTCCCGGGTTCCTGGGCTCCGGGCTGGGGGGTGACAGGCCCCCAGGGGAGCTTCTCAGAGCACCCTAGGCTGAGGGACCCGCCCTGACCTCGTTCAACTACAGCTGTGCCTCCCCAGACACAGTGACTCGGGGGCTGTGTTCACTGGAGGCGGGGGGTGGGGAGGGGGCGTGGGGGAGGAGGTCACTGAGTCTCTGCCACCTTCCATGAGGCAGCAAGAGCTAAAGGAGACGGGGCGGTGGGCGGCGGCATGGAGGCGGGAAGTCACCCCCTTGGGCAGCAAAGGCAGCTCCTGGGGCCCCTTCAGTGCCCCCAGGACAGTGAGCAGGAGGGAGAGTGGCCGGAGGGACCCCGCCAAGAAGAGGCCTAAATTCAGGGCACGCGCGGGGGGCCTCTGCAGGCAGAGCTCACTCCGCGGGGTTGGGAGGGGCAGGGTTCTCTGCATCCGGGGAGGCCCCTGAAGGTGCACAAACAGGAGGGCAGGCCTCCTGGCCGTGGAGGTGCCGTCCCTTGGGCAGGAGGGCAGGTTGAGAAAGGACCCGGCCGGGTTGAGGCCACGGAGGGACCAGACGTTGACCCACTGCAGCTCACACCAGAGACAGGCTCGGAGCACTTTGTTGAAGAGGAGTTCACTTCCGGGTCAAGGGGAGGAGTTCACTTCCGGGTCAAGGGGAGGCACTGACGCTGTTTCCACAGGGGTGAGTGGAGGGACACCGGTGAATAGGTGGTGAAACGGCTGCTGAGGGGACCGACCAAAGGGGACATGAGGGACCAGGCCCTGAGCAGGCGGTGGTGGGGCCAGAGCGAAAGGAGGGGGGACTGTGTTCAGGAAGAACCTGGCCAGGAGGGGCGGTGGTAGGAGGGGTGTCCGGGCCCACAGGCTCTGGTCCAGCCTGTGCATCCCAGCGCCAGGTGACACGGGCCAGCAGCCACCTCTCTGCAGGGCTCAGCTGTGTCTGAATCGAAGGGGAGAGGTTCCTTCTGCTCGGGGACCTGGTGGCTCTGAGGCCTGGTGACTCATGTGGAGAGCGATAGGGTGGTGTCAGGAAGGTAGAAGCCAGGAGGATCAAAGACAGCCCTGGGGAGGCTCACGGAGAAAATGATGCAGCTGTCAACAGAAACCAGAAGTCAGAGAGGAGGACGGGGCTGCCCTGGGTGGGAAAGCTGACGTGTTCGCCGTTAGGGAACTTTGAAGGGGATGAGGATGTGTCTCCAAGTGGGCAGTGGAAGTAGAAGATCACGGTCAAGGAGAACATCCTCGGTGCTTCCCCCGCCCCACAGACATGAGTTCAGTCAGTCCCTCTATCATGTCAGACTCTTTAAGACCCCAGGGACTGCACAGACTCCCAAAGCTTCAGCATCAGGGTCTTTTCCAGTCAGTCAGTTCTTCGCATCAGGTGGCCAAAGTATTGAAGTTTCAGCTTCAGCATCAGTCCTTCCAATGAATATTCAGGACGGATTTCCTTTAGGATGGACTGGTTGGGTGTCCTTGCTGTCCAAGGGACTCTCAAGAGTCTTCTCCAACACCACAGTTCAAAAGCATCAGTTCTTCCACTCTCAGCTTTCTTTGTAGTCCAACTCTCACATCCATACATGACTACTGGAAAAACCATAGCTTTGACTACACAGACTTTGTCAGCCAAGAAATATCTCTGTTTTTTAATATGCTGTCTAGGTTGGTCATACCTTTTCTTCCAAGCAGCAAGCATTCTTTTAATTTTATGGCTGCAGTCACCATCTGCAGTGATTTTCGGGCCCAAGAGAATAAAGAGATACCCAAGTCCTAATCCTTCAAACTTGCCAGTGTAGGAGGGGTGGGTTCAATCCGTGGTACAGGAAGATCCTCCAGAGAAGGAAATGGCAGCCCACTCCAGTATCCTTGCCTGGAGAATCCCACAGACAGAGGAGCCCGGCGGGCTACAGTCCAGGGGGTCACAAAGAGTCGGACATGACTGAGCGACTGAGCACAGGGCGGGCTTCCAGGTCCTGGTAATGGGAGTGGCGCCTTCTTCAGTGCCCAAGTCATGAAGCCACTACGTAGAACAACTGCACTCAGAGCACATTCGTCCCATCTTGGGACCTTGAGCGTCTGTCTCCTGGGACCTGCTCTGTCCCAGGGGAGCAAACAGGGACCCTAAGAGGGAGTGGTTTGTTCACTGCCTTAAAGCTGGTCCCCAGTGTTAGAGTGGATTCAAGATGTTCCAATCCAGCACCTCAGGTCTATTTTAGAAACAACTGAGCAGCTTAAAAATGAAAAGAGATACTGGCTTGGTTATGAGACCTTGCCATCCAAGGCAGTCCCAAGACCAGGCTCCAGAGCTAGGATCTGAAGTCAGATGCACTCTCTGGACACATGCATCCTGCACATGTGAGGTGTGATGCTCACCCCCACCGGGAGGTACAAGGCAAGCAGGACAGGGCACTTTGCAGACCACAGTTTGGGTGGGTGGTGGGGGGAGACACTTGCCAAAACAGGTCCCTCCATTGGCTGACTGGTGGCCCACCAGGGTGCCCTCCCATGAGGCGAGCTGTCGGATTCAGCAGGGCAGCTCACCGGAGCGAGCTGGAGAAGGCAGAGAAGATTGATGAGAGACAGACCTGTCTCATTGCAGAGCTGCCTTGCATCCTTAAGGCAGCCTAGCAACTCTCATTCCTTCTGGCGGATCTGAGGGCCCCTCCCAGCCCCACGCCCTGTGTAGAACACCAGACACACAGCCGAGGCACACTTACACAGGTAACAGTGTCTGCCCCAATTGTTGTTTTGCATCTTTGCGTCGAGATGTCGACATCTTTAATTCTTTTTTGAGGTGATATTCTTTTTTCAATTTTATTTTATTGACATACAGCTGATTGACAATGTTGTGTTAATTTCTGCTGTCCAGCGAAGTGACGCAGTTACACACATACACACATTCTTTTTCATATTCTTTTCCATTCTGGTTTATCGCAGGACATTACTGTGGTTCCCTGTGCTGTACAGGAGGACCTTGCTCTTTGCCCATCCTGTGTACAATAGTCTGCATCTACTAACGCTCACCGCCCCCTCCATCCGTCTCCAGGCCCTCCCCCTCGGAGGTGATGTTCTTAAACGCCTTCCTGAACTAATTTTGCTGCCTGTCACCCCTGCAAATGAGTCCACCTGGGCAAGTCAGATTTGCAAGAGGGCCCTCTCTACCGAGACAGGTCCCGAGAGGGCCCCTCACAGAACCAGTTTCAGACGGAGACCTCCTCGGGTTCCTCTTTTTCACACTCTAAGAGCCAGAATGAGATGGGGCAACCTGGGACCCCGTTTTTTTCTGTATCAATGTTCCTGAATGAAAAATGCTCGAAAAATGAATGTTAAACCCTTCACCCATGGAGGAAAGTTCAGTATCTGCCTGAACACAATGCTAACTTGGAAAAAAAAAACACCTATTTTGTGCTTTTCTGTAGTAAAATCAGAGGAGAGCTGAGCTCTGTTGGTTGTTGGTCATGGACATGACCCAGGTTTACACCTGTGAGCTCAGCGGGCCACAGGGGCTGGGGTGTGTGTCCTGTTAGCACCATTTCATCTAAAGTCTCTTCACTTGAGCCCCTGTCTAGGCAGAGCCCCTGTCTAGGCACAGCCCCTAACTGTTACCAAAGACTGTCTTCAAAGACCTGGAACAATGGTGAACATGTACGCGACTCTGCTCCCCACCATCTGGGGAGGAAAAGGTAGGCCTCTTTTTCTAAAATAATTGAGAGCAAGTCGATATTGTTTCTTTGGGTCTGTAGTTCAGCCTTGGCACTGATCCTGTGTTACCAAGAGTTCTATTTGGATGCCTAAAATCAAAACAGATTGGTTTCATACCATTTTATTTGTCAGTCTACCTCAATAAAGCTGGAGGATCATTTGTTTTCATGACTAAATGTTAAAATACAAAAAAAGAAAAGGTTGGATTCTTGGACTGTGCTTAGGGATCCCATTCTTAGGAGGGTGACCGTGGCCAATGACGCTCTCCCTTCCCCGCCTACTCCCTCCCCCCAGTATCCACGATGGGGTCGTGAAATCACTATGGCCTTGGGTGACAAAGGTGGGATTACAGACTGAGAATTTCACACGTTGCTTTCTGATTTCTCTGGGGGGAACCTGTTGAGGTGAAAAACAAAGGAAACAGAAAGGAGGCCACAAGGTACAGGGAAGACAAAGAAATGCAAGTGAGTGAAAAGAATAACATTAAAAAGATGAAATAAAAAAGAAAAAAGATAACAATTGTAATATTACTTTTGGTTGGCCAAAAGGTTCGTTTGCGTTCTTCCAATATATCTTGCAAAAAACCCAAACATTTTGGCTGACCCAATAGCTCCCTTCAGTTTCTACCTCTGGCCCCGGGGCCGTTTCTGCCTTGACGGTGTACAAACCAATGTGCTGTACAATGTCCGTGGTGAGGCGCCCAGCGCCCAGAAAGGCAAGGCATCTGCCTAAAGTCACGCGGCAGAGGAGCCTGGGTTTGAATCCATGTTTTTCTTAAAGCTTCAAAGCCCATGTTCTTGTTGATCAACGGCAGAAGCACCCTGTCCTCAGCCCTTAGAGAATCTTATAAAACAGAGGAAAGAAGCAGCAGCGGAGTCCCCAGAAAATCATTCAGTCGAAACTTGGGTGGAAAGCATTTAGCGCGCCTGTCCTGTGCTGGCCTTGGCCGTGTGCGCCTCTCGTGTTATTGAACAGAGAGACCATTAAAGAAACAATGCGCACAGAGCCTGGTGGGGAAAAGTGCAGCCCCCTTGGGGACACAGGGTAACCTGGCCACGTGAGGATCGGACCGGGGCTGAAAGCGTCTTGATGTCAGGGGGTCGGCGGAACTCCACCCCAAACGCCTCCAGCTCGGCTTTGAGGTGGTTTTTACACTTACAACACTACGCACACAAGACTACGATTTATTTTTTTGCTAACTTCTGCTATGAACAATTTACAAACGTACACAGCATTTAAAAGAATAGCACAACGAGGGGCTTCCTTGGTGTCTCAGTGGTAAAGAACCCACCTGCCAGTGCGGGAGACATGGGTTTGAACCCTGGTCCGGGAAGATCCCACAGGCCAAGGGGCAATAAGCCTGTGCACTAGAGCCCGTGCCTGCAAACCACCGGAGCCCACTCGGCCAGGAGCCCAGGCTCCACAGCGAGAAGCGCCACGATGAGAAGCCTGCGCACCGCAACTCGAGAGGAGCCCCTTCAGCAACAAAGACTCAGCACAGCCAAAAATTGATGAATAAATAAAATTATGAAAAAATCTTTATTGACTATGCCAAAGCCTTTGACTGTGTGGATCACAATCAACTGTGGAAAATTCTTCAAGAGATGGGAATACCAGACCACCTGACCTGACTCTTGAGAAATTTGTATGCAGGTCAGGAAGCAACAGTTAGAACTGGACATAGAACAATAGACTGGTTCCGAATAAGAAAAGGAGTTCATCAAGGCTGTATATTGTCACCCTGTTTATTTAACTTATATGCAGAGTACATCATGAGAAACACTGGACTGGAAGAAACACAAGCTGGAATCAAAATTGCCGGGAGAAATATCAATAACCTCAGATATGCAGATGATACCACCCTTATGGCAGAAAGTGAAGAGGAACTCAAAAGCCTCTTGATGAAAGTGAAAGTGGAGAGTGAAAACGTTGGCTTAAAGCTCAACATTCAGAAAACGAAGATCATGGCATCTGGTCCCATCACTTCATGGGAAATAGATGGGGAAACAGTAGAAACAGTGTCAGACTTTATTTTTCTGGGCTCCAAAATCACTGCAGGTGGTGACTGCAGCCATGAAATTAAAAGACGCTTACTCCTTGGAAGGAAAGTTATGACCAACCTAGATAGCATATTCAAAAGCAGAGACATTCCTTTGCCAACAAAGGTCCGTCTAGTCAAGGCTATGGTTTTCCCTGTGGTCATATATGGATGTGAGAGTTGGACTGTGAAGAAGGCTGAGTGCCGAAGAATTGATGCTTTTGAACTGCGGTGTTGGAGAAGACTCCTGAGAGTCCCTTGGACTGCAAGGAGATCCAACCAGTCCATTCTGAAGGAGATCAGCCCTGGGATTTCTTTGGAAGGAATGATGCTAAAGCTGAAACTCCAGTACTTTCGCCACATCATGCGAAGAGTTGACTCCTTGGAAAAGACTCTGATGCTGGGAGGGATTGGGGGCAGGAGGAGAAGGGGACGACAGAGGATGAGATGGCTGGATGGCATCACTGACTCGATGGACGTGAGTCTTGGTGAACTCCGGGAGTTGGTGATGAACAGGGAGGCCTGGCGTGCTGTGATTCATGGGGTCGCAAAGAGTCGGACACGACTGAGCGACTGATCTGATCTGATGAAAAAAACTTAAAAAAATAAAGAATAGCATAAAGGGAAGCCCCTCGTTGTGCTATTCTTTTAAATGCTGTGTATTTTTTGACCTGTTGTCTTATTTTATTCAAATACCAGGCTCCTCACACATGGTCCAAGAACATCCGAATAAGAAAGCAAACATTATCACATGTTACATATTGGTCTTCAAACATCACAACCAATGATGCCACACTTGGCTATGATCTCACCACCATGAAACCACATCCACAGCTCAGTGGTCACCAAACCACCCAGCAGAGCTGCCTTAACTGGGAGCTGATTGAAGCTAGCGGCTTGAACACTATTCAGTTCAGTCGCTCAGTCGTGTCTGGCTCTTTGCGACCCCATGAACTGTAGCACGCCAGGCCTCCCTCCATCACCAACTCCCGGAGCTTACTCAAACTCCGGTCCATTGAGTCAGTGATGCCATCCAACCATCTCATTCTCTGTCATCCCCTTCTCCTCCTGCCCTCAATCTTTCCCAGGATCAGGGTCTTTGCCAGTGAGTCAGTTCTTCGCGTCAGGTGGCCAAAGTATTGGAGTTTCAGCTTCAGCATTAGTCCTTCCAATGAATATTCAGGGTGGATTTCCTTTAGGATGGACTGGTTGGGTCTCCTTGCTGTCCAAGGGACTCTCAGGAGTCTTCTCCAACACCGCAGTTCAAAAGCATCAATTCTTCGGCTCTCAGCTTTCTTTTAGTCCAACTCTCACATCCATACATGACTACTGGAAAAACCATAGCCTTGACTGGACGGACCTTTGTTGGCAAAGTAATGTCTGCTTTTTAGTATGCTGTCCAGGTTGGTCATAACTTTTCTTCCAAGGAACAAGCGTCTTTTAATTTCATGGCTGCAGTCACCCTCTGCGGTAATTTTGGAGCCCCAAAAGATAAAGTCTGTCACTGTTTCTATTGAGCAGTATGGATCATCTTTTTCAGCATTTTGTCCCCAAATGCAGCCGACTGAGGCTTTGAGTAAGTAGCTGCAGACTTAACCAGCGCTGGGGCCTTCTCTGCAAAGTTACGGATGAACTGGGCCACGGTTCTTGGATACAAAGTTCATTGCCCCACCTGAAAGATTCCGATTCTGCCCTTTGTTCTGTGTCTCCCTCTGTCTCTGGGAGAGAGGTCTTGCTGCTCCGTTCTCACCCGCACAGCCCGCCCCCTCCTCCCGGGTGAGCCCAGGCCTCAGGGCCTGTGCACCTGCTGTACCCTCCGCCTAGAATGTCTTCGTCCTGCTTGTCTCTGTAGAAAAGTTAGAAAGTGTGGAGGAGACAAGGTGTCTTGTGATTACCATCCCTCCAAAAAAAACATTTTGGTGTCTATTTTCAGTCTTTGTGTGTGTGACTGAATGGTCAGATTCTTTCCTGCAAAAACAGTCTTACCGTGTATATAATTAACGTACTATAAAATTCACAGATTTAAAGACACAATTCAACAGTTTTTAGTCAATTCACAGGCAACCGTATCTATGATCTAGACCTGATTTTTTTCTCTGTGCCATGCGTTAATCTATTTTATTACTTTTTAATCTGTTTTTTAAATGATGTATAGCTGAACTAAGACTTAAAATTTTTTTTTTGGCCATGTGGGATCTTAGTTCCCTGACCAGGGATTGCGCCCTGGGTGCATAGCAGTGAAAGAGTAGAGTCCTAACCACTGGACTGATAGGAAACCCTAATTTGAGAACAAGACCATCAGACCCCAAAGAGACTGACACCCCATCTCCCATCCCCACAGCCCCAGGCCACCACTAACATGTGTTCTGTATCTATAGATTTGCCTGTTTGGGATATTTCATATTTATGAAATCATATAATGTGATTATAAAGATACATCCAGCTTCTTAACATCGTGTTTTCAAGGTTCATCAATGTTGTAATGCATGTCAATACTTTATTCATTTTACTGAATAATATTCTATTGTATGGATATTTCCCATTTTATCCACATGTCAGTGGTTGGACGTTGGGGTTCTCATTTTTTCTCTAATATAAACAAAGCTGCTCTGACTGTTCATGTACACATTTTTGTATGGATGTGTTCACACTTCTCTGGGGTAAATACCTAGGGAGGGAATTGCTGGGTGATATGATAACTCTGTCTTCCCAGGTGGCTCACTGGTAAAGAATCCACCCGCCAATGCAGGATATGCAAGAAATATATGAGTTCAATCCCTCGGTAGGGAAGATCCCTACAAGAGGATATGGCAACACACTTCAGTTTTCTTGCCTGGGAAATCCCATGGAAGAGGACCCTGGCGGGCCACAGTCCATAGGGTCGCAGAGTTGGACACGACTGAGCAACTATGATGACTCTGTGTTTAACATTTTGAGGCCCTGACTGTATTCTAAAGGCAAACAATCTCACCAGCAGTGAATGAAGGTTCTGATTCCCCTCCATCTCACCAACACTTGTTAAGGTCCTTTTTTAAAAATTCTAGCCATCCTAGTAAGTGTGAAGTGCTTCTCATTTGTGGTTTTGATTTGCATTTCCCTGGCGGTTAAGTGATTTTGAGCATCTTTTCATGTGCTTATTGAGAGCTCAAATTCTTATTTGGGCATTGCTACAAAGATCTTGGTTACTGTGCCAAAGACAAGTATCAGGTCGCCAGTGAATAAAAACCTAAGTTTGGTAACTAAGCACTCTTCTGAGCTCTCCTCTCAGTTTAGAGCTGGTTTCTGTAAACAACCATGAGGACCTCCTTGGACACAAACCTGTGCTGCTGGACACATGAAGCCCACCACCACAAGCCCCCAGATCAATAGAAGAGCGATGAAACTATGCTGGACACATGAAGCCCACCACCACAAGCCCCCAAATCAATAGAAGAGCGATGAAACGGTGCTGAGATTTAATTTTACGACGTTGGGATAAAATGTATACGCATAGTTATAAATATACGTATACCTATGGCTGATTCATGTTGACATTGGCAGAAAACAACAAAATTCAGTAAAGCAATTACCCTTCAATTATAAGTAAATTTAAAAAGTCATTATTTTTCATTGTTAAATGGGTGAAAAATTATTTACTATCAGATCTAGAGATAGCGTACGGAAAGCGAGAATGTTTTTCACAATACCAGCGATACCATGGAATGCAGGGTCAGTTCTAAAGAGTTCTGCTCAACGGTACCACAAAGAATCTGAGGTTGAGCGCTCAGGAAACCTGAAAGACCACAGAAATGGTGGATTTATGAGAACATAGGATGATTTCAGAAGCAAATGCCCGGACTCAGAAGTCATCTGATTTGCAGAAAGTTGAACACAAAGCAGGCATGTGAACACAAATTTAATCATCGTTGTTGCTATTTTTTAAATAATTGTATTACTTATTTAAGTTGTTTCATCTGCTCTGGGCCTCACTGCTGCACATGGGCTCTCGGAGCTGCTCTCTGGGTGTGTGCACAGGCCTCTCACGGGGGCGGCCTCTCCGTGTGCAGCGCAGGCCCCAGGCGGCCGGGCTTCAGGAGCCGCGGCATGTGGGCTCGACAGCTGTGGTTCCCGGGCTCCAGAGTGCCGGGTCAGTCACTGTGGTGCACGGGCTTAGCTGCTCCGAGACATATGGGATCTTCCCGGACCAGAGAGAGAGCCCGAGTTCCCCGCATTCGCAGGAGGATTCCTAACCACTGGCCACTAGGGAAGTCCTATAGTTGCTACTGTAAGAACAGTTCGCCCCACTAGCTTTGGCAAGAAGTCAAAGTAGAAAGATACAGGCAGGCAGAGAGTGAAATATACGGCTATTTAATTATCACTGGGACTTAAGCTAATGACATGTTATGAATCATATATACAGAAAATGGACTAGACAGAAATACTAAATTTATTTTTAGTGGTTGTGTAGAGTAGTAAAATTGGGGTGATGTTTTTTAAACCAAAAGTTTTTGGTCTTCTATGGAGAATATAATATTCACTGGAAGGACTGATGTTGAAGCTCCAGTACTTTGGCCACCTGATGTGAAAAGCCAAATTACTGGAAAAGACCCTGATCCTGGGAAAGTTTGAGGGCAGGAGGAGAAGGGGGCGACAGAGGATGAGATGGTTGGATGGCATCACTGACTCGATGGACAAGAGTTTGAGCAAACTCCAGGAGATAATGAAGGACAAGAGAGCCTACAGGGCTGCAGTCCATGGGACTGCAAAGAGCTGGACACGACTTAGTGACTGAACAACAATAAACAAAGTTTTACAAAGAGGTGTTAAACAGAAGATTCTCAGGAGCTCCTGCATTCTTATCACAGGCTTCCCTGGTGGCTCAGTGGTAAACAATCTGCCTGCAATGCTGGAGACCTGGGTTCAATCCCTGGGTCGGGAAGATCCCCTGGAGGAGGAAATGGCAATCCACTCCAGTATTCTCGCCTGGGAAATCCCATGGACAGAGGAGCCTGGTGGGCTACAGTCCGTGGGGTTACAAAGAGTCAGATATGACTGAAAGGACTTAGCATGCATGCAAAAATATTAAAAATATTCTTTTCCACTATGGTTTAACATAGGATATTGAATATACTTTCTTATGCTATACACTAGGACCTTGTAGACTATCCATTGTGTTGATAAATACAGAAGCTTACATCTGCTAACCCTAATATCCCGTTCCAGCACTTCCCCAGGCCCCCCAGCCCCTCCCCCTTGGCCACCACAAGTCTGGTCTCTATGTCTGTGAGTCTGTTCGTTTCCTAGGTGGGGTCATCTGTGTAATATTCTAGATTCCACATATAAGTGATATCGTGATCCTTGTCTTTGACTTCGTTCACTTATGATAATCTCCAGCTCCACCCATGTTGCCGCAAATGGCATCATTTCGTTCTCTTTTATGGCGGAGTAATACTCCACTGTGTCTACGTGCCAGACTTCTTATCCTTTCCTCTGTCGATGCATCTTTTGGTTGTTTCCGTGTCCTGGCGATGGTAAGTAGTGCTGTTATGAATATTGGGATACATGTATCTTTTTGAATCATCGTTTTCTCCAGATATAGGCCCAGGAGCAGGCTGGCTGAATCATTTTCAGTTTTATGAGGAACCCCCATCCTGCCTTCCACAGTGGCTGCACGAACTTCAGTTCCTGCTAGAGGACTTGTTATTGCAGGTTGAACTGAGATAATGACCAGAAAATGAATGAATCTGACTTTCATATATCTGAAAGCTCCAGTGAGTTTTTGAGGACATCAGAACCTAACTTTCAACACCTCAGAAAGACAACACACTGGAACATCTATGGCTTATTACAAGGACATTCTCCACGAGGAAAGAGGGCAGGAAAAAATACCAGCACGCTGGTGGCAGGGGCGGGGAGGGGTACATTTTCCAAAAATCTGTTGGGTTACCCTAGAGTCTTCAGAGACATGTAGTTATAATTTTCCCCATAAAATCCTTTTTTTTTTTTTTCCAGGAAAACTTGAAGACCTTATCATAGGAATTTTGTATTATAGACTATAATCCTGTATTACACTATGAACTATTTTTGTTGCAGGTTGTAATATTCTGGAAGGCTTTCAAGAATCTGAAAAACATGGGAGCCCTGGAGCTCCAGCTCCTTGTTTCCCCAATAATCAGTCTAACCAGGCCACTCTGAGTTGGTGGCTGTCTACCCGCAGGCCGCTTGTCCCCAAGGGCGGGCTGAGCTCTCTTCACCCCTCAGGCTGGCTCCCCTCAGTCTCCGTCCCAACGGGACAGCGAGTCTTCTAAGGGGACCCCGTGTTGTGCCTCTTGGGGAGTCAGACACGTCAGACGGGCGCACAGCGAAAGCATGCATGTACTAACGTTGGGTTCTCTCAGTGTGGACGTCAGCGGCTCCACAGGAACTGCCCTGAGAGACAGCTGCAGCCTGGGGTGGAAGCCATCCTGCCATCTCCCTCTCTCGCAGCCTCAAGGGTGGGTGAGATTTGTTGTTGTTCAGTCGCTAAGTCATGTCCAACTCTTTGTGACACCATGGACTGCAGCACGCCAGGCTCCTCTGTCTTTCACTGACTGTGTCCCAGAGGTTGCTCAAATTCTTGTCCATTGAGTCGGTGATGCCGTCCAACCACCTCATCCTCTGTTGTCCCCCTTTTCTTCCTGCCCTCAATCTTCCCCAGCATCAGGGGCTTTTCTAGTGAGTCAGTTCTTTGCATCAGGTGGCCAAAGTATTGGAGCTTCAGCTTCAGCAGCAGTCCTTCCAATGAATATTCAGGGTGGATTTCCTTTAGGATGGACTGGTTGGCTCTCCTTGCAGCCCAAGGGACTCTCAAGAGTCTTCTCCAGCATCACAGTTCCAGAGCATAAATTCGACCTAGGGGTGGAACCCACGTCTCCTGCAAGGCCTGGCGAATTCTTAACCGCTGAGCCACTAGGGAAGCCCTTAGCAGGATTTTGCCCGTGGCAGAGAGAACCAGAGGAGAGGTGTTGCGGTAAAGGACGCGTGGTTCAGCTGGAGTGAAGGAAGCAGGAGGGGCAGGCTGGCTTGAGGGGGAGGTTGATGCCTTGAATGTTGGGCGGAGGTTTGAACAAAGTTTTGTTTCCCGTGCTTTAGAAAGGGCTGTGCCTGGGGCTTCCCTGGTGGCTCAGAGGTAGAGAACTTGCCTGCCCAAGCAGGAGACACGGGCTTGATCTCTGATCTGGGAAGATGTCGTCCGTCATGGAGGCACTAAGCCAGTGCACCACCACAGGCTTATCTTTGAGCCTGCGCTCCAGAGCCAGAGAGTGGTCCTCACTCACAACTAGAGAGAAGCCTGCGCAGCAGCAAAGACCCAGCACAGCCAAGAATAAAATGTGGATAAATGAAGAAAGGGGCGCTGTCTAGGGCACCTGTGTCACACTGAGGGTTATAGTGCCGTAAAGCCGGGCAGCCACCCTGGGTTTGGAATGTCCCCTTTTTCAAAAAGATACACATTTGCCTGTGCCAGGTCTTAGTTGTGGTGTGCAGGGTCTTCATGGTGGCACGTGGGCTCTAGTGACCCGAGCAGACGGAACCCGCACCCCCCGCGTTGGCAGTGTGGCATCGTCCCTGCTGGAGCACCCGAGAAGACCCTCACCCTCTGACACTGACTCATAGCCTTGTCCCCCAGAACTACAACCCGCTACAGAAACGCAGGGATGGCCTGGACACCACGCGCTTTCCTGTCTGCGGAGCCTGGTGGCTGCGATGGTCTCTTTCTCAAGATCAAGTTTCAGTGGACTCATTCTGGCGTCAAATGAAACCGGCGAGTGAATTCTCGCAAAGCTGACAAGAACTGGGATTTTCCACGGAGAACAGAAAAGAGAGCACGCACACTGCTCTTCTCCCGAGGTCGACAGTGTTGGCATCTTAGGAGTTTGCTCTCTCCCTTCTCCCACGTTTGACGGGAGGGAAGTCCAGCCCAAATCTAAAGTGGCCGTGAAGTCAGCTGACAAAAGAACGATCGACTCTTAGAGAGGCTTCTCTGCTTGTCTTCATGTAACTTCATGGGGAGAAGACCAAGCAACACAGCTCATGGTCGCTCATCCTGGCGGGAACTCCCTCCTGCCTCCTTGGGGCCTCTGCCCCGAGGTGCCCTCGGACGGAGCCCCGCGGGAGCCTCGTCGTCCTGGTGGGCGTGAAGACAAGGACGCTCGGGAGGTCGTGGCAGTGTTTGTGTCCCTCCTTGCTCCAGCTGCAGTTCTGTCTGCCAGGGGCCCCACTTGCTCCCGAGGGAAAGTTACATAGTATGGCTTTTAAAACAGTGCCCGAGTCTTTTTGTTTTTTGCAGGGCTTGCCAAATTTCCTGTCACCCAAACAAACTTCTGGTTTAACCTATGAACTGCGAGTTTCCTGCATTCTCAAGGGACAGAAGTCTCTTTTCTCTTTCAAAAACCCACATTCTGGGCAATGGAGCGGGCCAGTTTGCCAGGGCAACGTGACTGCCAATCAGCTATGTCAACGGTGCCCAGCACTTTCCTGGACAACAGGTTTTTAGCCGTCCGTTGACAAATGAACATTCTCTTGTTCCAACAACAGAATAAGAAGGTTGTGGGATTTTTTTTTTTTTAAAGACCTCTTGGTTTGCTGTGGGCAATTCAAATGCACAAGTGAGTTTAGTTTCGATTTTAAAAGATCTTAAGTCTCACAAAGAAAGCCTGTTTGCTGTCTACAGATTGGTAGGTATTTGTAGATTTGGAAGTACCTCCAGATTTTTCTCAACTTTTCTTGCGGTTAACAGGGAAATCTCACAGTAAATGTTGAGTTCTTGGGCACAATTTTTATTTTGCCAGAAACACCTGGAACCAACCAGCCCTGGATTACAGCCATCACCATGAACGCTTGTTCACACCTGATTTGGAATCCCTATGGTAGGAAAAGCCCCTTCACTCTGCTCCGGGGAAGAAAAATCCCGCAGCGGCAGTTAAGGAAAGGTGTACACAGATGGAGAGTCATCGAACGACTTCTAATTGAGCTGAAGTTGCAAAGGGAAAGGACGACTGACGTCACTGAACGAGTGCTACTTCACGTGAGGTCCCGGACACAGAGCCCCGTCCAGTCACGAGGAGGACACCAGGCTGCTCCCGACAGGGACTGCCAACCAAACAGCGGCCAGCACCCCTCCTCAAACCGCTGAGGCCACCAGATGAGGGGGGTCTGCAAGGCTGTGACGGCCCAGAGGAACCCAGACAGACAGGGCACGTCATCCTAAGATGGTGTCCTGGCTGGAAGGACTTGGAATAGAAAGGGGCAGCAGGGAAAAACCAAGATGGGAACGAAGAACAGGTTTAGTTAAGAATAAAGTGTCGACACTGGTTCATTAATTTTAACACATGCACTAGGATGGGACATGAGCGTAATGTGAGAGATGGACAGTTCAAGGACAGTTCAAGGGCAGTTCAAGATGCTACCTGGGGAAACTATCTCCCAGTGTGGAGTTTTAGGAAACTGCTATTTTTGCAATTTTTCGGTAAATCATAAAGTTCCTTGAAGCAATAAAAGGAGTGCTATCATGTTAGTTTGCTCTTAAAACGCCATTTCAGCTACAGAAGACGCAACCGTGTTAGACTGGCAGGTGGACAAAGCGTGAACCCAGACACGGGTGCTCGACCTCAGTGATTTCAGGAGCAGCAGAGAGAAAAGGTGGCGTTTCCCGCTTCTGGCTGCTGCATCAAAACGGGTGTTTGGGAACTTCCTTGAAGTCCACATCCCTTCTTCAGTGAGGAAACGTTTATAGACTAACTTAAGTCAAAGTATCGTCAGAGATCTGCCGAAAGAGAGATTTCTGAAGTTCCAGCCACTGGGACTTTAAGTCTCTGCTTTGCTCTTGACATTAATCAAAGAGTTAGTTTAAATAACATCATAGTATGGGACAGTTTATAAATGTTTATTAAACGTCAGTAATTTTTACAAAGCAAATATTAATAGCAAGAGGCAAAAAATTTTGCAAAATATGTACAAAAGTAAAAAGCCTTGATGACCAGCAATTCATTTTATCAAATCAAATCATTCTTTCCACTTTCAGACCTCCTGTAGAAATAATTTATTGCCAATCCTAAAGCACTGACAGAAAAAAAAAATGTACAACAATTACCAGATAATGTGCTCAGTTCTCAGAGTTATAAAAAGATAGATGTTAAAAAATCTGAAGCCGCAAATACTTTGATACAGAGCTAATACAAATCATGTTGTTAGGTACAGTATCTACCAGGTTGTTACAAAATAAGACTTTTTGATAAGGCTTCTGTGGTAAATGAGTTCCACCACGCTGGAGTAGCAGAGAAAGCCATTTCAACATTTCGCAATTCTACTTTCAAGTTAGAGGTAAAGAAAGAGTAAACGGTATAGTCCACTGCATCGTTACAGGTCCTTTCCAGGAACCAGCCCCTAAACAGGCATGACTGAGGAGGAACACACCACGTAACTGTGGCAAGAAGCACTACAAACAGGATTTCCAGAGACAAGCCCAGACCAGAGGCTGAGCAAGGCGCATCCTTCTATCAGGAGATTCATGGCCTGACAGCGCACTGCCTCCTGGGGCCCTGCTTCCATCCATCTGGAAACGTTCATCACTATCAAAGGTGATGCCATTTTGGAAAGGTCACAAAATCTCTGACCAACCCAGAAATCATTGCCCTACCACCAACATTTTTTGTTGCATGTAAGCCCTGCCATTGGAAACCAGATGCTTAGACCTAGACGCTGCGAGGATGAGTTCTTTATATGCTAACTATACATTCAAGTACAGACCTAAGAATGCCAGTGGTGTACTGCAAGCCATGTTAACAATCACTATCTGCTAAGGCTAGTAGCAAGTTGATGGCATCTGAAAAATCCACGAAGTTCAACTTGTTTACAAGTGTCCAGGTTTAGACTTGACTTTACTCTCTACTGGGCTTCCCTGGTAGCTCAGACAGTAAAGCATTTACCTACAATGTGGGGAGGCCCGGGTTCGATCCCTGGGTCGGGAAGATCCCCTGGAGAAGGAAATGGCACCCCACTCCAGTCCTCTTGCCTGGAAAATCCCATGGACTGAGGAGCCTGGTGGGCTACAGTCCATGGGGTCGCAAAGAGTCGGACACGACTGAGCGACTTCATTTCACTTCACTTTTTACTCTCTATAAATTTATGAAGCCCTAACCTCGTACCATAAAATAATGGGAATGTTTAATGTTTATCTGGAACGTGGAGACACACTCACACACTCCCTCCCTTCCTCGTGTTTACTACACTGAAAAGCCAATCTGGATCCTATCACGAGAACGAAGGAAGGCAAAAAGCAGCACTTTTCGTCGAGCAGCACAGACCTATGGACACATCACCTGTGAGTAATGTAACTCTGCATGTTGAAATGATGTGAAAGATAAAGTCAGATTTTCAACTGGAAAAAAAAAAAAAAGATATGCAGAATCTGTGCTCTTGATCCCTCAATTAAAACTTTCTTTCATTAAAAGAAATGAAAAGGTAACAGAGTGGCTTTCTCTAGGTTTATTAGGGAGATTATTACAAATGTGTGACTGAGATTTACAGGCATGATTTCATGGGTTCAAACAGGAAATGGAGAGTTAACACTGATACGCAGCCTTCTCAATACACACAGAAGTAACACTTCTACAGACTGCAATGGAGAAAATCTTGTTTCAGATGGCTTGGTTTGGGGCTTTGCCGCAATGTCTCATTATATAATGAAAGCACCAATTTGAGGGTTTCTCACACAGTGATTTGAATTTCAGAACATTGCAGAACATGACTTGGTAACTTTATTCTTCATATAAATAAGGCATAACCGGATGTATGTACTAATGCTGAAAATAACATCCTACCAAAAGCATAAATCCAAGTATTTGGGCAGATGCTGGAAGTTAAGATGTACTCATTTCTGCTTACAAACAATTATGGAACCCATGATTTCTGTATATGTAAATCAACACTTCTAATCACTCCTGGGGTTGGGGGAATCCGACTTCTTCCTGCTTTATACCAACCACTGAACAAGGACTCCCCTCGGCAACCTCACCAAAGCCTAACCAGGACCTTCGCCGTGTGACAGACACGCGGTGCGGCTTCCGTGACGCCTTCTTTGGTTGCTCTTGTGCCCCAGCTATCAAGTGCCCATTCTAGACAACACAACTAAAGATTCCAGTTTAATACAGCACTTGGCAGCAAGCAATGATGTGGGTTGTTAAAAATAATATTTAAGTGGTAGAGGCATGCCTTTAAATTATTTGGATCTTCAGAAAAATATCTGACAACGCTTCCCTATTTAAGAAAAAAAAAAGGCAAAAATTTGAGGTGTTCTTTGCTTTATAAGGCAACTCTGTATACTGTAAGGTTCTTCAAGGTCAATGAAGACACTTGTGTGACATTTCTTAAGAATTAAACAAGAAGACATTCAGACCCAAGAACAGAATGTAATGGAGAATTAGGCACATTTTACTCCAAATTGTAACCATGAAGACTTAGAAAATTAAATACACTGAAGAATTTTAAATTCAAATTACATTTTTAGAGACTGGGGCAGGGGAACAGGCACGGGGAAAACTACGAGCACCCTTGCAGTTCTGTCCCTAATTTCCACCTCCCCTTCACACAGTGGTATTTTAAAAGGATCTGGTTTTCATGATATAGGTATAGGACTCTTTCACATGGTTTAAATATACAGTATATAAAACACGTGAACTAAAGCCTTCAGATTGAACCGGCAAGTCTGTATGAGTAATTTACTACCTCAAAATATACTCGAGGTTTTACTTTAAAAGAAAGTTGACTCTGAGACTTCACACACATCAGGAAAGGAATCTCAAATGCTCAGAATAGTATCCCATCTCTTTGGTGCTTTAACATTTGACTGTGGTGGTCAAAATGGGGACTTCTGCTTTGTCGGGCAGTGTTTGTGGCTCATATCAGAGATCTGAACGAGGACCTGATTGAGACCATCCCTCCTCACTGCACACACCGGGAACTGACTTTAGCCCTCACTGGAGTGAGTGAACCACCACTCCTGCTAAACCGATGCACAGACCTCCACCAACGTCTCTGTGCAGCGTGCACGCGCTATGCCCTGAAATGGTTCACTCTGCGGGTTAAACAACACACTTGTGTTTGGTGAGAAGCACTGGACACAGAACTCTCAGACACGCGCGAGCCCCCCTCCACGGACGCCTGTCACAGGGCGGGGCTCACGTCAGCAGCAGAGGATCACCAGGACACGGACACACGGGCAGCTGTGGGGGGAACGATGGAGAAGCTTCAAGTGCGAGCAAAGTCAGGTGCCTGTCAAACCCTGGTCAGGACCTGGCAGAGTCCTATCCTAAGCCGACCACGACACAGACCCAGAGCCCGACCGGGGCAGGCTGGGGGATCCAGAATTCCGACCAGTTGTTCAAGGACTGCTTGCCTATAAAATACCTGAGAACAGTCAGCTGTACAGTGAAGGGGCAGGTATCACAGTCAATCACAATTTTCAGGAAAGGGAGGAAAACCATCAGACTCTCTAAACTGTCACCTTGTACACTGTTCCTCTACCCGACTGCCACACCACACGTAACCTACAGGGCGGGCCTCTCAATGCCGAAAACCAGCCATTCTGAGGCGCTCACAGAGGATGCATCTGTTAATGGCAAAGCTCCTTGGGGGGTGCGCCTTAATTTGGGGCGTGGTGGGGGAGGTCACATGTAACCATCTTTCAGCAGGAACTGGAACACGACTCCTCATTCTTGGGAGAATCCTTGGAAATGCACCTCAGGAGAGCTGGAATCCCACGAACAACAGTGCTGCCAACACGTACAGCCTCTTAGAGACACACCGAGAAGGAACGAGAACCTCAAACAATGGCTTTCCGGATAGTCTGACAGAAAAACGTTGCCCTTGGCAAGCTCTGAAAAACCCAAAAACCCCCATAAATGCTGCCATCTGGAGCCGACAGAACAGGCAGGAGCGTGAAAGAACCACGTCCATGATGGTGCGACAGGGATTCCCACTGTGGGCCCTACTGCGTCTGAGACGGGGTCTCAAAGTCTTGAGAGTAAAACAAAACATCCTTGGGAAGGGCTGTGTTTATTGAGAAAGTTCTGTTACGAGGTTGCACATTCTAGCTGCTACTATGGCCAGGGTTTCCTGCATGGCACCTGGATGACATATCTAAGTATGGGAAAGGCAGCCTGCACTCCACTCTTTTGGCTTCTGATCAAAACCCTGGGAACGGCCTGCACCTGTGCACACGGAACCACACGGGAGCGTCCACCAGCGCCAGATGAGACACCGTACGTGAACTAAGACACTTGCCGAGCACTGCCTTCAGGAGCCACAGAAACTCAGAACAGCTGCTGGGGACACGAGCAATCAGAAGAATGTGAAGGCCAAAGCCGGGGAATTCTACGGACGGCCACCCCTCAGAGCAAACTTCCCCCGACGGCCCTCCTTCCCCAACAGTCCACCGAGGCTGGCCACAGGGGCGGCTACCGCGTGCGGCGACCGAGGTGCCCCGCGCGGTCCAGGGCCTGCGCGCACTCCGCCCCGCCCTGCGGCGCTCAGGGCACCTGCCACGCTTGGCACCACAGGAGCACTGTTTGAGAAGTGGAAGGGTCAAAGCCAGGAGGACAGCGCATCTGAGGCCTGGCGGGAGGAGGGCCCATCCAGGGAGGCCGGAGCTGAGCCCGTGGGCGTCGGTCATGGGCGGCCCTCCGCCAGGGGCTGGAGTCGCAGGAGGAGGACTGAGATTTCCAAGGAGTTAAACCCAGAATCAAGACTGTTCTAATTCCTGCTGTAAACTTCTATTTTAAAAATAAAACAAACAGAACACAGGAAGGCGGGAGGCGGCAGGCCCTGTGGGCGTCACTGGAGCATCAGCTGCTTGAGGTTGTCGTGCAGGATGGTGTCCTTGACGTCGCGGAACACCAGGCGGATGTTCTCCGTGTTGATGGCGGTGGTGAAGTGGTGGTATAGGGGCTTCTGCTGCTGGTCCCGGCGCTTGCTGCGGAAGCACTCCACCAGGAATTTCTGGACGTCTCTTAAGCAGTGGGGGTCCCCTTCAAACTCTAAGAAATAGTCTTTGATGCTCACAATTTGCACTTTCTCCTCAAGCAAATCTGTCTTGTTCAAGAACAGAATTATGGAGACATTGCTGAAAACCCGGTTATTGACGATGGTTTCAAAAATGTTCAGCGACTCGGTCAGGCGGTTGGTCAGGCGGTCCTCCATGAGCACCTGGTCGAACTCGCTGGAGGAGACGAGGAACAGTATGGACGTCACGCTGTCGAAGCACTCGAACCAGCGCTTCCGCTCAGACCGCTGGCCGCCCACGTCGACCATCTTGAAAGGCACGTTCTTGATTTCAAAGTCGTACTCGTGGATGCCCTTGGTGGGCCTCCTGGCGAGCAGGATGTCTTGCTGGGACGGAATGTACTCCTGGAAAAGAGGAAATACTGCAGTGATTCAGGAATAATGAGAAAGTAGAGTGTGCCATTAACTGGTCTGCACGTGAATCTGAGCAAACTCCGGGAGACGGTGGGGGGCAGGGGAGCCTGGCGGGCTGCAGGGCATTTGCTGAGTGTCGAAGAGGCGCCGGGCCCTGTTGCTAAGCAGCAAGAACTCAGCTCTTCAGAGCCAAGTCACATGGTCCCTGCCTTCAGGGAAAGAGGGGGGAAGACCAGCCAACCTCACAGGAATCAACAACTGTAACACAAGCAGTGGAGTCTTAAAACAGGAGGGACCATGAGTGGTGTGCTCAAGGAAGCCTACACGGAAAGGCGAGCTCAGAAGAACAGGTCAGTTGGAAAACATGAAATAACTCTTAAAAACTGCGTCTATCCACCAAAGCTGCTCTCCACTTGGCTGGTACTTAACTTTTCTTTAAGGCTGACTACAATCTAACCTGATGGAAGGGTGACAGTGAGGTAGGTCTTCACACACAGTCTCACTGATGTGGATGGAGTGGACAAAACAGACAAACACAGGGGCCTACACAGAGACCGCCCCGAGGACACCTGCGTCTGGGGAGACACATCCTGAGTGCAGGGGGACAAGTGCCACCAAGCAACAGACAAGGGGAAATGCAAAGCGCGTCCAGCAAGAGCACAAGGAGGTCCTTCTCCACAAGGCCTGGCACAGGGGCTGCTTCCTGCTCACAGCAGGGCTCATTCTGCTCTCCTTCTGTTTTATGTTCAGGGTTAAACAGGGAGGGTCAGGACTGGCGCAGCGCCAGGGCAGCGGCCCTCAGGGGCCTTCCCAGCAGCCTGATGCCTCCTCCAGGGAGGCCTCTGCCTGAGCCCCGTGTGGAGAGCGGCCAGCGCCAGCCTCTGCTGCTTGGGGTCACGGGGGATGCACCGCCGGACAGTCCAGCCGGCAGCTCCCGTGGTGAGGGTGACTATGCCCGCGTCACAGCCTCCAGAATCCAGCCTCCTATCCTCCAACCCTGCAAATGGGGGTCCTGAACTGGAAAACACTGTTTGTCGGAAAGTTCTGAACTCAGCGAGCGCTCTGTTCAGCCTCCGCTTACAGAAAAGCAGAGACCGCGCGTGGACATGCTCATGTGCTGTCTTCTTTCAAGCATGAACTTCTTTCTGCAAAGAGCTGTACTTTGATGAAACAGTGGGCAGGGCATTCCTCGTGGAAATGGCAGCGGTCAGGAGAGGAGAGAGAGGGAAAAATGAAGCGGGAACAATCCGAATACAGCCATGAGGAAAAAGGAAATGGCTCAGTACATAATTTCTCCACATTTCTTCACCCTGGCTACTGCTTTCTAACGACAATAAACGTAAACACTGCCTGAAAACTTACTGGTTCTCCGAGTTTATCCAAGTTATCCAGGAAATACTTTACAGATTCACCCTGAAAACAAGAAGAAGATAAATCGTTATTAGCGCTGAGGCATGGAAGACTTTGCTGCACAGTTTATGTTAGACTGTCTGGTTGTGCACTTAACCCAAACATGCTCTGCTTAGTCACCGCCTTCAGACGGAGCAGCCGACCCCGCTAAAAACGTGTAAAACATCCGCCTCCGCCGGAGCCTGGGAGCCTCTCAGTCTCTGCACGAGCGTCCCCCTCGACCACCCCCTCAAAGAGGGTTCCATGCAGGCATTTCCACACAGCTGCAAGTCCACAGGGAAGACCTGATGAAAAGGTGCAGACTGCTTTCGAGATAAACATACAACCACAGTCCCGGTGGGATGGCTTCTGTCTGTATCCTCCTATCTCAAGTTGGTCGTCTTCTGAGACAGGAGCAAAGCATGGATGAGGCAGGGACCGCTGAGGGGACAGGCGAGCCCAAACGGACGCCCCCGAGCCCCAATGCCTACACTCTCGGGGCCCACACTGCGCCTAGATTTCAGGCAGTTTCGGAGACCTCAAGCGTATGGGAACACCTTCCTCAAGGAAATCCTTGAACAGCAGACAGACAGGTGAGCGGGGAGCACCCACGCAGAGAAGGCTGTGGGCTCACCCCGCTGGATCTCTGCACCCCAGCACTCATCTGCTGGAAGCTGCTCCCCAGGTCTGGCTCCAGAAGGCAGTGCCTCCCTGATGCAGAAGAGTCACCGTAAGGTCTTCTCTGTAGGGAGTTTCTACAATCAGGTGACTTCTGGGGTCACACTCTGAGTCATGAGGCCTTAAAGCTGCAGATCCCAAAATTTTAGTCTCTGGATTCCCTTTATACACTTAAGATTCTTCAGGACCAAAAAAATAAAAAAATAAATAAATAAAAAAGATTCTTCAGGACCCCAAAGAGACTTTGTTTAAGTGGATTACAGCTATAATACCATGTTAGAAAGTAAAAGGAGGCAGCTTAACAAATATTTTACTCATTAATTCATTTAAAAATACCAATAATAAACTCATTCACGCGAACTTAGTAAAGACAGTGAGACACTCAACTGCTTCTACACCCGCCCTGTCACCAAAGAGGACTTCAGCTGGAGCCAGTTAAGCAGGTCCGGCCTCCTACAGAATGCCCACTGGAAACGGAGTATCTTAATAGCCTCTGCAATTGTAGATATTTTTGTTTCTACACCAGGATTTGACAAATGACAGCTTACTAAAAGTCTACTTCGTACTCTGAATGGGTCTTTTACTCCCCAACAATTTTGTAGCATCAAGCCCTGGAATATAGTGGGCAATCAAGTGTACAAGACATAATATGGAGAAAATCATATTCATTGTCATCATGACCATCTCATAAGAAGCCTTATGGCTCGGGAAGTCGACAAGCTCACAGTGGCAAGCAGACGCAAGCTTTCCTAAATTCTGATTTTTAGCTGAAAGCTCAAGTTTTATCAATGGCAACAAATTTATTTTCCTCAAATTGGTGGGCTAATAATTTCATTCATTTTCTTAAAAAAAAAAAAGCCCATCAAATGCCCAAGTGTGAGTAAGCTGGTTGTCTGTTTCAAGGAAAAATGGTGTTCCATGAAAAATACAGTGAATTCGAACACAACACTGCCAGTCACCAAGGCACTTCCCAGAGACTGGTCTGTGCAGGAGCCTGCTGCGTCCAGAGCTCTTCCCATGGAGATCCAAAACAGTCTTTACTGCTCGATCAAGCACAGTCTTAGGGGAGCCTGGTGCGTGCTTTCCTTGGGGCTTCCCTGGAGGCTCAGACAGGAAAGCATCTGCCTGCAATGCGGGAGACCTGGGTTCGATCCCTGGGTCGGGAGGATCCCCTGGAGAAGGAAATGGCAACTCACTCCAGTGTTCTTGCCTGGAGAATTCTGTGGACAGAGGAGCCTGGCAGGCTATAGTCCAGGGGGTCGCAGAGAGAGTCGGACACGACTGAGCGACTTCACTGGTTCACTGGTGCGTGTTTCCAGCTGAGGACGCTGAGTAGCGTGTCTGGGGCTCACCTTGCACGGAGGCTCCAGCATCGGCAGCCATGCCGCTCTGGGCTGTTGGCGAGCGTCCGCCCGGCGATGGGAGAGGACGTCCCAGGGACACCACAAAGAGTGCAGAACATGAAGCCTCCTTTTAAAGGCTTTCTGGGATCCCTGTGGCCCAGGGACCACACCTGGAGAACTGCAATGCGGGAGACCCAGGTTCAATCCTGAGTCGGGAAGATCCCTTGGAGCAGAAAATGGCTACCCACTCCGGTATTCTTGTCTGGAGAATCCCATGACAGAGGAGCCTGGTGGGCTACAGTCAAAGAAAGTCGGGCATGACTAACACTTAACTGCTAAACTGAGGTAGACGATTGCAAAGCGAAGGACCACAAGCTCCCCGTGAGCTTGGCCCAGCACTCCCCCGGCATCAGAGCCGACCTAGCTGCCGCGAGGGACTCTGCAGCCTCGACTTCTCCTACTGGGCGAAACTACTGAAGTGTTTTGCTGCAAAACAAGACGGAGATTACACAGCAACAGTGTCTATCTGTAACCCAGAAAACTCTAATGCCATTCATAAACGTGGACTCGGGGCTTCATGGTGAGAATAGCTTTCAGTACACAGGTTTTGGTTTTCGTTATCTAAAATATGGACAAGGTAATTTGGCAGTTCTGAGTGACTATATTCTCTTCTCAAAACAGGAAAATCATCCCCATTTGGTCTCCTCTTGGTATTATTATACAAATACAAAGAAATATTTTAAATTTCACTGAAGCTTCCTGATTTAACTGCATTCCCTAAGGGGGGGGGGGGTGGTTTCAGAATGTGCCTTTGTTTATTAGGAATTCATAACCTCACCAAAATCACATGATGATACTATACAAACACGCATGTGCTCCGTTAACAAGTTTCAACTTCTACTGCAGTAAGTTTCATCAGTATCATCTACAAAGTCCTTTGTGCGCTTGACACTGTACAAAATCTAAGTAAAAATGTTTTAATTCATTTTCACACATTTCAGTGTGTGGATTATTGCTAATATTTTAAGTCGTAAATAAGGTGCCCTTTGCCTTCTCCCCTAACATTTGGCCAGTATCTATTCAAGGACAAGAAATGCTTTAAAATGTTATTCCTATGAAAAACATGTTTTGGTTTAAAATAACTCAGTCAAAAAAAGTGATGTTAACCTATCTTTTATATCACAGGTGATATGACTGAGCCTCCATTAGTTAGAAGACTGAAAGGAGGAATGATAATCTGAATAACCTCGGTGATCTTTCACTGCACGTGGTGTGGTGATAATGGAGGCCGCTGACTGCTAAGGGGTGAAGCTTCCCCCGAAACCTGCCCTGAGACAATACAGGTTAAACACACATATGCGGTGTGAACACACGTGCTGTAGAAGGGTGAACACTCTTCTGAATTTGGTAACTCGGGAAATTCCTTACAGGAGCTTTAAAGACCTCCACTGGGGGAACGACAGAGAGAAATCTGTATTTTCACAACATCAAAAAAAAAAAAAGATAAAAGATAAAAAAGGACCTCGATGGTGGTCCAATGGCTGAGACTCCGAGCTCCCTCTGCAGGGACTCCGGTTCGATCCCTGGTCAGGGAACTAGATCCCTCATGCTGCAACCGAAGTTCAAATGCTACAACTAAGATCCGGAACAGCTAAATAAACAAATATTTCTTAAAATATATATAAAATGTGTGTTGCTTGCAACTCAACCACGAAGGACACATAAATGAACAGCGGCACCCCTGTTCTCAGGAACGTGTCTGAGCTGAGGGCCCCGAGTGCAAGTGCAACCCCAACGCCTCGCTCAGCACGGCCGGCGGGCCCTCGACTCCCCCAGGGTCAGGGATGAACTGTGGCGAGCCGGGGCCAGCCTCCCGAAGGCCTTTGCCCTAACCACTTCAGAGGTGATCGCAAGTTCTCTCCTGTCTAACGTTAACTTTGATTCGAGGCCTCTCCTCAACGCTGAGCCATCTGGCAAGCCCCTGAACTTCTCTGAGCCTCAATCTAACGGTAAATGAGGAAGGCCCCTGGTTCGACGGATAATCCCCAGAGGGGGGCCCAGCAACAACTTCAGTTTGTGCAGCTGATCGACAGTGATGGTCTCCTTTCCTTTACTACGCGCCTGTGAGCCCCGAGGCGGGCGCTTCTGCTGTGGCTCACCATTCACGCCGTGCTGCTCAGTCCCCCAGCTAACACAGAAGTAACTTCAGGTCCTGGGCAAGCAACACCATGGGCTCAGGACTCACTCTCTTTGGTCATGACTCAAGGCGCCATTATAACTCTCCTCAGTATGTGTTATATTACTGAAGAGAATTCTTAATAAACTTCCAGAGGAAAGCCATTTCACACTTACGACTTTTTAAATTTAAGATGTTTGAGGTCACCCCGTAACTCTTTTCTCTTAAGTCCGGAGGTAAGTTCCCAGGCTGCCGTGGCCGGCCTGCCCACTTCTCGCCCTGCGCGCGTCCGGGCTCGGCCCCCACGGGGCAGGGCGGCCGGGCCGCAGCCTCCTCACACGGCGGCTCCGGGCTGACGAAGCCGGGCCTGACGACGTCCCCCAAGAGGCAGATGGACTGACAGGTGAGACCAGCTGGCTCCGCATGCCTCTGACCTGGATTCTAGTTCTATCAACCACACTTCGTGCCAGCTTTACAGAGCCAAGCCTGTGTGAGGAGCGGTCTCAGCTTCGCCCCGGACAGCGGGCACGTGTCAGAAAGACCGCCTTCGCGGGCAGAGACCAAGTGGGCGAGGGCCCAGCGCGCACCGCAGGTGGACTGCGCTGAGCACTGCGGTGCCAGACCGAGCTCTCGGAACAGAAGGCCACAGCACGCAAGAGCGAGGCGGGAGGGTGAGCGTTTTATGCGCAACAGCTCCTCACAGGACTCCTTCACAAGAGGCAGAAATGGAAAGGGGGCTGCAGCTCAGGGCTGACGAGCCTCCGGTAGCTGGGGCTTGCGAGCCAATTGAGGACTGCCCGCACCGCTCAGCGGTCGTTTCCTCAAGGGGGCAGCGCCAAGCGGGAACCGACTGACGACGGGGCCTGAGCGAGCCGTCTGCGCTGAGGAGCTGCAGGCGAGGGCGCAGCGCGGCATGACAGCCAGTGGCAAAGGGTGTGGCGCAGAAAAGGCCACTGCAGACTGTGCAAACGGTCACACCACAGATTCTTCGGGAAGATTCCCCTGGAGAAAGGAATGGAACTCCAATGTTGTCTGGAGAATCCCAAGGACAGAGGGGCCCAGAGGGCTGCAGTCCACGGGGTCACAACAGTCAGAGACGACTGAGCGACTAAACCACGCCCCCCCCGACTCTTCACCAGCACGGACTCTGCAGGAAACACCTGATGTCTACACTGTCTTACAAAACCAGCGCTGTTAACGAAAGATTTAATCCGCTCTCACGAATGGGACTGTCACCATGCCCACGGGCTAGGTCAGCAAGAAAAGCTGAGTGTGCTGACCTGCCTGCCCTATTACACCAGTCCCATGTCTCAGCAGACGTAAATTTTCACTGAGATTTTTGAACTAATGGATGAAACCAAATTTTTCTGCAACAAGAACCCACCTTCAACCACTAAAGCAGAACACTGAACGGCTTTTCAAAATCAACTTTGGGGAAGACTTGACTACACTTTCCAGTAAGTTCAATCCAAACCTAAAGGCAAAATACATTATGTAGGGGCTTCCCAGGGGGCTCAGGGGTAAAGAATCCACCCACCAATGCAGGAGATGCGGGTTCAGTCCCTGGGTGGGGAAGATCCCTTGGAGAAGAAAATGGCAACCCACTCCAGTACTCTTGCCTGGAAAATCCCATGGACAGAGGAGCCTGGCAGGCTACAGTCCATGGGGTCGTAAAGAGTCAGACATGACTGGGCATGCACATGCACGCAAAAATCACTGACAATCAGCATTCCTGGAATTACAAGCAATGTCCAACCACTTAAAACACGTTCTCTGCTGTCAAGTTAAAACAGTGGGCCTCCATTTCATGCAAACATGCAGCAGGTATTTCTAAAATAAAACACAGTTCTAGCAACATCTTTCAGACCAAAATGCAAGTGTTTAAAAAAAAAAATTGCATCCATACTTCAAAATCCACTCAGCTATGGTGATGGCAAAGCTGCAATGTAAAGGCCCAGAGGCAAACACGGAGAGGACCCAACAGAACTCTCCCAGGTCTCTCCTGTTAGGACCACCGTCCATGACAGGCAGACTCTCCCCAGGGTGGGATGCGCCGCCTCGCTCCAGATCAGCATGAACGGTGCACATCCGCCCCTGATTCTGGTGACAGCGGAGGCCTCCCGTGAGCAACTCGATGTCCCCTTCCAGAAGAATCTAACGCCCATCAGTAAACCTGCACTAAGAAACACAGTGTGCAACTTACTATTATGATTTATTCAATAAAAAGGCTGTGGAAGTTTGAATTCTCTCGTTAACACAAATACCTACAAAATGCCCTTGATTTTGTCCTTTGGCATGTGAAGGCTAAAATATCATACCATTGAGCCTGTGACAGGAATTTTTGAAGAGGGTGCTCCTTAAAAACAGAGATTCCCTAGGCCTAGCACAGTTCCACCAAATCAAAATTTTAACAAGTCCCACAAGAAGTGATTCTGAAGAGCCAATCCCAGCATCAGTTCAGGTCTGGACATACTGAATCTTTTACTCAAAATTGGATTTCATATTATCTTTTTAAAAAAAATTATTTTTATTTATTTATTTGGCTATGCTGGATCTTAAACGCAGCCTCTGGGATCTAATTCCCCGACCAGGGATCAAACACAGGCCCCTGCACTGGGAGCGCAGTTTTAACTACTGGACCACCAGGAAGTCCCTCATATTAATTTTATCTTTTGATATTGATTATACCAAACCACGGAGAAGGCAATGGCAACCCACTCCAGTACTCTTGCCTGGAAAATCCCATGGATGGAGGAGCCTGGTGGGCTGCAGTCCATGCGGTTGCTAGGAGTCAGACACGACTGAGCGACTTCACTTTCACTTTTCACTTTCATGCATTGGAGAAGGAAATGGCAACCCACTCCAGTGTTCTTGCCTGGAGAATCCCAGGGACGGGGGAGCCTGGTGGGCTGCCGTCTATGGGGTCGCACAGAGTCGGACACGACTGAAGTGACTTAGCAGCAGCAGCAGACCAAACCAGCTAGGGTTTTTAAAAAGCTTTGTAAAAACACGAAGAATATTAAGAATCTGTATTAGAAACTTATTTAGCTTTATCTTATGACCAAAGTAGATTTCAAGCAACATTTACTTGAGTTGAACTAGGTTTCACAAGAAAAGCATCGGGCCTTCCTTTGACGTATCTGAACTGTGACCTGAAGAGCAGAATTAAGCCTGCGAGTAGAGTTTTCTCTTTTTGAAGACTGGCGTGGTGACTCAGAGGCGCTTTACTTCCTGTGTTACTGCAGCTCCGGCCGCTTTCCTCTCCGTACCCCCAGAGCCCATTTTCAAATGTCCCACATAGCCCACAGCCTTCAAAGGTGAGCTCCCAGAGCCTCCCGTGGTTAGAAGTCAGTGAAACTGATGCTACAGCTGTAACCGAGTAAGCAGCTAAAAAAGCACAGATGAGAACAACTATCAGAACTGCTATGTATATGTATAGGGCAGCAGGGCCCTAAGGAACCGAAAACCTCAATTTGTTATAAAACTAATTTGCTTCTGCAACAGACACCTGAACTTTGCATGACAGGTAAATAAACCAATGCAAACTGTTTAAGAGCAATCTATCTTTTTACCGGGTGAACAGGTAAAAACTACACTTTAGAAAGAAAAGAGCTGATAAAATTCAATCAAATGTGAACTGTAAGTACTGCAGCGGATTTTAGCTTGTTACTAAAATGCTTAATCTTGTAAAATGCCTAGAACTTAACTGCAGGCTGATTAGGTATCTCTAATAAATGGCAGAAAATTCACTGTGAATAAAAGTCAATTAGAAAAACATACTGCTACTGCTGCTGCTAAGTCGCTTCAGTCGTGTCCGACTCTGTGTTACCCCAGAGACGGAAGCCCACCAGGCTCCCCCGTCCTTGGGATTCTCCAGGCAAGAGTACTAGAGTGGGTTGCCATTTCCTTCTCCAATGAATGAAAGTGAAAAGTGAAAGGGAAGTTGCTCAGTCGTGTCCAACTCTTAGCGACCCCGTGGACTACAGCCTACCAGGCTCCTCCGTCCATGGGATTTTCCAGGCAAGAGGACTGGAGTGGGGTGCCACTGCCTTCTCCCTAAGTGCTTCTTAACTGAAGCACCCCATTTCTATGTGTGGAAGCCCTTCTAGTTACGAGACTGCTGTTGCTGTTTAGTCACCGAGTCGTGTGTGACTCTTTGCAACCCCATGGGCTGTAGACCGCCAGGCTCCTCTGTTCATGCAACTTCCCAGGGAAGAATACTGCAGTGGGTTGCCATTTCCTTCTTCAGGGGATCTTCCTGACCCAGGGATCAAACCTTTGTCTCCTGCTTTGGGAGGTGGATTGTTTACCACTGAGTCACCAGCAAAGCCTAATAATAGGTTAATAGTTTTTTAAGAATAAATATGGTAGTACAAGAAATACTAAAATTCAAAGAAAATCTGTATCATCAGGATAATTAAGCAGTGACAGCTTTCCTCTGAGATCTAAACAAACACGTGATTCTGAAAACAATGATATCACGCGAGCTGACATCCAGCTTTTCTTTACGCAGAGGAGCTGCCACTAGGCAAGCACCGTGACCAGCGCACACGTCCTGAAGAGCAGTGAACTACAAAACAGAGGTCTGTGTCCCAAACAGCCAAGTCCAGCGGCGCAGCGGCTCTCACAGCTCCATGCATGTTAAGCCCTTCCACCCACAAGTCTGGAGTATTTCAAAGATGAAACAGAATCAAGAGGTGAGAGAGAAAATGACAAACCTCTTGACTCCTTACACTGATCACAGCTGTGAGCTGGCCTGCCAGGTGGCGGTGCCTCGACTGTCATCGGACGGTTTTTTTTTTTGTACACCTATAATGTGCCTTTACTTTCCACCCGTCTTACAATCCTCAAACTAAGCCAGGTGGACACGTTTCCCGAATACTCATTTAGGTAGGCTTCACCATATCTTTGTTTAAAGAACATCTATTCAATAGGAAACTTATTAACTTGCCTTTAAAAGTGCCTAGAAGGTTGTTTTTTAAATCAGTAATTCATATTTGTATACACTGGTAATTTCAGCCCTGCAAATATCCTGGTGAAGCCACATCTAAATAGACTTTAGAGGAGACTTTAAACCGTCTATGAAGAGACTCTGTGTAATATAAGCCTTTCCATCTGGCATTTACTTATATGTAAGGTTTACAGCAAGAATCAATTGCCAAATATAAACAAGGAACAAAATGGAAATGTTTGAGGTTAAACCTGGTTAGTGAATCGCGACTTCTCATTCCACTCTAAGGATGCGGCTGGTAATAAAGACAGGAGGCAATACTTCTTGCTGGATGGGCCCCAGGTCTGTCTCCCCCGTAGTTTTTACTTCAAAGAAAGATGCGGTGATGAGGCTGGTGAACTCCCCGCGCCGGCGGGCGCAGTACGCTCCTATGCCCGGCTCCCGCCCCGCCGCAACTCACTTCTTTCCTTCACCTGCCCTTCCAGATGCGCTCCTTCTGCCTGGTCTCCACAAAGGACCCATTTTACTGCTCCTTATCTTCAAGATGACTGACTCTTTTTTTTTTTTTTAATGACTTTATTCATTTTTTTCTGGAGAAAACATCGCCGGGCACTGCAGTGACGCACAGCACGAGTTTAGTAAGGGCGGGCGGCTGCCTCACCTTCACCGCCAAAGCATCCTTCAGATTGCCACCACTCACGCCTGGCGCATGGTTCACAGGGAGAAAGACCGTGTTTATTCACATTCAAAGAAACATAAGGACGCTTCCCTTGCTCAGTGGATAGGTCTAAATTAAGTGGAGTCCAGCTGAATGCGCTTGCAAATATCTCATTAGCATCTTCTATGTGCACCACTCAAAACTCAAAAGAGCCAAAATTAGTCACATTAAAAAGCACCCAAACATTTTTTGAAAGCATTTTTTTCAAATTAAATACCTCTCCAGACTAAGTTAGGTTATAACAGCCTAAGCAGAATTTTGGAAAGAATACCTCTAAACAGCTTTAAGACTTCTCTTGCATATAAGCTAGAAAAACAAAGTAGTGCACAATACTAGTAACAAGACTTTGGGGAAGAAGTTGCACTTTATTTTATAAACACTTTCTTGCCACTGCTCACAAATACAATCTTTTAATATCAGGTTTTCTAATTAGACTTATCACCCAAATGACTTAAATGATCTTAGTTTTCTAACAGTATTGCTGTAGTCCCACCAAACTCCAATTTACATATAACACAAAGTGTAAATGCACTTTAATAATTCTACTACAGATGTTACCAAAAAATGAAGGACTTTATTAAAATGCTTCATCCTGGAGAGACAGAAAAAGAGAGTATGGCTGTATGTTTAATAAATACTTATAAATGCACATGTCTTACACTTACATGGTGTTCAGTTTTGTTATCTTTAAGTGTCAACTGGGGCTTACCTGGTGGCTCAGAGGGTAAAGTGTCTGCCTGCAATGCAGGAGACCTGGGTTCGATCCCTGGGTCGGGAAGATCCCCTGGAGAAGGGAATGGCACCCACTCCAATGTTCCTGCCTGGAGAATCCCATGGACGGAGGAGCCTGGCGGGTAATGCCCAAAGGACTGCAAAGAGTCACACACGACTGAGCAACTTCACTTCTAAAGTATCAATTATTTTCAAAAGCCTATAAAAGAATTATAGCCCCTTCTTTAAAATGCAGGCTTCAGAGTGGCAGACAGTATTTCGTTATAAAACCTTCCTCCCTGAAAAATCAAACGCACATTTTCAGTGTGTGGCAGGAGGCAGTCCTGAGAGGTGGGCGAGCTCGGACGTCGTGTGCCACCCTCTCACCAGAGCAGCGTCATGACAGGACGACCCGTCACCACCACCACTCTTCACAAGACACTCCCATGTGGGTGCTGGAAGGAGCTGGCCCTGCACGTCAGAAATCCACATCCACTTTCTAGAGGAACACCGTACTGGGCCTCTGAGAAAATCACCTCCTTCCAGCAAACGCTAATGGTACAACATTAAATGAAGAGAATATGAAATTCTGTACAGAAACTATAGGAGAGTCTAACTCAACAGGCAACACTGTATCCAGACACTGGAAGGAAACAGCAACGAACCAACACAGACAGAGACTCAGCGGCTGACCGGACGGTGCCTACGGTGGGCACAGACGTGCTTTAAAGTCTAAATTGGAAAAAAAAAAAAAAGCTATTTTGGATTCTGGAGCCTATTACAAGTAATTCCCTCAGAAAATAAAATAAAAACAAAAACCAACCACCTTATTTTCAGATAATGACAAGACTAAGACGCTTAAGAGTTCTGAACCCTGAAAAAGTCCTCAAAATTAAATACTTTTTGGAAAAGGACCAATCATATACAACCCCAATAGCATACAAAGGACTGTTGTGAGTTCAGAAAGAACGTCCTTGACTGCTGAGAAAAACAAAACAAAAAGAATATGCAGTTTTCCAACATAAGACATAACTTCCCAAATCAAGTTTCAATCCCCCGCCGTCTGAACGGAGGAGCCCACAGGCGGGCGTGCTGTGGCCCCGGGGCCTCTGCACCGGTGGGTGGCACTGCCCCTTGCAATCCGCAGGCCCAACACACGCAACAGTCAACACTAACTAACCAAGTCTTTCTACGCCTAGGAGCGCACGGCAGGTGAGAGAAAAACCCGGGTCACTCCACTCCCAGTTTGCTGTTCAATCCAGTGCCCCACACTCGGGGCAGCAGACAAGCCGGCCTGAGCAGTAGGGAGCCACCCCCAGCTCCAGTCAGGCAGGCCAGGTGCGGACGCAGGCAGCCGGCCTGCCTCACACCCTGTTGGGTGTGGCCACAGCTCCCAGCGCCCACAGTCACCGCTCAGTTAGCTGTGCTCTTAAGGGAGGCAGGGGGCACCGCAGTCAGGATCCCACCACGACCCCGCTCACCCAAACTAGCCGTGACCTTACCCTCAAAGGGCCTGTGCGCCTGGGTCCTTCCAGCCAGCAAACGCGCCGATTCCGCACACTCGTGGCAGGGAGGCTACAGATCAGTGCTCGATGCCTTTCACTGGATGGCCAGCAGCACTGCGGGGGGTCTGGCTGCCCCTCACTGGACCCCGAGCTCTGTGATGGCGGGCCAGCAGCTGGTTCCCGGTCCCCAGGGCCTGCCCATCCCAGGACACGGCGTGGCAGCTGTTCCACACACGCCTGGTGAGGAAGGGGAGCTGACAGGCACCACACTCCACCGCTGGATCGTGAGCCATGCTTACAGGTAAGCAGTGCCAGCCTCCGGGACAGCGCACAGGCTTCAGACGCACGTTGGCTGGCTGCTCCTTCCCCCGGTGCCCACCCCCCAGGCCCCGCACACATGGTCCTCCTCCTGCCTGTCGGGCTCAATTTTCCATCCCTGGGGTCTCAACCTCACCCTCACCTCTTCTGACCAGCCTCCTGCTCTCTCGTTGCTTTCCTTTTCCTCCACAGCATTTATCACATGTGTGGCTATTTACTTCTTTGCTTTTTAATGTGGGTTCTTGCGAATAGCATCTAAGATTGATGCAAACAAAGATTACTTTCATTCGGTTCACTAGCAAGTACTCAGCCTGCTAAAAAGTGCCTGACTGGTTGGTGGGTGGCCAGGACTATGTCCTTGAACAGCTGCTGAAAGCTGGCAGCTGACATGGTTTAAGGTTTAACTCATCTCCTGAAAAGTGCTACATAAGCCTTCTCATCCTCTCACACTTGCTCTCCAGTTCTCACATGTGAAAAGAATTCAGATTATCATGATGAAAAACGGATACTCTAAAAGTAATGCCTAAACAGTCACATTTGCAGAGAGTATAAAACAGTTACACATAAAAATATCAAATGGCTATGTTCATGTATATTCCTATACAAAGAATGAAGTTCTACAGGATGAATTTTTTTTTTTTTTTATAAAGCTCCTTTTTCAAAAGAAAGCTATCTTACATTAAGGTCAAATGTGCAAAATAAGAGAGGTGGGGGCCTTGGCTTCTTACTAGATTGTAACACGAATCTTAAAATTGATTGCAATATTTGATCATAACAATTTAAAAGTTAAGAAAAACATTAAGTGTAATGCTCCTTACGCTAGCGTAGGGTTGAAACGTATATAATGTATACGACAACAGTTCAGTGTCCCCATCGCTTTTGAAGCTGCAGCTAACAAAGACAGTTTTACTGCAGATGTGACAAACAAGTTAGTATCATCTGAAAACGGCACACCATTTGCAATGCAGAATTTTAACTCTACAAGCCCAATCACATTCCTTTTATGAAAATATTTCAATGAGAATATATAGTATTTGCAGCTTTGTAAATATAAAGCATCCAACTATTAAGGTTTAAAAAAATGAACAGAAAATGAACTGAGAGGCCACCTCACCCCTGAGGAGCTCCGTGCCCGCCTGGTGCGGCGTGCGCCTCCTCTCACCTGTGGGGTCCGCCGGCCGGGCACTGCTCGTGAGCCGCTCCCCAGACACTGGAGAAGCTGGCACCACCGCGCATGGCCAGCGCTGCCCCGAGGTTCCCTTTACTTAACGTCAGTAAATGCGAACCATTGCACTTCACGGCAACCCACTCCAGTGTTCTTGCCTGGAGAATCCCAGGGACAGGGGAGCCCAGTGGGCTGCCATCTCTGGGGTCGCACAGAGTCAGACATGACTGAAGTGACTTAGCAGCAGCAGCAGCAGTTCACGGCAAGAAGCCTCAACGCACACCACACGACACCAGAGTGCAGTCTCGCTACACGGTTTCTACTGAGGCGGTTCATCCCACGTAACAGGAAAATAATCTTGAAAAGATCACTTGGGGATAAAAAGTGGTAACCAGGATACTGAAAGGGAAAGTGAAAGCCTCTCAGCCTGCGACAGTACTCACTGCCCAGCACCTCTTGCTGAATTTTCTAGAAAAGAGAAGACACACACCCCAGGAAGAGGCTGACGCCGCTGCCCGGGTGGAAGAACCTGCGACACCAGGCCATCTGGGGGGGGCAGGGCTGACAACGTGAGAGTTCTGTTTGCAAATCTGGAGTTTATTTTGCTCCATTACTCTATTAATATTTCTAGTTGGTATCTTTTTTAACAAAACGGTCAGGAGTTCTAAAATCTCTCAGAAAGTGACATGAAACCTTAAAGAAAAAAAATAAAGATTCTGTGTTTTATGAATATAACGAACTTTTCTAGGTTGGAAAACCCCAAACACCCTCCTTAACGTGAATGCTGACAACATCTCTGCCAGGGATGGCAGAAAGGGAAAGCGGGTCCATGTGCACACTGGGGGTGGGGGCGGTGCTGGAGAAGCGCAGGGCGGGCAGCTCACACTCTGGCCAGTTCAGACCACACACCTGAACCGTTCAAGGAGCACATTCTCCAAACAAACAATTCCGGCTATACATCTCATGCAATGCAGGAGACCCAGGTTCGATCCCTGGGTTGGGAAGATGCCCTGGAGAAGGGAACGGCAACCCACTCCAGTATCCTTGCCTGGGAATCCACGGCTACAGTCCATGGGGGGTGGAAACAGTCAGACACGGCTGAAGCGACCAAGCACGCGTGTGTGCAAATGTCAAGAGCCACATCGCGAGTTCTCGATCTGAAAATCAAGTGCAGTGACGCTGCAAAGGAAACAAGAAGCAACATGGCAATGAAAGCCTCACACCCTCCATGGTGCTGCCTCTGCCAGAGACCACGGGGTCTGATGAGAATGAAGCACTCTTCTGCACTGGTTAGAACGCAGGGTTTTCACACTGGAAATCAAGCTCTGAGAGTCAAACCGAAGCTGACAGTGCTTCATACTGTAGAAAACGACTCACAGTCTGTGGATGTGGCAGGGCTGTTAACAGCTAAGATGGTAACGTGATCAGCAGGTGTCGGGCACTGGGCCACAGGCTTTATTTACGTGGGTGATCTGAGCTCATGGAATCCCTGCAACTCATAACAGTCTCAGAATCGTACCTACTTCACAGTGGAAGGAAGAGGAAGTCAGAGAGGCTGGGGGCCTTGCGGGGCTCACGCAGGAGGCGGAGCCGGGACACCAGCTTGTGTGGCCTTCAGGTCCACTGCGCCCCGCGGCACAGCAGGAAGCCACACCACACTGTGAAGTACCCGTAGAGACGCTTTACTATGCAAAACAAGTCAGTCAAGTCAGACCCGCGACTTTCTAATCTGTTTGGAAGATACAAAGTAAAGTTCCACACACCAAAACCAAGTGTGTAAGTCTTAGGACTTAGACCAAAACCAAAACAAACGTGACGAGAGTAGTTCTACTGAAGGATTCCGAGCCGTGGATGGAAAAGTTAACCCACTGCACTGATTTCAAAATCTTTTTTATTCATTTTGCCAAAAGAAGAGAAATTAAATTGGAAAGATTAAGAAAAACAACTACCATCACTGAAAGGGACTGGCAAATCTAGCCAAGGCCACTAAAGTCCAGTTTCAAAACAAAACTATTTCCTTGATCCGTATCAGCTCATTCTAATAATGTGGATGTAACAAAACCTCTTCAAAAAAGGCATCTTGTTTAAAAAAAAAATGTTCACAACACAGACTGAAGAATTGTATCACACGGCTAGGAAAAGACCATGAAACAAAAAATCACTATTAATTTCCAGAAATAGGTACTTTATAATTGGAAGAAAAATTTGCAACAAACTGTAATCTGAATCTGGAATGCTCATAAGCAGAATGCAGTCTGTGGCAACTACATGAGAAACGTGGCAAAGCGGTTCACAACATAACAGAAAAAAAACGCCCCAACATCCGCCAGCCCCAGGAACAGCTCCGAGCAACTGTGCAAGACACATGCTAAGTTCCAAATGTCCCTTTCCTAGAAAAATGTATGCCTACCTCTCAGATAACTGGCTGTCACTAGACTTCTACTCTTCAGTGCAGTCGCTCAGTCGTGTCTCAGTCGACTCTTTGCGACCCCGTGAATCGCAGCTCGCCAGGCCTCCCCGTCCATCACCAACTCCCAGAGTTCACCCAAACTCATGTCCATCGAGTCAGTGATGCCATCCAGCCATCTCATCCTCTGTTGTTCCCTTCTCCTCCTGCCCCCAATCCCTCCCAGTATTACAGACTTTTCCAATGAGTCAACTCTTCGCATGAGGTGGCCAAAATACTGGAGTTTCAGCTTCAGCATCAGTCCTTCCAATGAACACCCAGGACTGATCTCCTTTAGGATAGACTGGTTGGATCTCCTTGCAGTCCAAGGGACTTGCAAGAGTCTTCTCCAACACCACAGTTCAAAATCATCAATTCTTCAGTGCTCAGCTTTCTTCACAGTCCAACTCTCACATCCATATATGACCACTGGAAAAACCACAGCCTTGACTAGATGGACCTTTGCTGGCAAAGTAATGGCTCTGCTTTTGAATACGCTATCTAGGTTGGTCATAACTTTCCTTCCAAGGAGTAAGCGTCTTTTAATTTCATGGCTGCAATCACCATCTGCAGTGATTTTGGAGCCCAAAAAAATAAAGTCTGACACTGCTTCCACTGTTTCCCCATCTATTTCCCATGAAGTGATGGGACCACATGCCATGATCTTAGTTTTCTGAATGTTGAGCTGTAAGCCAACTTTTTCACTCTCCTCTTTCACTTTCATCAAGAGGCTTTTGAGTTCCTCTTCACTTTCTGCCATAAGGGTGGTGTCATTTGCGTATCTGAGGTTATTGATATTTCTCCCAGCAATCTTGATTCCAGCTTGTGCTTCTTCCAGCCCAGCGTTTCTCATGATGTATTCTGCGTAGAAGTTAAATAAGCAGGGTGACAATATACAGCCTTGATGTACTCTTTTTCCTATTTGGAACCAGTCTATTGTTCCATGTCCAGTTCTAACAATTGCTTCCTGACCTGCATATAGGTTTCTCCAGAAGCAGGTCAGGTGGTCTGGTATTCCCATCTCTTTCAGAATTTTCCACAGTTTATTGTGATCCACACAGTCAAAGGCTTTGGCATAGTCAATAAAGCAGAAATAGATCTTTTTCTGAAACTCTCTTCCTTTTTCCATGATCCAGTGGATGTCGGCAATTTGATCTCTGGTTCCTCTGCCTTTTCTAAAACCAGCTTGAATATCTGGGAGTTCACGGTTCACGTATTGCTGAAGCCTGGCTTGGAGAATTTTGAGCATTACTTTACTAGCATGTGAGATGAGTGCAATTGTGCGTAGTTTGAGCATTCTTTGGCATTGCCTTTCTTTGGGATTGGAATGAAAACTGACCTTTTCCAGTCCTGTGGCCACTGCTGAGTTTTCCAAAATTTGCTGGCATATTGAGGGCAGCACTTTCACAGCATCATCTTTCAGGATTTGGAATAGGTCAACTGGAATAGCCCTACTCTTCAGGGTACATTAAAACCATGTTCACTGATGAAATGTCAGGTGAGGATCACCAAAGCTAGCTTTCAAGGCGGAGAACGTTCCAGCAGCCTTTACCATGATGCTCGCTAGATGGGATAAACTGTGCATCTCTAAGTTAGTAAGTTTACCAGTACATCTGGGATTACCGCCACCACCGTCAAACATAAGGTAATAAAGGAGCAGAGGAGTGGCACAGAGTGTTAGGAGAGCTCAGAACATAAAAGCAGCCCTGTGCCTATGAGCGCAGTGCCACCCATCTCTAAGAGAACATGTGCTCAAAGCAAGGCGCCAGGACGCCCCTGGGGAGTGCTGACCGAGGGCAGGGCGCTGGGAGGCCGGGCCGAGAGCAGAGAGCGCCCGAGGCCTGGGTGGCCCCTGGACAGGAGGCGCAGACTGAGCTCCAGGCCCACCCTGTCACCATGACCACCCCTGGGATCGGAAGGCACAACCGCGCTGCTGCCTCCGAGTCTGTTCATCTGTGAGACCAGGACCAGAGCCCACACTGCATGTGTTCTTTCACTTAAGGATTCAGTGACAAGGCACGTGATAGAAATAATTAATGTACTTTGAAAAGCACAAGGCAATTTTTGCAAAACATAAGGAATAAAACGTCATGTAATTAATCAGCAGCACTTGAGTTTTCCAGAGAGACCAGTGCCTGCCATGGGCCAACAGGGCCAGACAGGGCCCGGCGGTCGGGCCGCCTCTCTGTCAAAGGTGAAGCAGGAGCACGCGGCGCACGGGGTCCCGGGGCCGCTTCGCTTTGCTTACAGGCAGCTCCCAGCCCTTCTCCCGAGTGAGGCTGCACTCCAGTCAGGAAGAGCGGTAGCAGGCACCACACACAGCAGCACAGGACACTACCGTCGCTCTTCAGCACCAGAGCTCACACCCCCACAGCAAGTCAAGGTTCTGCCTAAAGTAACATGACCTAAAGACGAGCACGTCACCTTCATGTGACATCAGGAGACACACCCAGGATGCGTGTGCGCGTCTTACACGTAGTGTGACTCTGAGACCCCGTGGACTGCAGCCCGCCAGGCTCCTCTGCCCACGGAATTCTTCAGACAGGAAGGATTCTCCAGGGGGATCTTCCCAATCCAGGGACCGAACGGGGGTCTCCTGCATGGTGGGCAGATTCTTTACCAGCTGAGCCACCAGGGATCCCTATGTCTGTCACACACACACAGTCTCACTAAGTCACACTAACACTATAAGCATGTGCCACACCAGCCTCTCTGTTTTCAAGGTAAACAGCAGACAGGTCTGGGTTTCCAAAGCTTAGATAAAATGTAACCATTCTGACACCTGTTTAAGTTCACCAAAAAAATAAACACAAATTCTACAGAGACCTAAATTTAAAAAATCTCTACAAATTCTAATGTTACATACAATCCTTGTAATACAGACTGAAATAGTTCACCCTAAGCCTACCATATTTTTAGCAACTTGAAGTCAGAGTCTTTCATTGAATTCATTTCATAAAGAAACTGGACCAGTTCACAACTGAAACTAGCGTGTCTCCCTTTCAAGCAAGCCCTCCTCAGGGCTCCGGAGCAAACGAAGGCCTCTCTCCCCTCAGCACCTGGAACCCACCTGCAGCGCCAACGAGAAGCCACCGTCCCAGCCTGAAGGAAGTGCCTACTTTACCGAGCTCTGCGCGCCTCACAGGCCCCCGCCTGAGGCTAAACAGTTACTGTCACCCAGACTGCAGGAAGCTCAGTCCTAAGAAAGACGAGCTCATCAGCCTGGAGAGGTGAAGCCGTCCTCAAGCACCAGCTGCACCCCTGGAGCGAGAGAAAACCACGTCAAACTCAAGGCACCACACGACACAGGAGGCAGTTTCAGTTGCGGGAGTTGCAAAGCCAAGACCGGCCATCACAGGAAGCTGCATTACTGCTGACGACGGCAGAGTGTGTGCAGAGGCCCAGGAGTGCGCCCCACAGGGCCACACACTCTCTTGTCCTGTGTAAGGAGGTCTGTACATTTTGCTTAGGCTCCTGAATAAGCAACTGTATATTACACACTCCAATGACTCCTGGCCATGCTGTTAGTTCTCACACGTATCTCCAACCTCTGACTCCCATCTCTGGAGCCATCTCAGCAAATTCCCTAGCTACGGTCACCTTGTTTTTCTAGAGAGGGTATCTCTCCAGCGCAGTGGCAGGCTATGGCAAAGGCATGCCCCAGGCAGAGGGTTACAGACATTTAACTGAGACGCTAAGAGACCCCCTCTCAGGACGCACTGTCGTCAGTGTGCAAGTTCAGAGGAAGGAGAAAAAGACAATGTAAGTCGTAGCGACGTGAACCTTCAGAGTTTTCTTTTCCACAGTAAGGCATTTATTTAGCTCACTCACAATGATACGAACCAGAAAAGGAAATGTTTGCCTTTGGAAGCTAGAGAAAGAAAACATTCATGTTTGCACCCGAAGTTATTACTAACAAACAAACAGCCTGCTAAAAACTAAAAACCTACGCTATGATATCACTACGCTACCCTTGGCCCAAAAACTGATTCAAGGGCAGTCATTCCTCTTTAGCAAAAAAGTGGTCAAGAGCTTAGAAATTGCCCCCATTTTTTTGCATTTAAATTTGCATTAATAAGCTTAATAATCAAGCGGTAGTTGAAAACAAAAAGGCTTATTTTCATTATTTTAGCTGCTAAATCCTCTCATTTCCCCTGATGTTTACTTTTCCTATGCAAGATTCAAGAAACTACACGGTTAAACACAACAAAAAAGAAAAATCGATTCCATGATACAAGAACTTCCCATCTCCCGGAAAATAACCAACTAGCACACACAGACCCCACGGACAGAGAAGCCTGGCAGGCGCAGTGCACGGGGTCGCAGAGGTGACACAACTGACGACTAACACGACGGCACAGAGACACCCGTGCTTCCCAGAAAAGGAGAGCATCGTAATTCAGATCACCTAACAAAACAAGGAAACAAGTAAGTGTCAGACCCTGTGGCGGTGAAAGCGCGAGCCCAAACAGAAGGCAGCCCAGTGGAGACCCTACCCCAGAGGGAGGGCGGCCCAGGCGGGTCACCGGCAGGCAGGCCAGGCCGCCTCGGGTCCAGTGGGAGGACCAGGCGAGGCTGCTCACAGGGGTGCTCGACGCCAGACAAGCCACCCCTCACCCTCGCGTGGGCCTGCCACAGACACTGCACTGACCAGGCGCCCTCCCAGGCTCCCCAGGTGAGGAGGGGGTCATTGCGGAAACCGCTCTGTTCTTCGGGTTCCAGCTGAACCCGTGGAGAGGGCCCAGGCCTGCAGGGAGTTGCGTCCACCCTGTTCTGTGAAGGGGAGCCCGGATGAACGGTACGGGTGTGAAGGAGCCGGGCAGCGGGCCTGCTGAGGGCGGCCGTGGGCAGAAGCCCTCAGTGTGCAGGGTCTGAGCAGGTGCAGCCATGGGGCACCGGCATCACCGGCTCGTGGGGCGAGCCCCTCAGCGTCCAGGCTCACGGAAGAAGTGGCTCTGTGTTTCGGAAGCAGTGGAGCTGAGCAGAGCTTCCCGGCAAACCCGGCCAGGTCTGGACAAGGTTACTGAGGTCCAGGGAGGAGACACCAGCCAGTGGGGAGGAGGGGCAGAGTGGAGGAGGCAAGAGACCTCCAGAAACAACAGGACTCGGGCTTTATGTGTGCAGACGACAGAAGGAACGGAGAGGACTCGGGGGGAATTTTAAGGAAGCAAGGTGACTTCCCAGTGTCAGCCACGTGACAGGCACCACGGAGCATCCCAAAGTATGGGAGCCATTAATTCTACGCAATGACTCAGTACCGAGCAGCTGTTCCAGGCACCATTAACAATGCAGGGCAGGCAGGAAGGACCCCTGTCCCGAGGAGCTTAAAACCAGACCTCTCCCTGTTCCTTGCGCCTCTCCTTCTTATCGTGAACTTGCCTCTTCTTGTCCCGGAGGCTGTCTCTGCTCTGAAAGCATCAGCTGGCTCAAGCCAACAATCTGCAGGTCCTCAGCCTGAGCGGTTTAACAGTCTGTTCTTAATGGCAAATAAATTCTCAGGAATATCTTCTCAACAGTGATGACCACAAGAGTGTAAGACGGGAACGTTCAAAAGCAAGAAGTGTCAGGGAGGGCCATCTTCACCTAAATGGACTTGCGGAGCTTACCCACAGAGGCCTGTGCAGGACACCAGGCTGGTCACTCCCTGAACCAACATGCGGTGTGCTATTACACACGGACGTTTCTTCCCTGACCTGCAAGGTGAACAAGCTCCTGACACAGTGCATAGTAAAATGTGCGGCTTGTTGAGAAAACGAATTTAGAAGAAAGGAGAATAATCCGCACTTAACAACAGCAGGAAAGGTAAGAGAAGTTGAAGAGGGGTGTGTGAAAGACAAAAATTAACCCCAAGTCTGAGCACTGAATGGAGGCTACTCATCAAGTCAAATTCATAATTTTCAACATATAATGCTTCCAGCTACTCAGCTTTAACAAGGATGTAGGACCACCTCTGCCGCTTATTAATGCATTAAGTTAACAAGCAAAATACACACAACAAAGAGAACTGAACCAGACGGCGCACCATCAAGCACTGCATGACTCACACGAAGGCCACCACTCAGACAAAGTGGAGACTCAGGTCTCAGCTGTATCAGAAGCCGGCACGAAGACTTCTCGAGAACTTCTGGTAGCCAAGGCTGCCGCTGAGTACAAACTGTAATAGCAAGGACTGCTGGCTGCGTGTCACTCTGCAGCCACACCCAGATATGTGAACTGGCTTAACACCGTGACACCACCAAACAAGTTTCTAAGCAGTTTTACTTTTAACTGTCACTTTATTTTGATCACGTTACAGTAAAACTTACTTTACATCTGAACTCCCTCCAAACTGCATACAGGAGAGATGGCTATCATTCCTGGGATCTTTCTGGTCTTTGGCAAATAAAACGCCAGATACAATCAACACATTCACAATCAGATTTTTTTTATCAAGTGCTTTGTAATTTATTTCGATTATTATTTTTTTATCTTTAACCTAGATCAGAACCTTATTTTCCACCCTTTCTTCAATGCTGTGTAATAGCTACAAACTTTTAGTCTTGTGTAAGACAAAGTAGAAATAACAAATGCAAAATAAATTCTAAGTGTTTCCCATGGAAAAGAAAAGTACAAAAAACATCATATTATTTTAAGGAGGAACATTTTGTAAAATGTGCTTAGAAGCTTTTAAAAAGCATAGCATGCAAATATACAAAAAGTGCAATGACTGTTAAACATTAAGGATTTTAACCTATACTGATGAATTGCGAAATAAATACCTCTAAAGGCTAAAGAGCACACTTGAACAATTAAGTTACTGAATTCTTAATTCAAAAATAAAAGGTCAGTTTTTAGAAAGATCAATATTGTTGCTATAACTGAGATGAAATTACTTTTAAAAGGAGAAAAAAATGGATGAAAGTGCCTGAGAAGCTCATTATGATCTTACCCTCGAAAAAGAAAAATGACCAACTAATTACTCAATATAACAGCTTCATCAAACCCACTGGGGGTTTGCCTTATTTTTACCTTGGTTAGTTTATAAAGCTCATCTAGAAAACTATCCACATTTCTGAGGCTAAAATTGTGGATACATACATCATACTGTGGAAGGCAGAGAAAAAGATGTGTTACAATCAGATGTTAATAAATGCCGTTAAAATCACAACATAAAAAACAAATCTCTTACCAGCTGAAACTCTCGACGCCGGTCGTAGGCATTCTGTATGCCACTGTCTGCCCATAATGCTCTTATAGCAGGAAGGTACTGTAAGAAAACTTGCGTTTCCACGATTCCCTGGGCGGTCAGGGGCGTCCGGGTATCAAATGCCATCAGCTTGTCTCCATTGAGCTGGTTTGAGTTATCCCCCCAAGGAATGTGGAGTTTCTCTCGGGCATCTACCAGCACCCTCATACCTTTGTTTAAAAAAAAAAAGTGTGATGGGAGTCATTAAATATTCTCAGAGATTCGATTCTCATATTCTTTCCTTAAACTTCTTGAGTACTCTAGGCCCAGCACCTCCAAAAAATGGAGACCAACATCAAAACAAACAGAAGTAACTTCTCAGAGTGTAAAAAGAAAAATTAAAACTCCCAGTTGTTCAGTCATAAAATTAGAACCTTGAAAAGCAAACACAATTAACACAAGTGCTTCTTTTGTAGGGTTTTAACATGTTCTAATTAATAATTCCTGGGCAGAAGGGAGTCACAAGACAACCAAAACCAGCAAAGGAAGAAGAAACTCCACTGCATAACCTGATGTCCAGGCTCTGAAGATCTGCAAACAAGGCTCTGAGTCTCTCAGAGAGACTTTTATGAGACGCCAAGAAGAGACTCAGCGCCCCGCGTTCTCCCGGTCCCTGAGCACCCTGCCCAGCCCAACCCACGGCCTCCAGGACCTCAGAGCTCAGACACTTCTCCCCTCCCAAGCTTCCAATCCGGGTGAGGCTCAGGGTGGCGTGAGACTTCCCTAAAAGGAGGAAGACCAACTGCAAAAAAGCGGTGGAAGCAGAGATTTCAACTCACAGAGATTATTTCAAACCCATTATTTCTAACACCTCACTGTTACCTTTAGGCCCTGCTAACAGTCACGTGACTATTAGGTCATTTGTTTAGATAACTGAAAAACCGTTTGGCTGTCAATTTTCTGATCACGTCAACTCAGAAAATGCAGATGGCTAGTGACTTCATCTTATCAACGCTCGAAGTAGGTCACACTTAGGAGCCAGTGTACAAGAGGAACCAGGTGTTAAACAAGAGCCAAGTATCTACCTAGCTATCAGTCAACAGCTGGTCTACTCATTAACAGAACCTCTTACAATCAGCTGCATCAGATACAAAGGTACCTTTGGTTAAGGGCTGACTGCAGAGTCTTGGGCCTTGAGAGAGACCTTAGATTAATTTTGTACTCAACATGAAGAAAGGATAAATTTAACCTCTTTTTACCGCTTACTCCAGAAACCCTAGGGCTGGCTGTGGTCTGTGAGCTCCTGCTATCCTGCCCCTCCCTCGCCGTTACCCCTACAAAGCCCCCTTCTCCATTCCCCGCACCCCAAGCAGTTTTCCTACACTCAATCCTGAGAGGGAAAAAAAAAAGTGACTCGAAAGAGTAACTTAAGTACTTCCTCAACAAAATCCCCCTTAAAAAAAATGCTGCTTGTAAAGGCTTGACATGTATTACCAACCCCTAGATAAACTGCTACCCAGATGCCAGAGAGCACCCTCAGGCACCTGAAGAACCAGGCTCTGTATCTCAATTCTGCCAAAATGCCTTTTATAAAGTAGAAAACAGCTGGACACTAAAAGGAGTGCTAATTATAGCTCAAATGGCAAAAGTAACCCCCCCCCCCGATTTGTCTGAAAGCCCAGAACTAAAATTCCTGTGCGTTTTTCACTTGAGAACAAAGATCAACTCGAGTTTTAAAAACACCCACAAGAGCAGCAGAACCGATGCCCCAAGCCGACACTGATTCACTGACTCAGCCTGCACGGTCTCCGGCCCTAGACCCGCTGTACCCACATACAACTCCGTTTCAGCAGCAGACTCTCCCCCACCGCAGTCAGAAGCAGAAGGAGGGTGCAAGGTGCTCCGTGATGACAGGCACACATCCTGCCCGACCGTGACACTGGAGCGAAAAACCACTGATGCTAAAACTTTTTTAGACCGACGGCATGGTGCGCTTTCCTGACGGCAGCACAGCAAACGGGACACCCTCGAGTTTCACATCCTTGCCCCCAAAGGGCCAGGAGCCTGTCACCCTTCGCCCTTGACCAGAGTCTCGGGCACAGGGTTCCGGAGCTCCGCGGCCCCGGAGCTGGGAGTAGCCCCGACCCCATGTGACTGGGCCACCAGCCACCCGGGGCGCGAGGCTGGGCGAGCAGAGCACGGGCGCGGGGTGGGCGGGTGCGTCCGGGGAAGAGGCCAGCCTGCACCCCGGGGCGCTTCCCTCCGGCGGGGGCCGAGGCCAGCGGCGGGGTGGCGGGCCCGGGGCCGCCCCCCGCCATCCTCTCCCCCGGCCGCGCCCCCTTCCCGCGCGCCCGGCCGGGGTCTCCGGAGAGGAGGGCGGTGCCCGGCGCCGCCGCCCCGCCGCTGGCCCCGGCGCCTCCCGACCCCAGATCCCCCGGCCCTCCGACCTCCCCGGCCCCGGGCCCCCCGCTCCCCCGGCACCCCACCTTTGATCACGTTGCTGTAGATGGTGGGGCGGAACTCCTCGCGCGCGCGCTGGTCGAAATCCTGCCCGTGGATGATGCGCATCTGCTTGAGGAAGGTGGACTTGCCGCTCTCGCCCGCACCCAGCAGCAGGATCTTCACCAGGCGCTTCACGTAGGTCTTCTCCCGCGACAGACACTTGTCGATCTCCTTGGACTTGCGCTGCTGCTCGGCCTCGCCGCTCGTCAGCACGCAGCCCGGGAAGCACACGGACAGCACGGACCGCGACGGCAGGAAGTCCGCCATCTTGCCGCCTCGGCGGGGCCCTACGGCTCCTCCGCCCGCTCGGCGCGCGGCTCCAGCTCCGGCTCGGCGGCTCGAGGGCGGGGGGCGCCGCGGCGGCCCGGGCGCGCCGGCGGAGGGCGGGAGCCGGCGGTCTGACTCGCAGGGCGGGCCGGGCAGGGCGGGCCGGGCACGCCGCTGAGGGAGGGCGGGAGGGCGGGCCCGGCGGGGCGGCGGCCCCGGGGCGTGCGCGCGCACGCCGCCTCGCGGGGACGCGCGCGCACGCCGCGCCCGGAGACTCGCGTTCTCTCGCGAGCCCGCGAGCTGCGCCGGGCGCGCGCGGGGCGGGGCGCGCGGGTGGGGCCCGGCGGTCACGTGGCCCGCTCCGCGGCTGCGCCTCCTGCTTCCCTGGAAGAAGCCGAACCCACCTCTGGGCCGCGCGGCTACTTTCGGGGGTCCAGGGGCTCAAAGAGCGGCCCCAGGCTCTGCTCTTTGGGCTCCCAGCGGCTCCCGCCGCTCCCACTCCCCACCCCCACTCCCCGCCGCCGGCCGCCGAAGCCTTTGGCTCCAAAGTTGTTCAAACAGAGAGCGGGCGTTTGCGGTTTCGATGCATTTTCTTCCAGTGGGTCCCTTGACACCCCGCCCTCCCGAGCCCGGAACGGGAACCGGCGTGACCCACCCCCCAGCCCCACCCTAGACCCTGCCAAGATGCTGCTTGGGGAGGAGGGGCCGGGGAGGTACCGAGACGGGCTGTGGATGCCTCCCGGACGCGGTCCGCACGCAGGCTGAAGCCGACGTCTGCACGTGTGAGGTCACTCCGAAAATCCCCCCCGCACCGGACACCGACGCGGCTGTTCCCCAGAGGAAGCAGATAAGCAGACAGACCGAGGACGGGAGCCGGCGGAGGTTAGGTTTCCTGCCGGATTGCAGAGGATGTGACCGGCCAAGACTCGGGCCGGGACACCTGCAGGGCTGCGGGGCCACACGTGACACCTGGGCTGGCAGAGGGACGCCTCACAAGGACCCCGGAAGCCAACTTCTCTCTGAGCGCTCTAGTTTCAAGTGGAAAAAGCCCTCTGGGCTGGTCTGTATGGCAGTGCAGCTCCTCCCAAGAGCCTTGCCTGGGGCTTCCGGGGCTCAGAAGCTTGTGTGTGTCAGGCAAAGAGGTCAGTGCCCCGAGAGGCTCAAAAACACGTCTAAACAAAAAAATAAGTGCTAATCAGTTTGCTGGCCGGATTGGGTTAATGGCTGAGGAGCCCCATGACTCAGTAAATTGGCTGCAGTAAGCAATACCTGTGGTAGGATTATCTCCTGTTGTCCTGGCCAAGCCCATCGTGTGGACAAGCTGCCCTATACACCGTAGGGTAGGTTCGCCTCCGGTATCACTAGGCGGTGCCTCTAGGCAAAATAGATAGTAAAAGTCCACCCAGGTTGGAAGAGCTTTTTGCAGCTTCAGCTACTGTTTGGGAAGCTTGGTTCTCCACCCTTGAAAGGACAGACCTCTGCCTAGGACAGGGTATATAGCGCTGGCCCCCAAGCAGCATGTCTGCTTGGACTCCACATGCTAATCTGAATGCCACAAAGACAGGAAGAGGGAAGCCTATCAATTAGATAGCTGGCATCTTTTTCTTCCTTTTCCGGGAGTGCTCACAACATAACTGAAGCACCAAGGATCCCTCTTCAGGCAGGAAGGCTTTCCCGCCCTGCCAGTTCATGCTGTGACATGTAGACCAGCAGAGGAAGGTGTCCAGAGCCCTGCGTGTAACCTTGCGTTGAACAAGGTTGACTCATATCAAACCCCGCTGCTGGCCTCAGTGCTTCAGAAAAAAGACCTCTTTGGGCCCTGCCTGGGGTCGGGCTGCAGTTGTCTAGTAGCTTCTGTCTGGTTGTCAAGCCACCTTGAAAGTGTGAGCGTTAAAATGAGCTGGTGGTATAGTAGATAAGAGTCCTGCTGATGCAGGGGCCACAGGGTTCGGTTCCTGGTCCGGGGTCTGGAAGAGCCCACGTGCTGCAGAGCAACTGAGCCCCGTGTGCTACAACTAGTGGGCACACGGGCTCCTAGCGCCTGTGCTCTGCAGTGAGAAGCCGCCGCAGTGAGAAATGCAGGGTAGAGAAAAGCCCGTGCACAGCAATGAAGACCCAAGGGCAATTAAAATTAAATAAATAAATGAATTATTTTTTAAAATGAGCTGGAGGGACTTCTCTGGCAGTCTGTTGGTCAAGACTTCACCTCCCACTGCAGTGCACGCAGGTTCAATCCCTGGTCGGGGAGCTAGGATCCCACATGCCTCTTGGCCAAAAAACCAAAGCATGAATCAGAAACATTATTGTAACAAAGACTTTAAAAGAAATGGTACACATTTAAAAAAAAAATCTAAAAAAAAAAAAAAGGAGCTAGAGGTTTGATGGTTCCTCAGAAAGTTATACTTAGGATTGCCATATGACCCAGCAATTTCATTCCTAGGTATATACCTGCAAAGAATTGAAAACAGGTGTTCAAAGGAAAAACTGTACTCCTGTGTTCATGGCAGCACTATTCAGAATAGCCCAAAGGGGTGAACAACTCATATCCATCGATGGATGGATGAACAGTGTGGTATATCTGTGCAGTTCAATTATTCAGGCATTAAAAGGAATGAAGTGCTGACACGTGCTACAACGTGGATAAGCCCTGCAAATGTTATGCTGTGTGGAAAAGCTGGTCATAAAAGTCCACACGGTGTAAGGCTCCGTTTATAAGAAATGTCCAGAATAGACAAATCCATAGAAACAGCAGATTAGTACTTGCCAGCAGTAGGCAGAAAGAACAGGGAGTGATTGCTTCATGAGTATAGGCTTTCCTTTTGGGGTGATGAAGATGTTTAAGAATGAGATAGCGGTGATGGTTCATTCACAGAATTTTCGAATATATGTATATTATATACATCCTACATGCATAGGGCGTGCTCAGTCATGTCTGACTCTTTGCCCATGGACTGTAGCCCACCAGGCTCCTCTGTCCATGGGATTCTCCAGGCAAGAATGCTGGAGTGGGTTGCCATTTCCTTTTCCAGGAGTTCTTCCCCATCCCAGGGTAGAAACCACGTCTCTTGCACTGCAGGCGGATTCTTCACCCACTGAGCCATCAGGGAAGCCCCTTGGAATTTACTAAATGCCCCAAATCATACACTTTAAAATGGTCAAGTGATGAATTTAATGTTATGTAAATTTCACCACAATAAAATGAGGTAGGGAAAACAGTAGCTTCCATAAAACAAAACTCACCGGAGTCATTTACCATTGAAGGCCCACAGTATACAATGTTCAGTGAATGAAACTGTGATTATGAGTTTTTTTTTTCTTTTTTGGCCATGCAGCTTGTGGGAGTCTTAGTTCTCTGAGCAGGGATTGAACTCAGGCCCTTGGCAGTGAAAGAGCTGAGTCCTAACCACTGGATAGCCAGGGAATTCTCTGGTTATGTTTAAAGTAACTTGAACAATTAAAATTATTTGCACCAGAAGCAAATCTGCTCTAACTATTGTTTCAAGTCACATTATAATGATATTAGTGAATATTATAATTTTCAGACAAATTGTTTCATAACTGAAAATAGAATCTAAAGTTTTTAAGGGAATATAGAGTCTGTTGGTTGGAATTGGATCTGCTGGCTACTGTATTTCCGATAGACACAGATGTGAATCCATCGGAAGCATCTGTATTAGCTGGTTAATCCAAGTGCAGATGAGGGTTCAGATACCCCGAGGAGGAGCTGTGATAAAAAGATTGCACGGGTAAGCGGTTAATTAGTTGTCGTGTGGCTCTCTTCTTACTGGAAACTCAAAGTCCAGTGGCAAACAGTCTTGCTAGATAAATAATCACGGTGTGACTGACAGCGTAGAAACACATTTCCACACGACTTTTCTGCTCTCCGTGGTCACTGTATGAAGGATCAGGCCCTGTCTAGCAATACTGTCCATTCCTGTAATCTACTATCTGTTCTTTTTTTTTTTCCTCCTTGGCCGCTCCGCGGCTTGTGGGGTCTTAGTTCCCCGGCCTGGGGTGGGACCCATGCTCCCTGTGGTGGAAGCGCCGAGTCCTAACCGCTGAACCTCCAGGGCAGTCCACCTATTTGTAACTTTCTGTTGGAACTGAAAGAAAGACAGGTTTCCTATCTTAGAGTCACAGTTTTCTAAAAAGTGTGGTCTTCCCTCGTGGCTCAGTTAGTAAAGAATCTGCCTGCAATTCTGGAGACCCCAGTTTGATCCCTGGGTCCAGAAGATCCCCTGGAGAAGAAAATGACAACCCAGTCCAGTGTTCTTGCCTGGGAAATCCCGTGGACAGAGGAGCCTGGCCGGCTACAATCCATGGGGTTGGAAAGAGTCAGACACGACTGAGCAGCTAACACTTTTTAAAATAGTGGCACTGCTTAGCTCGTTTGCCAGACTCTGACAAATAACTCTGGGCTGTTTACAAAAATCAGTGTTCTTCACAGAGGACAAAAATGTGTCACCCTCAGACATGTTCGAAAGAATGTGCCAGAGGCACTTGGAACGATTCCAAAAAAGGAGTTTAAAAAAAAAAGATTTTGGAACGATGGGAAACATAATTTAAATAAGTGCTTGGCCTGCCAAGGTGACTACTCACTCTTCAGGATGGGACAACACCCATTTAGATGTGTTTATGTAAAAATCAGTCACATTACTGGATGGGGAAACAGTGGGTTAATTTTCTAATAAAGATGGCAACACACCCAAGGTTTTCTCTCGACTCTTGAGTCTCATCACCAGTGTTATTATAATAGGTGTATTCTGCTGCTTTCTTTCAGATAAAACAGGCGTGGGTTTTTCGTGTCTTCCTTTCTGTGCGAGGAAAGGAAGGGAATTCCCTAGTCTTCCCAGAATACAGATCTTCTGAGCTGTGTGTGTGTGCTGTTTTAAACGCCCCAAAGCACTTTGACCTACTTTATGTCATTCTCTGTTCACAATAGGCTGACGGAGCACCCAGTGTTAAGCTCACTCCCTGAGCAGGAGGAAGCCGGGTGGAGAGAGGCCTGAGGACTCGCAGCCTCCCTCCGACTGTCCGGGGGCAGAGGCAGAACCAGAACCACCTCCTTTTGACTCTAAATCCAGGGCTCTTTCTGAGTCACCAGGAAGAGGTAGTTCCCTGGTGCCCAGGTGTACGAAGATCGCATTTAAGGAACAAGTAGCTAAGTTTGTTTATTTGTTGGTTGGTTACTCGGTCTGTTTTTCCAGCCCCTTTTGGGCTACATGCCACCTCAAAGTTCACAGCTCGCAGGCTGATCCTGGCTCAGTCAGATGTTCTGCACCGGAGCTCAGACTCTGGTTTGTAAAATGTTCTGGGTGACTGAGGTAGAAACAAGAAAGGAGGAGGCCGGCTTTACAGCCATATTTACGCGGCGGCTGAAACCCCAGATGGTCCCTTCATGTGAGTCTGCTATGAAAAGGCAACTTTCTTTGTTACGAAACACAACGGTGCCCTTACCAGGATAAACCTCTCATGTGGAAAGTTTTGTATGAAACCTGGCATGTGGAATTGCCTTCGTGGTGGATCTTGTTGCTGGTGTTATTGAAGGAAAACATGACTTTAATTACTGGCTGTGTTTTTCTCAGCCTCCGAGGAAGATTCGTGAGCTGCTGTTGGGCAGTCGTGACCTCTCGGCTTCTCTGGAGTCAGAAGCCTGCCTCTCAAAGACACACACCCGTCCTCGGAGAAACCCTCATACCTCGCTTGCTCAGTGCGCCGGGCGCGTTTGTGGGCAGTCTATTAATGTGACCCTAAATGCGAGGCTTTGCTTGGAAATCTGAGATTCTTTCTGGGAAGCTCAGAACATCTTGCTCACCATGCCTCCTCTTCCCTTACACTTCTGAAGGTGAGGTCGGCTTTTTATGTTGTGCTGCCTGTGAATGGCTTGCGCCTTGCCAATACCAGTAAAGGTTCTCTAATGCAGGTTCATGCAAAGATGGGCCCGATAAATGACAGAAATGGTATGGACCTAACAGAAGCAGAAGATATTAAGAAGAGGTGGCAAGAATACACAGAAGAACTGTACAAAAAAGATCTTCACGATCAAGATAATCACGATGGTGTGATCACTGACCTAGAGCCAGACATCCTGGAATGTGAAGTCAAGTGGGCCTTAGAAAGCATCACTACGAACAAAGCTAGTGGAGGTGATGGAATTCCAGTTGAGATATTTCAAATCCTGAAAGATGATGCTGTGAAAGTGCTGCACTCAATATGCCAGCAAATTTGGAAAACTCAGCAGTGGCCACAGGACTGGAAAAGGTCAGTTTTCATTCCAATCCCAAAGAAAGGCAATGCCAAAGAATGCTCAAATGACCACACAGTTGCACTCATCTCACACGCTAGTAAAGTAATGCTCAAAATTCCCCAAGCCAGGCTTCAGCAATATGTGAACCGTGAACTCCCAGATGTTCAAGCTGGTTTTAGAAAAGGCAGAGGAACCAGAGATCAAATTGCCAACATCCACTGGATCATAGGAAAAGGAAGAGAGTTTCAGAAAAAGATCTATTTCTGCTTTATTGACTATGCCAAAGCCTTTGACTGTGTGGATCACAATAAACTGTGGAAAATTCTGAAAGAGATGGGAATACCAGACCACCTGACCTGCCTCTTGAGAAACCTATATGCGGGTCAGGAAGCAACAGTTAAAACTGGACATGGAACAATAGACTGGTTCCAAATAGGAAAAGGAGTATGTCAAGGCTGTATATTATCACCCTGCTTATTTAACTTATACGCAGAGTACTTCATGAGAAACGCTGGGCTGGGAGAAGCACAAGCTGGAATCAAGATTGCCGGGAGAAATGTCAATAACCTCAGATATGCAGATGACACCACCCTTATGGCAGAAAGTGAAGAGGAACTAAAAAGCCTCTTGATGAAAGTGAAAGAGGAGAGTGAAAAAGTTGGCTTAAAGCTCAACATTCAGAAAACTAAGATCATGGCATGTGGTCCCATCACTTCATGGGAAATAGATGGGGAAACAGTGGAAGCAGTGTCAGACTTTATTTTTTGGGGCTCCAAAATCACTGCAGATGGTGATTGCAGCCATGAAATTAAAAGACGCTTACTCCTTGGAAGGAAAGTTATGACCAATCTAGATAGCATATTCAAAAGCAGAGCCATTACTTTGCCAGCAAAGGTCCATCTAGTCAAGCCTATGGTTTTTCCAGTGGTCATGTATGGATGTGAGAGTTGGACTGTGAAGAAAGCTGAGCACTGAAGAATTGATGCTTTTGAACTGTGGTGTTGGAGAAGACTCTTGAGAGTCCCTTGGACTTCAAGGAGATCCAACCAGTCCATCCTAAAGGAGATCAGTTCTGGGTGTTCATTGGAAGGATGGATGCTAAAGCTGAGACTCCAATACTTTGGCCACCTCATGTGAAGAGTTGACTCATTGGAAAAGACTCTGATGCTGGGAGGGATTGGGGGCAGGAGGAGAAGGGGACAACAGAGGATGAGATGGTTGGATGGCATCACTGACTTGATGGACATGAGTTTGGGTGAACTCTGGGAGTTGGTGATGAACAGGGAGGCCTGGCGTGCTGCGGTTCATGGGGTCGCAAAGAGTCGAACACGACTGAGCTACTGAACTGTACTGAACGTAGGTTCTGTTTCTCTGGAGAAGTTGACATGTGCGGGGTCTCAGCTGAGTCCTGTGTCTGCACACCCTCTGCTCCCAATCCAGTTTTCTTTCCCTCAGAACATAGACTGGCAGGCCCGGGCCTGCTGCTTCCATAAACCGTGCTCCTGACTCGGTGGCAGCCAGGTGTAGCATGGCACGCCAAAACTGGCCTTGGCCTCTGTACCCACCTGGGCGCTGACCGTCATGTGGTTAGGGCTCACCCAGGGGTGCCGAGAAGCGGTCCCAGGGGCCTTTGTCAGGCCATGGCAGCCTGGCTCCCCAGGGGCGAATAATGCCATCAACGGTCCGTCTCCAAACTCCTGTGTCAGCCACTAAGGGAAAGAACAGGCTGGCTCCCGGCAGGACTCAGGGAAAGACACCAGCTGCTGAGTCAGAGTCACAGAGGCAGAGGTCTGGCAGCTGAGCCACGAAGGCCTTCCTTGTCTCTCGCTGTGGTTACTGCCTTTCTCCTGGCCCTGGGAGGGTTGGCCGGGCCCCCACCGCACACGAGAGGATGAGGAGGGGGTAAGAGCAGGAGGAAGCGCTTCCCTGTGTGCCAGCAGCTGTGCACTCGTTTGCCCTTTCTGGTACACAGCTGGTGATGGGAAAAGTCCTTTAAGCAATGAGTTGAGGTCACCTGCTTCTCTGGTTTAGCCGTGTGAGCCAGATCAAATTGTCTGCTGGTCATTTCCTTTCCCAGAGAAGGAAAGGAGCAAGGGTGTGGGACCCTGGGGAGAACTCCCTGAACATAGCGTGTCTCGCTTTTCCTGTCTGTAAAATGGGAGTTTGATGATGATGGTGGTGGTGATTTTTACCTTTTGGCCACATCGAACAACGTGAGATCTTGGTTCCCCGACAGGAGCTGGAACCTGTGCTCCCTGCAGTGGAAGCTCGGAGCCCTAAGTACTGGACAGCCTGGGAAGTCACCCGGGATAAAAGCGTTTTCTTAGGGAGACACTGCTCCTGGTGAATTTCATGCCATCCCAGTGCAGTGCTGGCCATTTTTCGCATTTGGCCCCTGATGGTCTAGAACACCCAGGGTTCTCCCTGCTGTATTTCCCAGGCCCTCGCCCTCTATCTCACTCCTTTCCTTCCAGGACCTCCACCCCTACTCTCATCTCCCACCCCACCTCCCCACCCTGTCTCATTATTTCCTTCCCCTCGTCCCTCCCTCACCCCCCAGGCTGATCAAAGTTCCCAGCCTCTGAGGTCCCCAGGCATTCTCCCGCCCCCCACACCCCGCAGATCATGGTTCACAGCAGGCGGTAACTTCCCCCCGCCTCCCCCACTGCCCCGGAATACGGGTCCGAGGCCAGGACCACAGCCAGCTCACTGGTGCCCTCGACATCCAGCATGGCACATGGTGCGTGCTCGTGTGCTGAGCTCAGCTACGCGTGACTCTCTGCAAACCCTAACTGTACCCGCCAGGCTCCTCTGTCCATGGGGGTTCTCCACTCAGGAATACTGGAGGGGGTTGCCATTTCCTTCTCCAGGGTTTATTCCCAACCCAGGGATCAGACCTTCGTCTCTTGCATTGGCAGGCGGATTCCGCACCACTGAGCCCACTGGGAATCCCATGTCATATGGTAAAGACTCACTGAATGTGTGTTATTTAAATGAGTAGTCACCATCTGCCTGCTCCCAGCCGTGTCCCTGCATTTCTGACGGCTGCCAGCTGGATCTGCAGCCCTGCAGGACTGGAGGGGCGTGTGTGCGGTGACCAGAGACTCTTGTGGCTCTGCCCCACCACTCAGAACCAGGGTCCAGACGCTGCAGGACACTCCGCTAACTTGGCACGGCCAGACACCACTCACGAGGGGCTCTCAGGTGACCTGAGCTAGCCGGAGGGTGTGCCTGCCACAGGGCGCCTGGGACGCGCCATCACTTGCTGCTATCCATCAAGTGGCTGCCCCCATGGGGCAGGCAGGACGCTCCTGATGCCCGCGGGCCGAGAGGAACCAGAACTTGAGCTGCCACCCCTCTCAGCCGCTGCCCACCCCTGTCAGGCTCGGGCTGGGGTCTCCGAGAGCGGCAGGGAGAGCTGGGCACGAGTGGGGTCCAATCCGAGCTGCTGCCCCACACGTCTACCGTGTTGTTCTTGTTGTTCAGTCACCCAGTCGTGTCCAGCTCTCTGCGACCCCATGGGCTGCAGCACACCAGGCTCCCCTGTCCTTCACCATCTCCCAGAGTTTGCTCAAACTCATGTCCACTGAGTGGGTGATGCCGTCCAATCATCTCATCCTCTGTCGCCCCCTTCTCCTCCTGCCCTCAATCTTTCCCAGCATCTACCATGTGAATCCTGAAAAACACACACACACACACACACACACAAACTCCCTCAGCTTCATTTCTTTTTCTTTAAAAATTATTTATTTATTGGCTGCCTTGGGTCTTGGTCACGGCGTGTGGACCCTGGTTCACTGACCAGGGATGGAACCAGGCCCCTGCGTTGGGAGCGAGGAGTCTTAGCCAGTGGACACCAGAGCTTCGTTTCTGTCATCTGAAAAGTGGAGCTAATTCTGCCGACACGTCACTGGGCTGCTGACAGGGTTCAGTTTGGTGGTAACTAAGCACCTGGCAGAGTGCCTGCCTGGCCCCACATAGGTGGCACATAATGTAGCATCTGCCGCTGTGCATCGGGGGACTGAAAGTGGTTAGTGATTTTGTTACATAAATATGAAGGTTAAAAAAATACAAACCGTGTTGTTGTTGTTTAGTCGCTAAGTCCTGTCCGACTCTTTTGCGACCCCACGGACTGTAGCCCGCCAGGCTGGCTCTTTAGTGAGGGCAAGGACAGAGGCAGAGGTGCTGGGAGGCGTGGGGGCTGCCCGTCTGGGAGACTGGGTCGACCCTGAAGGGCTTAAGGAGCCAGGGTGCTTCTGTGTCAGAAAGCTCCTCTCCTGAGGAAGGGCTGAACGCAGGCCCAGGAGACATGTGTGTGCGCACATGCGCGTGTGTGTGTTTTAAAACAAACGTGTAATTTATGACATATACTCCACCCTCTGAATCACACAGTGACCCTAGACTTTGCCCAGAGTCTCTGAGATTGTGAAGGACACTCCTTAATTCTAGCGAACTCCTGGAGGTGCTAGGTCCAGGCTGGAGACATCAGAAGTTGGAGGGAAAGTCAAGTCTCTGATGGCTCCCTGGCTGGCTTTTCAATCCCCTTCATACCTTCCCGGGGACAGGCACAGCTTCTAACAGGACTTCGGGCTTTGCTGGGTTGGAGCGGGCAGACTCTGCGGGAAGGGAGAGCTGCCGCACCCACCAGCGGGCCTCCCCCTTGCCCCAGCTCCGCTAATCCTCCAGCCGCCTGAGTCACTGTGACCCGTCTCCTTCTGCAGACCGTCCAGGTCAAAAGCCAGCCCGTGGTGGCTGCCGTACAGGGAGGGACCAACCTATGGCCTGTGGTACCAGCCCAGCACTGCCTGGCCTGGACGTGTGGGGAGCGTCTGTGTGGGCCGGGCACTGTGCCTTGTGTTGTGGACTTAGAAAGGAGGGCCATTGCAGGGAGGGCGAAGTGGATGAGGCCAACTGGTCAACCAGCCATCACAGCGCTGTCAGGAACAGGGACAGCTGATGTGTTCGAGCAAGTCCACCAGCCTGGGAACTCAGGTGGGGTCTTGGAAATCAGGTGGATGGTATTTGAGTTATTTTGAAAGAAAAGAAGGGGAAGGTGGGGAAGGGAAGGTGAGCATTCTGGGCTGGGGAATAACATTCGGGGAAAGATCAGGAGGCCCGGAACGACAGCGGAGTAACGAGATGATGCTGCTGGAAGTTTGTTGTCCGGGAGCTCTCGATCTGTGTTGGGTGAGCCCTGTTCCCATTTCCTGGATGGGTAGACTGAAACTCTGAGCCATCAGGGGCGCTCATCAAGGTCGCACTCAAGGGGTGATGCTGATTGAAATCTGGAAATGCCTGACTCCGGCCATCCCACCCAGCAGCGCGGGGCACCCTGGGGGCTGCAACTCATTCGACTTCACATGGGGGGCACATGGGGACCCCACACTGATTCACAAGCATTTTTTCCTTGTAATTGTCTTGATGAGTAGACCTCGCTGGAGGAGCTGAGCAGGTAGCCCCGCGCAGGGCACAAAGGTGACCCTAAGTGATGGTCGAGCCCTGCCCGGTGTGGCGGGTCCGTCGTCAGGGCCGCATATGCAGCGTGGCCTCACCCCGGGCACGTCAAGCACCTCTGGACTCATGGGCACTTCCCCCGGGTGCTGGCTGGGCAGCAGATGTGGGTTTCTTTCTAGGCTGGGCTGCCCGAGGATGTGGTCAGTGTAAGCTGCAGGCCCGGCTGGAGCGCGGTGGAAACAGACTATCTCCTAACCCAACGTTTCCTTTTCGGAGGCCCCTTCCAGCTGGGGCGCTTGATTCCAACTTCCTTATCAATTCGAGCTTCCTACCCTGATATAAGGAAGCTATTAGAGTCCACTTCCTGGTGTTGCCTTGACCTCCCCTGGCCTTGCTTGCGCTGGCATGGAGTTGTCTCTTCAAGTAACCAAGAGAGACAAGGGCCCTGCATAGCCTGTGCCTGGGTGTGACCTGTAGCCGCTCGTGTTCCCTGATGCTCCACGCTTCAGTCCTGCCCATCCGGGCCCTTCTCTCCCACTGTGGCCCGGGGGACGTGGGGAGCACCTTCCATCTACCTGGCAGACGCTGGCTCCGAGACGCTCTGAGAGCCAGGTCACTGGAAAGCTCAACTGCTCATCTCAATGTCTGCTCCTTCCCAGTCCTGCCTGGGGGCCTGGGGGTCCAGGAGAGGGGAGCTTGGGGGAAAAGATGGGGTGTGTCTCCTGACAAACTGGATCCTGGTGACCTGGGGCCACTGCAGGGAGCCTGGCCTGAGCCAGGTCCTGCATGTCCTTTAGGGGCCCTCCAATGGGGACCTGCTCAGCCATCACTTTACAAGTGCGCCTTCCCGACTTCCCTGGGGCAGGAGGTCGGCAAGGACGAGGATGGACTATATACCCCAAGGCTGGGGTGGGGGCGGGGAGGGCTGGCCGGAGCTCAGGGCTGTCAGCGTTAACCTGCCGGCCTCTGGAAGCAGGGTGCCAGGAGGCACAGAGAGAGGTGCTTTGCGTCTGTTCCAGGAGCTTCTGGAAAGACAGAAGGGGAAGGGAAGCCCAGCCGACTTCTCTCCTGGGAGCCGTGAGGCACCCTTGGGAACACAAGAACCCAGCAGAGCCCCGGAGCCTCTGCCTGCAGGTCTGGCGAGGCCTCCCCAGCTGTCTGAGCCCCCAGGGCTCTGGGCACACAGCACCAGCACTGGGTGACCCGCAGCAACAGAAATGCACTCCCGCCGCCCAGGGGCCACAAGCCCGAACTCCCGGGGTGGCCAGCTAGAGACCGGGAGCCTCCTTTGCTTGCCCAGTGTCTGCGGTGGCCACACTCCTGGAGGCGCCGTGCCTGCACACACACCGCTCCGCTCCCACGGCCATTTCTTTCTCTGGGTCTTCACGTCATCTTCCTTGTGTCCAGATTTCCCCTTCTTGTAAAGACACCAGTCATACTGGAATAGCGTCTACCTGACCTCGTTTTAATTCGATTTTGTCTCTCAAGTCACATTTTCACGTATAAGGGGCGTCAGAACTTGGGTCCATCTTTTGGGGGGACACAACTGGACTCTGGCCCTGGCCTCACCAGGCTACTCTTGGCAAGGCCCTTAGCCAAGGGAGGAGACAGAGACAGAGTCAGAGACAGACAGGGTGGAGCAGGGCCAAGGTGGACATGGTGGGAAGCAGGCTGGAGCCCACACAGGGAGGCGGAGGCCTCTAGCCGGACAGCTTTACCCTCTGGCAGGAGCCAGTGAGGATGCACCAGGGCAGGGATGCGGGTTAAAGGTTAAGGGTGCCATGCTTCCTACAGAGAATCAGAGGGGTGAGGTCTGCTCAGGGGTGTGGAAGAGCCGCAGGACCCGCCAAGTTCACGGGGTGATGAGTAGCTTCAGGACCCAGATGAGACGGTGACCTGCAGTCGTGCTGACGAGATGCCACAGCCGGTTTTCCTCCCGGGTCTCTTATTCTCTCCCACGGGGCACCTCCGCTGGCCCAGGGGGACTGGAGGGCCAGGCTGAGCACCGGGGGCCCAGGAGGCCCTGGAGAAGTGGGCTTGCCGGCTGACCTGGAGTCCAGCGAACCGGGCGGGAAGCGCGGCCCCTGGGGGCCGAGGACCCAAGGGGACTGGCAGGGCCGGGCGTTAGGGGGCGGGGTGGGGGGGGAGAGCTGGGGGGCGTTAGGGGGCAGCGGGGGATGGGGGGGAGAGCTGGGGGGCGTTAGGGGGCGGGGTGCGGGGGGAGAGCTGGGGGGCGTTGGGGGGCGTTAGGGGGCGGGGTGGGGGGGAGAGCTGGGGGGCGTTAGGGGGCGGGGTGGGGGGGGAGAGCTGGGGGGCGTTAGGGGGCGGGGTGGGGGGGAGAGCTGGGGGGCGTTAGGGGGCAGCGGGGTTGGGGGGAGAGCTGGGGGGCGTTAGGGGGCAGCGGGGGAGGGGGGGAGAGCTGGCGGGGGGCGTCAGGGGGCGGGGGAGAGCCGGGGGCGGGGGAGCTGGGGGTGGGGGGGAGAGCCAGGGGGAGGCGTCAGGGGGCGCGGGGGCGGGGGAGAGCGGAGGGGCGAAGCCGGCTCGCAGGCCCGAGCCGGACTCCAGACTCCGAAGGGCGCGCGTTGCTGGGTGAGGACAGGGTCCCGTGCGGCTGGGGGTGGGCGGCTGACGCGGGGGCAGCAGGGTCCCCGGGGGCTGTGAAGCTGGGAAGGGGGGCACAGCACTGCGGGCTCTGAAGTCACTCACTTCAGACGAGAGACTGCCCGCGGGGGAGACACCTGGCAGTAGGAGGAAGCGGAGCGGCGGGGGTGGGGGAGCCCCAGGGGAGCGGGGCTTCCAGCCTGGGCGGGGTGCGCAGTGGGAGGCCCTGCGGGGGCTGCTGCTTGGAGTTCTTGGGCAGAGGGCAGTTCATTTAGAAAGGGGGTCCCATGGGGGTGGAGAGTGTGCGATGCAGGGGCCGGAAGGGGGTGCCAGGAAGTTGTGTCGGCCCCGCGCTCCCCCAGGGACGCCCACAGTGCAGTGGGGACCCGGGCCCCTGGGATCTGTGTCACACGCGGGCGCGGGCCAGCCCAGAGGAGGAAGGAAGCGCTCGGGTGAGGGGGGCGCTTCGGGGCCGCCACGGTCAGACCCGGGCCGGGAGAGGCCAGAGCCGACCGGAGGTCCAACATGAACCAAAGCCGCTCCCTGCGCTGACCGAGGAGGGCGGTTCGGGAGGGTGAGGGGGCAGCACTGGCTGGAAAATGGGCTCAGGTCCCCGTGGCCTTGGGGTGTCAGGCGGGGGGCGCCGTCCTCTCCCGGGAGGCAGTAGGGAGCCACAGAAGGTCTTTGCAGGAAGTATGCGGGCAGTCCCTGCGGAAGATAAATTCTCTGAGTTTGTATTAAAAACAAAATGCTTGGTGTCTGCAGGGCAGCCTTGGCTTTGGTCCCAGAAAAGCTGGCTACCCAAGGAGCGAGGAGGCAGGAGGATAGGACTGCTGCCCCCAAGGTCAAGGTGCTGCTCACGTTACTGGGGAGAGAGGGGGGCGGGGAGAGGGCGGGGGTGCGGGGCAGAGAGGAGGGAGGGGAGGGCGGGGGTGGGGGAGCGGGAGGACCGAAGTTCCCCGTCTAAATAAAGAAAGTGAAACTGGCGGTGGCCGTGAAATGGGCCCTCGCAGGTGTCTTCACTTCCTGCCGTCGGTCAGCTTCCTGAGCCCTCCAGAGGGGCTCTTCCCAGGAAGACCAGAGCCGGAAGGAAGCAGGGCAGGAACCTTGGAAAGTCCCTGACTAGGGAGCATCACAGTTAAAAGGACATGGAGACAGTGCTTTTCTCTCATAAGGGCGAGGCTGGAGACCTGAGCCTAGTCTGAGGGTCCAGCGGGCCTGCGGAAGCCGGAAGGAGACGGGATCTCCCGGCTGGCCCAGGGCAGGGCTTCTCAGGGCGGGCAGCGCTGGAGAGATGCTGGCTGTGGGAAGCCCCGGCTGGGGGGAAAGGGCTTGCCCGTGGGATGAGTCACCTCAGCCCCAGGACGGAGGGAGCAGAGGGCAGAGTCGGGGTGGGAGGTCGGGGTGGGAGCGGCCTTCAGCTCCCCGCGCCTCCTGTCTTTATTCCACAAGCCTCCGGTCTTTATTCCACAAGCGCTTCACTCGGGAGTCGCGGAGCCCCGCGGCGGTTCCTCTGGACTTCGGACCTGGCCTGCTGGGTTGGAATCTCTTCTCCACCCCTTCCTAGTTCTGGGCCAGGCCTCCTGCGGTGTCCAGGTTCTCTCTTGAACACGGAGCGGGTGGGGAGGGCATCCATGTGACCTGAAGACTAACTCTTTAAAACACACTTGGGACTTCCCTGGCGGTCCAGTGGTTAAGACTTTACCCTCCAACAAAGACGGTGTGGGTTTGATCCCTGTTGGGGGAGCTAGGATCCCACAGGCCTCAAGGCCAAACAAACCAAACTTAAAACAAAAGTAATATTGTAACACACTCAATAAAGACTTTAAAATAGTCCACATTTAAAAAAAAAAAAAAAACCTTTAAAAAAGGGCCTTCCCTGTATTAAATCCAGGAGCTCCAGTCCACCCCTTTCCCTCCTCCATCCCACTTCAAACTCACTCAAACTTCTTTTCCTAGATTACATGCGAAGTTCAAAAATTCGCTTCTATTTCTATATTTTCAGTAGTGAGCATATATTTACAGGGGAACAAGGAGACTTGTAAAATCAAAGACGTCAATTTTCTCAGAGTCCACCGGACTCCTGATTAAGGAAGGCAGAGTGTGATGTCTTCTGGGGAACAGGGGACAGGACAACGGGGTCCTGTTTGCCTTGGATCATTTCTAGCAGCTGTTTCTGGGAAGTGTGTGCCCCGGACCCACTGCAGGAGCGCTTCTCCTTAGAAGATGGAGGGGAATCATTCCTTATCATAGAGGGGCATCCTGGAGGCGACTAGGAGGTCCCACTTGGCTCAGATCATTCTACGTGGAATTCCTGAAGCCACATTCCCATGTTCCTACCCGCTTCCTCCATCCCTGACTCACTCACTCACCCACCTCACCTGGAAGCCATGGAGGTGCAGCTCAGGTTGAGAAATAGGATGTGCTGTTACTTCTGAACTGAGCTGATCCCTTTCGATAGACAGGCGTGATCTAATCAATTGCCTCGCAAGGAAAGCAAATTTTCATCAAACTCCAATGTATTTTCACCACACTGTTCTCCTTCTCTCATGCATCTTGGACTAAAATAAAACAATGTAGGTTCAACAAACATTTGGATGAATATAGTCACTTATCCTGAAGACCATTTCGACTGCACAGTTTTTCCTTTCTCCCCCCACCTTGTCCAATTCATCAAGCCAACTCCCATTCGCTACTCAAATACAATTTATTTCTATCCCAAGTCATTCCAAAAAGGACTTGTTGTGGCTGACCAAAAGACCAAAACCCAGAGAATGAAATCTCTGGGAGAAAAAAACACGAAAAATTGAACATTCATTCCAGTTCCTGCAAAAGAGCCTGATGCCAGATTTGTTCTGCTGCTCAGGGTGGGAAATGTCTGGGCGCACATCTCTTTTTGATCAAGAAAAAGGATACGTTGTGATTTCTGTCTTCAGGGAACTAAACTTGGAAGGAGATTTCTTTTGTGGTGTTTGTTAGAGAGACAGAATAGACACTGTCTTGACAGTAGTTTGGGGTCAAGTCAGATTTTTTTCGAAAAGAAATTCACGTGCTTTGTTCCTGTAATGACTTTTGGTACCCGCTGGAAACCCTCATACTGTAGATTTGCCCAGAGATGCTGATTCAACGTGGGCATTTGAAAGCACACTGGTGGAAGCTCAGACTGGCAAGAATTTTTGGAGGCAAATGTTATTTCGTAATGTATTGGCCATTATTTTATTTGGCATCTTTGAAAACATAAGCATTATGTCGTCAGTGTTGTCAGCTAGGTCATTATGATTTTTAATAGGATGCCATTGGGTGAATCCTGTGACATACAAGTGGGCACTAAGGAGGAGCTGGGACTGTGGTCATTTGGACATGAGTCCACTTAATCTTTGGGGCTTCCTTGGTGGCTCAGAGGTTAAAGTGTCTGCCTCCAATGCGGAAGACCCGGGTTCGATCCCTGGGTTGGGAAGATCCCCTGGAGAAGGAAATGGTAACGCACTCCAGTATTCTTGCCTGGAGAATCCCATGGACAGAGAAGCCTGGTAGGCTACAGTCTACGGGGTCACAAAGAGTCGGACACGACTGAGCAACTTCACTTTCACTTTCACTTTCCACTTAATCTAGTATTCATCCAAACTCTTGATTCATTTATACCATGCCTCTTTTCAGGCTTCCCTGGTGGCTCAGACGGTAAACAATCCTCCTGCAATGCAGGAGACCTGGGTTTGATCTCTAGGTTGGGAAGATCTCCTGGAAAAAGGAAAGGCTACCCACCCCAGTATTCTGGCCTGGAGAATTCCATGGACAGAGGATCCTGGCAGGCTACAGTTCATGGGGTCAGCTGCAAAGAGTTGGACAGGACTGAGCGACTTTCATTTTCACTTTATGCCTCTTTTCACAGTTCGATCAGTGAGGCATACAGGAGATGCTTAATATAAAACGTGTGTGTGTGCTTAGTCGTTCAGTTGTGTCCAACTCTTTTTGACCCCCTGGACTGGACTGTAGCCTTCCAGGCTCCTCTGTCCATGGGGATTCTCCAGGCAAGAATACTGGAGTGAGTTGCCGTGCCCTCCTCTAAGGGATCTTCCCAAACCAGCGATCCAATCCAGCTCTCTCGCATTGCAGGTGGATTTTTCACCATCTGAGCCACCAGGGAAGCCTCAACATAAAATGGTAAGCTATAAATTAGAAATCCAGGCAAGGAAGGCGTTCCCTGGGGGTCTAGTGGTTAGCACACAGTCTCACCCCAACCTGTTGAGTCAGAATCTGCATTTTTACAAGATCCCTGGGGGACTGCTATGTGCATTAAAGTTTGAGAAGGTTGAAGAGCGGACTCTGGGGAGTGCTGAACAACTCTGACCGGGGACTGGGATTCCCTGAGGTGATGAGTCTTGCGTGATGTACCCAGTGGGTCAGCCGTAGGTTTGCAATCAGCATCTAAGTGTCCTGAGTCCTAACTACGTTCCTTCTTCCCACCCTACCTCGTCCCCTTCATCTGGGAAATGAGGACGCTTGATGAGATCCTTGTTAGGGTAGTAAACTGTGGGGTGATGAGGGTGGCCATTCAATTTATCATCCGAGCAAGGTCGCCTTAGAGAGTGCCAGAGGACCGTGAGCGTCTTCAGGCTGACAGGCCACTCACAGTGACTCAGCTGGCCACTCTACGCACCTACGGTTCTCTCCTGGTCGACAGAGCCCTCTCACAGATGTTCAGCAATTTAAACAGCAGAAATATCCAGTGACCAGATGATCTTAACATTCTATCTTTTTAATAAAATCTGATTCTCAAGGAAACTACACACACACACAATCTCCTAATAGACAAGTCACCATCTAACCTAATTGAGAAAACAGAAAGCCTAAGGTAACAAACAAAAGAGTGGGGAAACAGGTTTGCCAATTATGAGATTCTGAAACCGTTCTGCTCTCCCCATCCCCGTGAGTCTGGGAGCCTGGCTGAAGCGGGGCTTTCCCGCCATCTGTTATGCTCCGTGGCCGCCGCCTGGCCGGGCTGACGTCACATCTGCTGGCTTTCGGCCAAGTCATCTCCCGATGAGTCAACCAGCCCTATTCCAGCACTTCAGCCTGGAGCTGAGATGTCAGAGCAGCTTGGCAGAACTCCGCTCTTCTGCTGGGATGGGAACCCGATTATCTAAAGCCCAGTTTGTTGACTGCTCCTCTGATGGCAGCTGCCCACGTCCCCTCTCTGCCACAGCGTCACCCGCCGCCCTCAGCTGCCCAGTTCTAGGCAAGTCCCCATTTTTCACGGAACCATGTTGCTGGAGCTGGGAGGGCTCACCCTGTCGGAGACTGGGAGCTCCAGTCGCCCCTTTACAGATGAAGAAATTGAGGATCAGGGGAGGGAAGTGGCTGTCAGATGAGACTGCTTTTATTCATTTTGTGCTCTTTCTATTATACTATCTTTAATGACACTAAGTAACAGTCACAACTGGCATCTGTTGGTTTGCATGCTGTCTATCACGTAGGCAGTCACTGTGCCATTCCCATTTCACAGAGGGGTTAAGTAACTTTCCCAGACTCACACAGTTCGTTGGTTGTAAGTAGCAGTGTGGAGATGTGACCCCACATAATCTGACTTCAGATGCTATTCTCTCACCTCCACTGACTGCTCCAAGAGTCCTCACGTTATTCTGGAAAGATACAGGACTCAGACGATGGGTGTAATGGAGCCACTAGAGACGGTGGTTTTCAACAGTCCCCCAAAACACGAGAAACTGTGGTTTATCTGACATTCACCACTTGTCAGTCACGGTTCTAAGTGTTTTTAAAACATTTTAAAATTTTATATGGGAGTATAGTTGATTTACAGTATTGTGTTAGTTTCAGGTATACAGCAAAGTGATTCAGTTATACATATATATGTCCATTCTTTTTCAGATTATTTCCCATTTGGGTTATTATAGATTATTGAGTATAGCCTCTGTTTGTGACCCCAGGAACTGTAGCCAGCCAGGCTCCTCTGTCAAGGAGTTTTCCAGGCGAGAATACTGGAGTGGGTTGCCCTTTCCTGCTCCAGAAGATCTTCCTGACCCAGGAATCGAACTTGCATCTCTCGTATCTCCTGCATTGGCAGGCAGATTATTTGCTCTTGCGCCACTTGGGAAGCCCTCATTAATACTCTCTGCTGTATACAGTAGGTTCTTGTTGATCATCTATTTTATTTATATGTAGTAGTGTGACCTAGGATAACCACGATGGTGTGGTCACTCACCTAGAGCCAGACATCCTGGAGTGTGAAGTCAGGTGGGCCTTAGGAAGCATTACTACAAACAAAGCTAGTGGGGGGATAGAATTCCAGCTGAGCTATTTCAAATCCTAAAAGATGATATTCTTAAAGTATTGTACTCAATACGCCACCAGATTTGGAAAACTCAGCAACGGCCACAGGACTGAAAAAGATCAGTTTTCATTCCAATCCCAGAGAAAGGCAATGCCAAAGAATTCAAACTACTGCACAATTGTGCTCATTTCACATCCTAGCAAGGTAATGCTCAAAAATTCTTCCAGCTAGGCTTCAACAGTACATGCACTGAGAACTTCCAGATACACAACCTGGATTTAGAAAAGGCAGAGGAACCAGAGATCAAATTGCCAACATCCACTGGATCATAGAAACAGCAAGGGAATTCCAGCAAAACATCTATTTCTGCTTCATTGACTATGCTAAAGCCTTTGTGTGGATCACAACAAACTGTGGGAAATTCTTAAAGAGATGGGAGTACCAGACCACCTGACCTGCTTCCTGAGAAACCAGATTGCAGGTCCAGAAGCAACAGTGAGAACCGGACATGGAACGATGGGCTGGTTCAAAATTGGGAAAGGAGTACGTCAAGGCTGTATGTTGTCACTCTGCTTATTTAACTTCTATTCAGAGTACATCACGTGAAATGCTGGGCTGGATGAAGCAGAAGCTGGAATCAAGATTGCCGGGAGAAATATCAACAACCTCAGATACACAGATGACACCACCCTTATGGCAGAAAGTGAACAGGAACAAAAGAGCCTCTTGAAGTAGGTGAAAGAGGAGAGTGAAAAACCTGGCTTAAAACTCAACATTCAAAAATGAAGATCATGGCATCCGGTCCCATCACTTCATGGCAAATAGACGGCGAAACAATGGAAACAATGTCAGATTTAATTTTCTTGGGCTCCAAAGTCACTGTGGATGGTGACTGAAGCCATGAAATTAAAAGACACTTGCTCCTTGGAAGAAAAGCTATGACAAACCAAGACAGTGTATTAAAAAGCAGTCATTACTTTGCCAACAAAGGTTCATATAGTCAAAGCTATGGTTTTTCCAGTAGTCATGTATGGATGTGAGAGTTGAACCATAGAAAAGGTTGAATGCCAAAGAACTGATGCCTTTGAACTGTGGTGTTGGAGAAGGCTCATGAGAATCCCTTGGACGGCAAGGAGATCAAACCAGTCAATCCTAAAGGAACTCAACCCTGAATATTGCATTGGAAGGACTGATGCTGAAGCTGAAGCTCCAATAATTTAGTCACCTGATGTGAAGAGTTGGCTCTTTGGAACAGACCTTGATGCTGGGAAAGATTGAGGGCAGGAGAAGGGGCGGCAGAAGATGAGATGGTTGGATAGCATCACTGACTCAAAGGACATGAATTTGAGCAAACTCCTGGAGACAGCAGAGGACAGAGGAGCCTGGTGTGCTGTGGTCCATGGGGTTACAAAGAGTTGGACATGACTTAGTGACTGAACAATGAGTGTGGACTTCCTGGTGGCTCAGCAGTAAAAAATCCATCAGCAATGCAGGAGATGAAGGTTTGATCCCTGAGTTGGGAAGATCCCCTGGAGGAGAAAATGGCAACCCACTTCAGTATTCTTGCCTGAAGAATCCCATGGACAAAGGAGCCTGGGGGGGCGACAGTCTATGGAGTCGCAAGAGTCAGACATAGCATATGCGCGCGCGCGTGCACACACACACACACACACAGTGTGTGTATGTTAATTCCACATTCCTCATTTTATCCCTCCCCCCCTTTCCCTTTTGGTAACCATCTTTGTTTTCTATGTCTATGAGTCGGTCTCTGTTTAGTAAATCAGGTTATTAGTATCACTCTTTTAGATTCCACATATGATATTTGCTAAATGCTTTTCATATGTATCAGCTCAGGTATCCTAAAACCAAAACCAAAACTCCCCTTCCCAAAGAAAAACTCACAAGGAGGGAGCAGCAATGGCACCACTGAGATGGGGAGAATGAAGCAGAGAAAGGTTACATAACTGGCTTGAGCACAGCGAGTGGCCATCTTGGGGTTCAGAGCCAGTCCACCTGGCAGGGGAGCTGCATTCCTCCCAGCTAACCACACTCCACTGCCGGTTCACCGGGTTATTCATTCTGTCCTCGCAGAGCCCGACACACAGACAGGTGTCACTTTCCATCCACTCACTTTTCTCCAGCGAGATGAGGAGACAGACGCTCAGAAAGTTCAAGCAGCTTGCTAAGGCCATGCAGGGAGCTGATGGCAGCCCAGCTAGGGATCCAAGTGCCGGGGCGCACTGTTCACGCCCCTGGGCCTTGGTGCTCGGTCCGAGCTCGCCCTGGACCACAGAGCATGCGGGCGCCCTGGACCACAGAGCATCCTGGCGCCCCGGGCGCACCTCACCTGCGGCGTCCCCGGCCCGCCGGCCCGACACTGCCCCCTAGCGCCAGGTGGGTGCCAGCGCAGCGCTCGCCCGGGCGGGCGCGGCGCGCTGATTGGCCGGCGCGGATTCGGGCTCCCGGGGGCGCGGGTCGGGGGCTCGGCGGGCAGCCTCGCTCCGCCTGGGCTCGGGACCGCGGGCGCGCTTTCCGGGGGCTTCCCCTTCCGTCCCGTGCGTCCCGGTTCTGAGTCCCAGGGGCCAGGATGACTATCCGACACAAAGGCCAGCAGTGCAGGCCGAGGATGGCGTTTCTGCGGAAGGTGAGCGCGGTGCCATCCGCCGGGCCCGGGAGGGGCGCGGGGACCACCTCGGGGAAGTGCCGGCGGGGACGTGGGCTGGGCTGGGGGCGGGCCTGGTGGGGTGGGGGGAGTCCTTTGTGGTCTTAGTAACCTCAGTGATCTAAGCTTCCACGCCGCCTCTTGGTCCATGTTGGAGTACACGGGCCCGGCTGTCCTGAGGATGTCTACACGCCACACTTGCTCCGAGAAGCTTCCAGTGACCCACGGGGGGAACCTGCATAGGAATGCACCTGGCATTGCGCTCCTTTCTTTCCCTGGATCGGGCCCCCAGCCCTTACGGCCACTTCTGCGCATCAGACTGCCCACCGGACACTATAAAGATAGGTGTGACTAGTGTCCCCATTTTACAGGGAAGGCGACTGAGGCGAGTGAGGACCAACACTGGAAGAACTGTCGGTGTGACACAACAGTCTCCTTACAACGGTAGGAACATGATGCAGTGTCTGCTGGGAAGGGGCTTCCGGTTCTACTCCAGGAGCCGGGGAGCACCGCGGAGAAGCGTGCCTTGAATGTGAGACCCAAGCATGCTACATCGGGCTCTGCTGGGCCCAGGAGAGGCAGAATGAAGACCCAGGGGATGCGTCTTGTCTGTAGGGAGCCCTCTCCGGTTGGTGGGAGCTCCCCCTAGCTAAGATCTCTGTGGAGAGTGTCAGCCACCTAATGTGAGAAGCATTGTGAGCAGTGGGGGGTGGGCGGGATGTTGAAGCCATCCCTTCTGATACTTTTGGTGACTGTCTGGATTCCTTGAAACATTTGCGGTCACACCTCGGTGAGCCGGAATCTGGGAGTGGTAGCGCCAGGGCTGCCTGAGGGGTCAGACAGGCCAATGATGACGTCTTGTTACAGCTCGGAGGCTGTGGTCTGGTCATCTCTGTGTGTCTGCCTGTCTGTATGTTGTGGAAGGGGTCTTCAGGAGGGATGGCACAGGGCACAAAGGTGATGGGGGGCCCGGAGAAAGGCCGCAGCAGCAGCCCCTGTGGAGAGCTTTAAAGTCTAGGCGGGTTTCTGTTGTTGGTGGACAGTTTCTGTTTAAGAAAAGATCAAGATGGCTCTGAGATCCTAGGCGTCAGTCATATATATGTATAATTTTTTTTTTGCGCTTCGGATTGATAACTTTTTTATATTTTTTTGTTTATTTCCAGGTCTTAGTTGTGGCATGCGGAATCTTCTAGTTTGCATAGGAACTCTCTAGTGGAGGCATGTGGGATCTAGCTCCCTGATCAGGAGTGTCACACAGGATCAGGCCCCTGCATTGGGAGTGCAGAGTCTTAGCCACTGGACCACCTGGGAAGTCTCTGACTAGAACTTTTTAAAGGGAACCATTTAAGTGGTTCCTTTAGAGTTTGGTTGGCATGGGTGTGTCCTCTGGAGCCAGGTTATCTCTGTGGGAACTGTGTAGGTTTCTGGCCGTACAAGATGGAGGGGCAGACAAAGGAACAAGGACACAGTCATGTCTTGTTACTGTCGTCCTTTGACAGGTCTTGCTTGAAAGTGCAAGTTTAGTAACATACTATTAATAGTAAGTCACTTCAAAGCTCCCCTTGATAGAGGTTTGGGCCAAAACTGCCTCATTGATTCTGTTGTTATTTCAGTATCTACATCATCGTGAATAAAGCTGAAGAGGTTCCTTGTACCCAATTTTATTCTATAATGTTAGGGCAAGTTTCCAGTGAAAGTTACTTCATGCACACATACAACAGTTCTTGAGTGTTTCTTAGCAACCTTCTATTTATCAGAGGAAATGTTAATCATGTTTTACTAAAGTAGGTCCTTGAACAAATTTCCGAGGTTTGTCATTAAGAAGCCCTGAATTGTTGAATTTCCACTTGGAACAATTTGTATTTTTTCCATGTAATTGTTTCTATATTTTATAAATAATTCATTGATAACACTGGCTCAATGATGTTGAGACGGTATCTATTCATGATATATGTAGGAGGAAGGGCAAGGAGGGTCCACTTCCTTCTCCAAATGTTAACGGCTCGTAGTACTTCATTATTTATGGACTGATTTCTCAATCGTCTGTAAAACTGAAACCATCCTACGGAAATCCAGTCAGATGATTTTCAAAACAGGGGTTTCAAAATGTCGTTTGAGAAGTGAGAGTGACTCTTGCACAGGTCTGTACTCAGGTGAATGATTTATGTCAGTGTCCCCAAAAGTGTGTTCTGGGAAAAAAACACCAGTTGGTGGTGGGGAGAGAGGTGGCTATTAACAGGGTGTTACCCCGAAGTCTCTGAGGTCAAATGCTTGAAAACCACTCAGCTAAACAAAGTCAGCTGAGCTCCATTACTGCAGAGCTTCTCAGAACAGTTTAATATTCTATCAGTAACTGTGGCAAGAGACTGGAGCTCAGATCCCAAACTTACTTGTCCATCTTTTATTGTCCCCTCAGGAACACACTGTGTGAAAGCTTCTTTATGTGAAATATTCCCCAATGCAGCCTGACAGTGTCAGAGAAGGTGAATCTGGTTCACTGAAGAATGCATGCCACAGTAGTCACACGCAGCACGACAGGGTCCCATACAGGAGGCCAGGGTCACACAGGACAGGGTCAGAGTAGGACAGGGTCTCATAGGAGGACAGGGTCTCACAGTAGGGCAGGGTCACATACAGGAGAGGGGCACATACAGGACAGGGTCACACAGTAGGACAGGGTCCCATACAGGAGGCCAGGATGACACAGTAGGACAGGGTCACACACAGGGCAGGGTCAGAGTAGGGCAGGGTCTCACAGTAGGGCAGGGTCTCACAGTAGGATAGGGTCACACACAGGACAGTGTCACACAGTAGGTCAGGGTCACACAGTAGGTCAGGGTCACACACAGGACAGGGTCACACACAGGACAGTGTCACACAGTAGGTCAGGGTCACACACAGGACAGGGTCAGAGGAGGGCAGGGTCTCACAGGAGGACAGGGTCACATACAGGAGGCCAGGATGACACAGTAGGACAGGGTCACACACAGGGCAGGGTCAGAGTAGGGTGGGGTCTCACAGTAGCGCAGGGTCTCACAGTAGGACAGGGTCACACAGTAGGTCAGGGTCACACAGTAGGTCAGGGTCACACACAGGACAGGGTCAGAGGAGGGCAGGGTCTCACAGGAGGACAGGGTCACATACAGGAGGCCAGGATGACACAGTAGGACAGGGTCACACACAGGGCAGGGTCAGAGTAGGGCAGGGTCTCACAGTAGGACAGGGTCACACACAGGACAGGGTCACATACAGGACAGTGTCACACAGTAGGTCAGGGTCACACACAGGACAGGGTCACACACAGGACAGGGTCACATACGGGACAGTGTCACACAGTAGGTCAGGGTCACACACAGGACAGGGTCAGAGGAGGGCAGGGCCTCACACTAGGACAGGGTCAGAGGAGGGCAGGGTCTCACAGTAGGTCAGGGTCACACACAAGGCAGGGTCACATACAGGACAAGGTCAGAGTCGGGCAGGGTCTCACAGGCGGACAGGGTCACATACAGGAGGCCAGGATGACACAGGAGGACAGGGTCCCACACAGGACAGGGTCTCACAGTAGGACAGGGTCACACAGTACGTCAGGGTCACACACAGGGCAGGGTCAGAGTAGGACAGGGTCTCACAGTAGGTCAGGGTCACACACAGGACAGGGTCAGAGGAGGGCAGGGTCACACAGGAGGTCAGGATCACATACAGGGCAGGGTCCCACACAGGACAGGGTCAGAGTAGGACAGGGTCTCACAGTAGATCAGGGTCACACAGTAGGTCAGGGTCACATACAGGACAGGGTCAGAGTAGGGCAGGGTCTCACAGGAGGACAGGGTCTCACAGTAGGACAGGGTCACACACAGGACAGTGTCACACAGTAGGTCAGGGTCACACACAGGGCAGGGTCACATACAGGACAAGGTCAGAGTCGGGCAGGGTCTCACAGGAGGACAGGGTCACACAGTAGGTCAGGGTCACACACAGGACAGGGTCAGAGGAGGGCAGGGTCACATACAGGAGGCCAGGATGACACAGTAGGACAGGGTCACACACAGGGCAGGATCAGAGTAGGGCAGGGTCTCACAGGAGGACAGGGTCTCACAGTAGTTCAGGGTCACACACACAGGACAGGGTCACATACAGGACAGGGTCAAAGTAGGGCAGGGTCTCACAGGAGGACAGGGTCTCACAGGAGGACAGGGTCTCACAGTAGGTCAGGGTCACACACAGGACAGGGTCAGAGGAGGGCAGGGTCTCACAGGCGGACAGGGTCACATACAGGAGGCCAGGATGACACAGGAGGACAGCGTCTCACAGTAGGACAGGGTCACACAGTACGTTAGGGTCACACACAGGGCAGGGTCAGAGGAGGGCAGGGTCACACAGGAGGTCAGGGTCACACACAGGGCAGGGTCACACAGGAGGTCAGGGTCACACACAGGGCAGGGTCAGAGGAGAGCAGGGTCACACAGGAGGTCAGGGTCACATACAGGGCAGGGTCCCACACAGGACAGGGTCAGAGTAGGACAGGGTCTCACAGTAGATCAGGGTCACACAATAGGTCAGGGTCACATACAGGACAGGGTCAGAGTAGGGCAGGGTCTCACAGGAGGACAGGGTCACATACAGGGCAGGGTCTCCAGTAGGTCAGGGTCCCACACAGTAGGACAGGGTCCCACACAGGACAGGGTCAGAGTAGGGCAGGGTCTCACAGGAGGACAGGACGATAAGACTGCAGGAGGAGGCCTCACACAGGAGGCCAGGATGGCTACGCCCACGCTCCTCACAGCTGAGGGCACTCAGCCCGGGCGGTCAGCGGTGCCGGCGGCCAGCCGCTACCCGGAGGAGGAAGAAGCTGGGTTCCGAACGGGTCTCCCCGCCAGGCCCACTTCCGGGCGGGGGCTCGGTTCTGAGCGCCAGCCCGCGCCGAGCGGGGGGCCCTTCCGGGGCGCCGGCAGGGCCTTCCCCCGACACCTGCACGCGTGTGTCTGTTACTTGATGCGTTTTACACGCGCGGCCGGTCCGACACAGCACGACGAGCCCTAGCTCGCGTCCTTTTAGGTCGGGTTTTCACCCTTCTTGTCCACAAACCAGTCGCCTCGAGGGGCTGAAACGAGGAGACAAGTCCACAGCGCTGGGGGTCGACGGGCCGACCCCGAGCCAGGCCCTCGGGAAGGGCCGCGGGAGCTGGGGGGCAGACCCACCCTCACTAGCGCGCGCCCCCCAGGCTCGGGCAGGCGCAGGGAGGGGCCGGGCCGGAAGTGGCTGCCGCCGGAAGTGGCCGCCGCCGGAAGCCCGCCGGCGGGGCCTGCCCTTCCTCTCTAGGGGTGGGGCGGTACCCCCGTCTCTGTGGTCCGGGCGCGGCGGGCGGCGGAAGCGGACGCGGCGCGGGGCTCTGCGTGGGGCCCTTCCCTGCCCTTTGGCACCTGTGCGCGCCTGGCGGCGCAGCTGGCAAGAGTCGGGAATTGCCCTCATCACGACGTTAAATGTGGAGCTGCGGGAACGCGCCAGGGCCCCGTTTCTCACAGCGCGGCCATAGGGGCTCTATCGAAGTGAAGTCTGGCGCCCATTCGCTCACACTTGACTTGTTTTTTTTTTAAAGCGGTCTCACCCTTGAAGTAAGTTTTGGGCCTGAAGCCCGGCCTGGCCGCTGGACCCGCGGCTCCTGTGTCCCTCCGGGTTCGGCCCTCCGGCGCCCTGGGTCTGCGGGGCCCACAGACAGACCTTCCTTCTCTTCCCCTCGGGCCCACTGGTTCGCCTGGGTTCAGAGGCTCCTGTTAGCACCCTCTTACTTGGATTTTCTGGTCCAAGAAGAGAACAGAAACTATACAAATACAGAAGCTAGGAAAAGTAGAATCGTCTAGGTTTAAAAAACTTCACAGCATCCAACACAAACATCCAACATCTGTGGAGGATTCATCCTGGGCAGACAATCAGAGAAGTGGAGGGGAGAGGAAAACCTGCGTTTCTGAAGTGATCCTCCCACGAACGTCTGTTGGGTTTGCTCGCCCAACACCCAGTTTTGTTTGTTGCAGTTTTAAAGTGATGATTTTTCTGTGGAAACCAGCTAGCTCTCAGTCGTCTGAGGTGGGCGCAGGACCCAGGCGTGCCAGGTGGGAGCGCCCCAGCACGTCAGGGGGGCGAGGTTTGAGGTCAGAGGCTGGGCTGCCCAGGTCCCAGTCCTGGGTGCTACCTCATAGGGGTACTAAGAACCTCAGCTTATTATTTGTCCTCTACTCGTTTTTTAAGAAAAACCTTGTTTTAAATTGTAGTACAGTTGGTGTGCAATGTTGTGTTCATCTCAGGTGTACATCAAAGTGAATCAGCTAAACACATGCACATACCCACTCTTCCTCGGAGTCCTTCCCCAGGTAGGCCGTTGCAGTGTTAGAGTTCCCTGTACTATACGGTAGGCCTGTGGTCATCTATTGTGTTGCTTTTATTTTGAATTGGAGTATAGCCACTTAACAGTGTTGTGATAGTTTCAGGCAGCAAAGGGACTCAGCCGTACACGTACATGCGTCCATTCTCCCCCAAACTCCCCTCCTGACCAGGCGGCCACAGAACACTGAGCAGAGTCCCCTGTGCGGTACAGCAGGTCCTTGCTGGTTATCCGTTTTATATGTAGTGGTGTGTGCATGTTACTCCCAACCTCTTAGTTTACCCCCCATTTTCCACTCTGTTTACCCATTTGTTCACTGGGGGTATTTTGTTTTATTGGAGTATGATTGCTTTACCACACTGGGGGCATTCATAACAGGCGTCTACTCCGAGACTGTACCACACACTTGGGGGATAGGGCAGGTGTACTAAGGCCTGTTAGTACAGGCCATGATGAGTTCATCTCAGCGTGCTCTCTTCAGCTTTCTGTTTTTTCCTTTTCGTTTTTGCCTCCCACGATCCCACATCATCCACTGCATTGCCCCAGAAGTTTATTTTTCGTCCTTTTTTACCTACGGGAGACACCCTCAAGACAGAACCATGTCTTCCGTGCATGCTCAGTCGTACCCATCTCTTCCCGACCTCATGGCTGGTAGCCCACCAGGCTCCTCTGTCCGTTGGATTTTTTTTCCCAGGCAAGAATCCTGGAGTGGGTTGCCATTTCCTTCTCCAGGGGATCTTCCTGACCTAGGGATCGAACCCTCGTCTCCTACTTGGCAGGCAGGTTCTTTACCACTGAGCCCCCTGGGAAGCCAGGACCGTGTCTTACTCACCATTATACCATGCGCTTGACACGGTTCCCACCCCAGAAATGGTGCTCGGTCAAGTCTGTCGAACAAAACTGAATACTCCCTGACACAGAGCGGAGAGCACTGGACCAACGAGTGAAAGTGTAGTGAATCCTAGAGGAGGGACAGCGGGGAGATGGTGACAACCTCATGAAACTGGGGCCACTTTCTTACCGAAAACGCCACGATCCCTGGAGACTGCAGACTCCATTTCTTCGTGCTCTGGACTTGCTCTCGTATGGAGGGCAGGTGCTGGTGATCAGCAATCTACTGGTACCCAAGCCTGGCTTTCTGAACGACTGCTGCTTTTTTTCTGCCTTAGAACCCATTTCTTCTCTTGGGGACTGGCAGGGAAAATGACCACTGCCTTCAAAGAAATCAAATCTACCCTCAAGATATCAGATATTGCCCTGTGAGCCCAATAATCAGGTGCAAACGTTCACACACATGATGCAGAGTGGAGAGTGAGCCTCCTTAGGCACGGACGAGATGGATCCGGGCAGCCAGAAAACCCCTTTTAAAAAAAAATTAGTTTTCTTTATTTGTATTTGTTTTGGGCTGTGCTGGGTCTTCGTTGCTGTGCAGGCTTGTCTCTAGTTGCAGAGAACCGGGGCTGCTTTCTGGTTGCAGGGTGCAGGCTTCTCGCTGCGGTGACTTCTCTTGTGGAGAGCGGGCTCAATCAGTAATTGTGGAGCATGGGCTCAGTTGCTCCACAGCATGTGGGCTCTTCCTGGATCAGGGATCAAACCCGTGTTTCCTGCATTGGCAGGTGGAATTTTTTTTTTTTTTTTCTTTTTTACCACTGAGCCACCAGGGAAGTCCCCAGAAAACCCTTTCTCACGGATGATTGCCCAGCCTCCAGTGGTGATGCTGGGTGAGTGATATCACCATCTGTTTCTCTGTTGAACAAGACTCACGTGGAGCCACATGGTCTGAGACTCAGTAATTCTTAGAGTCAGAACAGACGCAAGCGCTGAGTGTAGATCTCATTCACAACATCCAGTACCATGGCCACTTAAGCTGTGAATATTCCCGTGACTCCTGGTTCCCTGGTCCATGAAATAACCTATGTAGTTTATGGAATATTCTAGTTGCTAGAAAGTTTTTCAAATCTTTGGTGAAAGATTTCACCAAATCTTTATGCAATGGTGCCCTAATTCAGATTTTGCTAGTTCTTAGCAAGCTTCGGTGCTGCAAAATGAATCCAGCAAATACAAAGGACCTTCACCTCCCGTCCAGTAGCCCTGTGGTCACTGATGGCACAACAGTAGGGTATTGATACCACGGGAATCGGCGATGCCACAATCAGATCTGCCTCCTGCCAGAACCAAAGCCCAGAACCCGCCGCTCACAAGCTGCAGGCTGACCGTGTCCTCGGCGAAACTCAGAATACGAGGGGGTGTAAGGTGTGCAGCAGTTATCTCCCCCAGATCTGCAAGGAAAAAGTGCCACATGGGTGGCATCTACTCCGTGCTGAGGGAGGAGGGTGGAGGGAGACGTGAGCAGAACATGCAACAGGGGAGAAGATTTGGAGGGGAGAAAACCCACCACGTGCTGGAGAAAAAGTAAAATTCAGGGCTGCTGAAAGGGAGAGACTCCATGTCGAGGGGCAGTGAAACTACAGCTGACAATTCAGATCAGGCCAGACTGAGGGAGGATGAGCCTTTTCAGGGAGCTGATGGAGCCACTGATGATTTTTTTTTTTTTTTTGCCACTGATGATTTTTAAGGAAGGGAGGGGGCCTTATAAGAGCAGGACCTGGGGAAAACTTTCTCTGACCTTGCACTTTAAAAATTGAGATGTAACTCACATACTATAAACTTCACCCTTTTAAAGCACACCGTTCAGTCATTTTGTCTACTCACAAGGTGGTGTGACTATTAACTTCTGTCTAGTTCCAGGACATTGTCATCAGCCCCGAGAGGAAACTCAATACTCATTAGTGGCCACTCTCTCCTCCACTAAATATGTGTACTTTTTACAAAACACCAAATTTGGTAACCTGTGAAGTGACTTGAATTTTGAACCCAGGAGGATTTATGTGTTCCAAACATAAAGAGGAAAAGGGACAGTGGCTTTTCTGAAAAAGAAGTGGCTTTTCCAAGGTTGTGTTGATATAACCAGAAATCATCTATCTATCCATTCATCTAACCATCCGTCTGTGCCATCAATGTTCTATCTAACTAGTCTATCTTTCCGTCCATCCATCCATCCATCTATCCATCCATCCATCCATCTATCCATCCATCCGTCCACCTACCCAGAAAGAGCAGAGAGAGTGAGAGAGAAGGCAGTATTAAATCCACATATGGGAGCAAAGAGCGTGGGTGGAGCTGATCCTCAAAACCAGCATATGGGAGACATGGCAGCTCTGGATGTTAGAAGACAAGTCTTGCAGGGATTATGTTTTTACCTGCAGGCATCTCCCGTATCAGCCGTCTTCCTGTACGCTTCCAGACACTGCCATTCCCGGGGAATCCAAGAGAGAGCAGAAGGCGCAGAAACTTGGAAAATCCCTTGCTCTGGAAAGCCCTAAGGAAGACCCTTGCTTTCCATGGCCCTCTGGGCTCTTCTTTGATGACAGAGGTGGCGGCTGGGGCCCAGGCCTGTGGAGCCTGAGCGACCCCACAGTCAGGGGTGGCATCTGAGCGTCAGGAGTGGGGCTCCCTCTTGCCCCACCCCCCATCCCATGTGGCAGGAATGGTTGGGGCATGTCCACGATGGCATCCAATCTTCAGCCACGTGGAGCCTTGGGCTGGCTGGTCTGAGGGCAGCAGGGCCTCGATATGTAGGGATGCTAAATCCCACCCTGTCAGCCTTCGGGCTGATCGAGCTGTGTATTTTCCTTCACATGTTAGAGTCTCGAGACTTCAAGACTGGAGAGTAATTCTGAGTTCATTGAGCCCGACTCTTTCTTATTACTCCTGAGAAAACAGAGACTCAGAGAGATTATGTAACTTGATCAAATCCACCTCTCCCACTAATCGAAGTGTCAGAAAAGCGGGGTGGGGGTGGGTAGGGGGTGTCAGCGAGAGGGACAAAGGCCACAAGGAGATTTTGGGGGGTAACGTGCTCCCTGACTTGACTGTGGGTGTAGTTTCCTGGGTGGATACATACACTGAAGCCCATCAGGTTGCTCACTTTAAATTCCTGCACTAATGTATGTCAGTTCTCACTCCGTAAGGCTGCTGGAAAAGAGTCACCCATCCGGGGAGGGGCACAGCAGGGGCTAGCCAGGAGGTTCACGCTTCCCTGAAACCCAGCGCTGTCTAAAAAGCAAAGCCTATTTGAAGTCGTGAAAATGCCTTTTCCCATAAAGTAATTTTTCCCTTTTTTAAAATTAAAAAAAATTTTTTTTAATTGATGTGTAGTTGCTGAACAATATTATATAAGTTACAGGTTGCAGTATAGTGACACAATTTTAAAGATTACACTCCAATGGTGGTTTCTATAAAATATTGGCTATATTCCCCGTGCTGTGCATACATCCTTGTTTTACACCTAATACTAATACCTCTTACGCCCCCCTTCTCCCTCTTCCTCCTCGCCGCCCGCCGCCCTCCGCCCCCCACCCCGCCACCCGCCCCTTGTTTTACCTCCCAGCGAAGTCCCATCCTGCCTAAGGGCTCGCCCTGGACCACAGAGCATCCCGGCGCCCTGGACCACAGAGCATCCTGGCGCCCCGGGCGCACCTCACCTGCGGCGCCCCCGGCCCGCCGGCCCGACACCGCCCCCTGGCGCCAGGTGGCCGCCAGCGCAGCGCTCGCCCGGGCGGGCGCGGCTCGCTGATTGGCCGGCGCGGATTCGGGCTCCCGGGGGCGCGGGTCGAGGGCGAGGCGGGCAGCCTAGCTCCTCTCGGGCTCAGGGCCGCGGGCGCGCTCTCCGGGGGCTTCCCCTTCCGTCCCGTGCGTTCCGGTTCTGAGTCCCAGGAGCCAGGATGACCATCCGACACCAAGGCCAGCAGTACAGGCCGAGGATGGCGTTTCTGCGGAAGGTGAGCGCGGTGCCATCCGCCGGGCCCGGGAGGAGCGCGGGGACCACCTCGGGGAAGTGCCGGTGGGGACGTGGGCTGGGCTGGGGGCGGCCCGGTGGTCGGTTATCGCTCCTTGATGTTATTGAGTGACGGTTTGCCGTGTGTGTGTGTGTGTGTGTGTGTGTGTGTGTGTGTGTGTGTGTGTCTGTGTGTGTCGTGTGTGTGTGTCTGTGTGTGTCTGTGTGTCTGTGTGTCTGTGTGTCTTAGTCTGTATTGGTTAGGTTTCCTTGTAACCTGTTTATAGTGGAGAGTCTGCAGCGGGGCGGTGATCAGCTGGAGGCTGAAAACAACCTGTTACTCGGGAGAGGAGGCGCGGCTGGGTCATTTCTGAGACAGTCTCCAGACGTTGTTGGAAGGCGCCCAGAGAGTAAATGAACATGTTTACAGTTTTCTGATTCAAAGCGGCAGTATTTAAAGTGTGTGTGTGTTTGTGTGTGTGGTTAATGTGTACATACAGAAATGGTGTGATTTGTAAGCTAGAGAGACACCCTGCTTCCAGCATCCCTGGGTTGCTCCTTCAAGTGCGTGTATTCGTGGTTCTCGGCTCTCTAGGCCGGCCGCAGAAGTCAGGACCCTCCTGTTGCAAGGGCTTTCTCAAACCAGGTGGCCAGGCACTGGGTGTCCATCCTGGGGACTTGTGCCAGGTGGAGCGCATCTTGTGGGGTGATATATTTGGGGATGAAGTGGCTCATTTTGTTCTGGGCTCTTAGATAAATGGTATTGGAGGAGGTTGGCAGAGGCTTCTGTCCTGGATCACTCGCCCGCACCCGCTCCCATCTGCAGTGAAGTGTCCTCTGTCTTAGGCTTATCCTGAGAATTAGCTGAATCCTTTGTGACGGTAAGAGCTGCCCTGAACCCTTGGAGCTCAGCAAGCTATTGTTGTCAAAACTGCCCTGATCTGTCTTGCAGTGTTAAAAGCTGGGCAGTTTGGGCTACGCTGGGCCACTGGTCACCCCTGGTCCACTTAGTTCAGTAAGCTTGTGCGTCTGCCAGGTGTAGAGGTGTGAGGGTATACAGCAGAGGTGCAGCGTCGTCTCCCTGGGGAAGAGCATACGTTAGAGAGTTGTTTAGTCAGTGGCTCAGTCGTGTCTGACTCCTTGCGACCCCATGGTCTGCAGCATGCCAGGCTCCTCTGTCCTTCACCGTCTCCTGAAGTTTGCTCAAACTCAAGTCCGTTGAGTCGGTGGTGCTATCTGGATCCCCAGGTGGTGCAGTAGTCAAGAATCCCCCTATGAATGAAGGAAACCAGGGTTCCATCCCTGGGTCAGGAAGATCCCTTGGAGAAGGACGTGACTACCCACTCCACAGTTCCTGCCTGGGAAAGCCCGTGGACAGAGGAGCCTGGCGGGTTGCAGTCCATGGGGTCCAAGAGTTGAGCACCACTGAGCACACACACGCTGAAGAACGGCATTTAGGGAAACCCAGGGCTTGGATGTGGGGATCGTGCGGGGACGTGGGGGAGCCCTCAGGGAGTGGGGAACTAGCTTGGGCGGCGAGAAGTTGATGATGGAAGGGCTGGTGGTGAAGGAGGGCTCAGGGTCCGCACACGTCTTGCGGAGGTTGGGGGTTTGATGCTTTCTGTGTTCAGTGAGGAGCTGCTCGACAGTTTAAAGTTGGGGAGGAATAAAACCCGTTGGTTCCCATGTTAGAAAAACGATTCTGGTTAGAGGGGAGGAGGGCCTCTCTACTCTGGTGGCACTTTCAAAACTATGGCCATCAGATCACCAGCCTTAGAGTTTCTGATTTACTTAGGAGGTAATTAAGTCGTTAAATCTGTGGAGCCCAAACATCGGTGTTTCTGAAAAAAAAAAAAGAAGAAGCTTCCCAGGTGATTTGAATGTTCGGTGAAGAGAAAAGGCCACAGGACATTGAATGACATCTGGGGACGTTGTGGGGAAGGGGCTGCTCCTGGCATCTCTGGGGGGAGGCAGGTGCTGCTAGACCCCCAGGCGCACAGGGCCTCTGGCCCCGCATGTCAGCAGCAGCAGCGCTGGAGGGCGCCCTGGAGGCGGGGGACCTGCCAGGCGCAGGCAGAGACAGGCGGCCAAGCCTGGGGGTCGGCGGAGGTTACACGTTTCCCGGAGGCCAGGTCCACTGGGCGAGTGGGAGACTCGGCAGAAACAAATGCAGAGCCCGCAGCAGCTGGCGGGGCCCTGGGGGTGCCTCCCAGGTGTCTGTCAGGTGGGCAGAGCAGGTTTTGGGGAGGGGCCTGTCTGGGAGTGGTGCCCCCAGGGGTTGGAGAGCCGTAGGCGACGTGATCCAGTGTCTACTGGCCCTTGGCGGGAGAGCTCCTTCGTCCCCTGTTGGCAGACAACTCCGAGGTGCCGCTGACTTGCCCGTTGTCTGTGCAGAAAAGGGCTGATGATTATCGTCCCCTGGGGAACCTTCTCGGGCTCCGAGGAAAATTCCAGCTCGTGATCTTGCCCTGTGAATGACAGCTCCCTCCTGCAGGAGTGGCGTGGGCGTGGGAGGTGGGCTGCCGTTCCTGCTCCTGGTGACACTGGAGTTCCCTGTCACGCCTGCAGTCACGCCCAGCACGTGGCCTCCAACGCCCCCATCCTGCCTCCAGCTTGGGGTCACCCGGGGTCAGGCGAGGCCCGGGTCCCCCTCCAACTTCTTGCTCCCCAGGATCGTGGGGGGCTGAGCCTGGGGGGCTTGAACGGGGCTGATGTCTGGGGTGCGGGTGGCCATCCCCTCTGGCCTCTGGGCTCCCAGGCATAGGGAGGAGCAGAGGGGAATTGGCAGCAGTTGAAGCTGAAAGGTGGGGCCTCTCACCTGCTGAGGACCTGGGGTGTGGCTCAGATGGCCCCATCTGTGATGGGCACGGGGCCTTCTTGCCGGAGGCAGAGCTGGAAGCCGGGTCTGCATGGCTGTGCTGGGCCACGACAGCAGAGGCGCGGCCCGGAGTGCACGCCCCGGCTGAGGTGTGCGCAGTGGTCTCCGGGTGGCTCTGCGGGGCCCGTGGGGCCGTGCTCTGCTGGCGTCCTCACGTGGCGCCCCGTCCCCCCGGCCGGTGTGTGTGTGTGTGTCAGTCGCTCGGTCGCGTCCGACTCTTTGCAACCCCGTGGACTGTAGCCCACCAGGCTCCTCTGCCCCTGGGGTTTCCCAGGCAAGAATACAGGAGTGGGTTGCTGTTCTCCTTCTGAGAAGATCCTTCTCCAGGGGATCTTCCCGACCCAGGGATTGAACTTGTGTTTCTTGAGCATCTCCTGCATTGCAGGCGGATTCGTTACCGCCTGAGCCACCAGGGAAGCCCCTCTGTGTGTGTCTGAGTCCTTACCTCGTCTCTTCAGTGGACACCAGCCAGGCCCGCCCTAATGACCTCCTTTTAACTTGGTCACCTTTGCAAAGACCCTGTCTGCTGATCCAGTCACATTCTGAGGTCCTGGGGGACAGGACCTCAACCTATGAATTTGAGGAGTGGTGCCATAAGAGAGTCTCTTGGAGATGAGACCACCAGCCAGAGTCCTGTGGTTTCCTCCCTGGAGAGACCCCGGGGGGACTTCCCTGGAGAACATCTGAGGACGGTGGACCCAAACCCCAAATGTTCTCGAGGTCCCTTTGCTGCTCCCCCTCCCACCAGCCCCCCTTTCTGAGAAGTGTGACACCTGCCAGGGAGAAATCTGACTCCCCTCATTGTGTTTTTAAAATAACTCTCATTATTCCTCCTCGGAAGGTTATTTTCAAACCTTTTGTAACTAGATTTTTTTTTTTTTTTTGATGCAAAGAGAAGGAATCAAACCCCCTGACTTTCTGCTGGAGAAACTCAGGTTTCTAACTCATACCTTGGGTTTCTATTCTCCAATGCTTGGGCGCCTGGACTCCATGAAATGTTGCTGTTTCCTCTCATACAAGTTTTGGGATAAATGTGGACTTTCTTCTGGGAGCTAACGTGGGAAACGGGGCCCCGGGCTCTCACGTCTGAATAGCAGGCAGCCCTGGAAGGAGCAGGTGTGTCCCAGGCTAACGGGCGGGTGTGAATGCAGAAGTGGTGCCTCCTGCAGCCCGAGGCCCCTCGGTCCCCACCCGTGTCCAAGAGAAGCACCCCCTCCACCCCCATCCCGGGGCGTCTCCTCGCTCCCCTGTACTGTGAGCCTCTCGGCTGGCCCAGTGGCCTGAGACAGCAGTGGGCTCCTGGTTGTAAGCGCCCCATGTTCCTCTTGGCATCTTTTACTCCCTTGGTGCCACTCAGCTGAGCCGGGCTGTTCTGTCTTGCAGATCGAGGCCCTTGTGAAGGACATGCAGGACCCGGACACAGGGGTCAGGGTGCAGAACCAGAAGGTCAAGGTCGTCAGCATCCCTCACGCCATGACGGGTAAGGTGTCTGGCCATTTGGTCTTGGCTTGAACAGACCACACACAGGTGTTGGTAAACTAGAGCCCACGGGCCAGAAGCAGCCCTTGTTCTGTATTTGCGAATAAAGTTTTATTGGAACAGATCCATGTCCCCATTTATGTATTACCGGTGGCTGCTTTTGCACTGCAGTGGTAGAGTAAACACACACTCTCCCCCTCCACACACACACGAGTCCAGTGTCCAGCCTCTCATCCCTTGTCTAGGTGTGTGAGACACACTGTCCTTCCTGGCACCTGGGGCCCCCTCAGTTCTCGGATTTGGGGCACTGCCCACTCAGCCACGGTCCCCCTCGTTTCTCCTACGTGGGTGAATCCCAACTGCAGTCGGAGCCCCTGTTGTGTAGCATCGGCACTGATCAAAGCAGACTGGGTCAGCGCTGCTGCCCCCTCGGAGGGCAGGTGACCGGGACTTAGGGGACGACGGGGCTGACGTGCGAGCTGAGATCAGCACAGATCATGTGGTAGATGCCCTGGGAGCCCCTAATCCCATCTGGTCTATTTCAGGAAGTGCCCAAGTGGATGCGAAAGTCCTCGGCTCCTTGGCGGGGAGCGCTAACCCATCTTCTGCCAGCTGGGGGCGGGGGGACTCCTTGGTGTGCACACCTCTGTGTAGAGACGTGGGGTGGACTGTCTAATAACACACCCAGTCCTGGGATTTTAAGTTGGATTTTAGGTGAAGAAGTCTGCTTTTGAATAAGCAAGGGGCTGAATAAAGGCGAGAGCGACAGGGGCCCCCGGGAGCCGTCACGGTGGGCATGTGGACGTGGGTGGCTGGACATGTGTGCGCCCAGGACGTGTGTACGAAGGGGCGGGTACGGGCCGTCCCCCCTCAGCCGTGCTGTGCCCCCCACCCCAGGGCACAGGCAGTGGGGTTTAGACCCTGGCTCCCCCCCTGTGGTGTGTTTCGTGGGCCAGTTTCCACTCAGGCAGGGCACCTAGCTCAGCCCTTGGGAAGCAGGCTGGGGTTGCTAGAAAGAGTGGTGGTTGGCATTTGCACGATGGCTTTGGAGCTGGGGTGCATCTTTGTTCTGAGATGATGCTGCCGCCTCTGACGAGGAGCATGTCCTGCTGAGGGGCTGGGGACCTGGCTGAGCAGGAGACACGCAGCTTCCTTGAGGTCCCGTGTCCACTCTCGGCTGGCTGGTGGGGCTCAGCTTGTCCTGGCCCTTGGATCAATGTGAATCCTTGGGAGGGGCTCCCCGTGCCCTGATCTTGTCCCCGTCTGCCTCCCCTGCCTTCTTGCTCGCTGGCCTCCCATCTGCGTTGCCCCCGGGGCCAGCCCTCAGATGTGCAGGGCTCAAGGGCAGGCAGAGCCCACATTCCACGGTCTGAAGTTGTAAACAAGACTACAGAGTGTTCCTAAGAAAGTGTCTCGTCCTTCTGCTTTGACAGAAGCCTTTATGATGACCTGAAAGGCCAGGCTTGGATGTACCACTGGCCATCAGAGTTTTGCTGGGGAATGTAGGGGCGTCAGAGACCCAGCACCCCGACCCCCTTGCACCCCCTTCCCCTCCCATCCGGGTTCTCATTACTGCCAGGACTGAGCTCCATCCAGAGCTCCATGGACAGCTTGCTTTGGGGCTGTTTTTTTTTCCAATGGTCAAGACTTAGTCTGTTTACTTCCCTCTTGATGGATGACAGTCCAGGCACCCGTTATTGTATCAGTAAGAAAAGAGAGTCAGTACCTCTGAGAGGTGAAGGCTGAGGGGGTGGCGGGGACATGGGGTGGAAGTCTGGCTGGACTCACATCGTGGGCGGCCCTGAATCATGGGCTGGGGGTTCGGACTGGACATAGTTGGGGGGTGGGGTGCAGGGAGGTCCCTGGAAGATCTGAGCAGCAGGACGAGATCACGGCTGGACAGGGAGGCGGCCAGTTGGGTGGCAGCGTGTGGGTGGGTGTTGGGGAGGCTCTGACGTTGGCCAGACCCTTCTGCTTTGCAGGAAGTGACGTCCTCCAGTGGATCAGCCAGCGCCTGTGGATCTCTGGACTGGGTGAGAGCACCTTCTGTCCTCAGCCCGACTGAGGGCTGCTGTGGGCATCACCCTGGGGCGTATCTGGGTGCAGCTGGGTGGGGCTCAACCCGTGTCTCTGAGAAACTGACCTTTTAATTGGCGAGTTGAAGCCTTTGTGAGTAAAACAGCCAGACTCAACATGGAAGGGGTGATAACCGGGGGGACACAGTTGTTTTTTCGTACAAAATACTGAGATGTGTAAGTCACAGGCTTCCCTGGTGGCTCAGATGGTAAGAATCTGCCTACAAGGCGAGAGACCCAAGTTTGATTACTGGGTCAGGATGATCCCCTGAAGAAGGGAATGGCAACCCACTCCATTCTTGGCTGGAAGAATCCCATGGACAGGGGAGCCTGGCGGGCTAGGGGGCTAGTCCATGGGGTTGCAAAGAGTCAGACATGACTGAAGCGACTAATATGACGACTGCTACTACTAGGTCGCAGGAGTAACTGGGGAGGAGTCAGTCAAGAAGGACTTCCTGGAGGGGGTGATGCACACGTACACTTGGTCTGGAAGGACATGATGCCTGTGAAGTGTGCAGGGGAGCTCGGAGGGCCTGGACCCTGGGGGCAGGCAGAGTCCAGCTTGGGGCAGAAGTCGGCTGTGAACTGGGGGCAGAAGTCGACCGCCCCTTCCTGCCTCTCACGGGGTGAAGAAGGGTCTGTTGGTCAGAGACACTCTCCCTGCTCCTGGGTTTCTCCAGACTCAACGGTGTTCCTCCAGGAAGTCCCCATCTATCACCCCAAACCTGGCCCCTGTCAGCCCTGGGGTTCACTGGCTCCCCTCCAGACGCACTGAGTTGTCTCTGGGGCGACCAGGCTGGGGGACACTCTGGGACCGTCTCCCCAGCTGGTACTTGTCCACAGCGAAGGTCAGGAACCGCTGCTCCCACTTCTTGGCGAAAGTGCCGTGAGGATGGGGGTGCCCGTCCTGGCGTTTGGGGTGCTGTGTGGGGGCGGGCGGTGAGCTTCTGCTCTTGGCCCCTGCTCTTAACTTCCTTGTCTCACCTGCTCCTCCCCAGAGGCCCAGAACTTGGGCAACTTCATTGTCAAGTATGGCTACATTTATCCCCTGCAAGACCCCAGGAACCTCACTCTGAAGCCCGACAGCAGCCTCTATCGATTCCAGGTGAGCCTCGGCCTTGACCTGGGGTCAGTGGGGCAGGATGTCATCTGGAGGTTTAACGGTCAGCTTCACATCCTCCCAGAGCTTTAGAAACGGTGGCAGAGGCGGAGGCATGTTTCAGGCTACGGGGCGGGGGGCCCGGGGCGCACAGCCTGTGTCAGCCTGGCCGCCTGGTTTCTCTCGCAGACGCCGTACTTCTGGCCCACCCAGCAGTGGCCGGCTGAAGACGTCGACTACGGTAAACCGCGCCCGCCCCCGGCCTGGCGAGGGCTCCCCATGCTGCCCAGCTGCACGCTGCGTCTTGGCGGCGTCTGTGGCCGTCACGACCTTGTCTGTGTTAGGAGTGGCTCCTGGGGGCGGGAGCGGGTCCCGGAGTGTCCTGTCTGCTACGCTGAGCGTGGCAGCCTAGCTCATAGGGGGGTTTCGACAAGCGATGAGGGTGGAAAACGGTGTCGTTTTCTTTTCTAGCCATCTATCTGGCCAAGCGAAATATCAAGAAGAAAGGGATTTTAGAGGAATACGAGAAGGTATGGAGACGCTTTCACATATAGGTCCTTGTCATTGAGTGCAGTGCAGTCTTGAGCTGCTTCCCCCGTCCCCCCGTTACTCCATTCACACATGCGCTCATCACCCCTCCCTCCCTCATCCTGTGCCCATCCATCATCCGCCCTTATATTAATATTTGGAAGCAGCTGGTTGGAGTAGTCTCCCCCATGTTGTGCTACGGTTTCTCCTGCTGTAGTTTAAGCCTTTGTCTCAGTAACTCCTGGGCTCACAGTAGCGACTGCTTTCCTTTCTGTCCCCAAATAAGAGGAGTTAACATGTGTGATGATGCACATTATAGGAGGGACAGATTTTTTTAAAAACACTTTTTATTTTGTGGTGGAGTATAGCAGATTAATGCTCTTGTAACAGTGCCAGGTGGACTGCAAAGGGACCCAGCCACACATACACGTGTCCATTCTCCCCCAAACTCCTCTGCCGTCCAGGCTGGCACACAATGCTGAGCAGAGTTCCATGTGCTGGACAGGAGATCCTTGCTTATCCACTTTAAATAGAGCCGTGTGCACAGGTCCATCCCAGACTCCCTGACCAGCCCTTCCCGGCGTCCTCCCCACCTGCAACCATAAGCTCCTTCTCCAAGTCTGCGAGTCTCTTTCTGTTTTGTAAACAAGTCACATTGTATCATTTCTTTGTAGCTTCTGCATATAAGGGGTGCCATGCGCTATTTCTCCTTCTCTGTCTGATTTACATCACTCAGTATGACTACCTCTAGGTCCAGGATGGAGAGATTTGAACCTGAGTGTGAGATGGGAAAACAGCAGTGCAGGCTTTTGTTTTGGGCAGAATAAGTCAGATTTCTCAGAGAACACACCCTAATCCTCAAAAGGCTAGGTTTCTGGGCAGATGGCAACAATCTTGCTGTGTTTACTTTTTGAAAGTGAGAGTGTTAGTTGCTCAGTTGTATCCAACTCTTTGCGACTCCATGGACTGTAGCCCTCCAGGCTCCTCTGTCCATTGAATTCTCCAGGCAAGATACTGGAGTGGCTTGCCGTTCCCTTCTTCAGGGGATCTTCCCGACCCAGGCCACATTGCAGATTCTTTACTGTCTGAGCCACCAGGGAAGCCCCAAACACGTTTGTAGAAGGGCCAGCATCACACACGGTGTTAGGTTGTAGCTCTGTGGGTTTGTGGTGCTCTGCTGTTGACTGTTAAGTTTCCACATTCTTCTCCACACAACTCCCATCTTCGTAATCAGACTAGGATACATTTATTTAAAAAAAAAATCCAAGCCCACCTGTGGCTTCTGTTGTGAAAGCTTGTTGAGGATTCGGCATCACCCTGTGAATGAAGCCTTTGCACAGCAGGTGGGGAGGGGGCGTTTGGCTAGGTCTCCTGGTTGACTAGGGCTCCCTGCCCATTGCACACAGCAAAGATCCTGAGGCTCAGTGTTCTCATTTTGTCTTCCTCCTCTAGGAAAACTACAATTTCTTGAACAAAAAAATTAACTACAAGTGGGACTTTGTCATCATGCAGGCCAGAGAGCAGTACCGGTAAGCCGGCGCTCGCCCTGGTCCTCTGGTATCCCTCTGCCCTCCCCTCCTTCCTTGTTTCTTTAAAAAAAAATGAGCTTTTATCAGGTGTCTGTGTGTTAAACAGCGGGCTAGGCCTAGGCGTAGGGAAGGGAGAGGCATTGTCCGGGGAGCTGGAGGCAGCGGAGAGGGGTGTCCGGAGGGGGCGGGGTGGGAGGACGGTGGCGGGGCAGGGAGGGAGAGGAGCGGGGTTGGGGGGACGGTGCGGGGGGGGTGCCCACCTGAAGCGGACCTGGCACAGAGAGTGGCAGGAGTGAGGCTGGAGGTGTCGCATCCAGACTGGGAGAGGGTACTCTGCTCAGCACTGCCGGATGGTGAGCCGCCTCAGTTCACGTGTCATGAGCTCAAAGAAGTTTATCTTTTTAAAAAAAATGTTATCAGAGTGTAGTTAGAGAAGGAAATGGCAACCCACTCCAGTATTCTTGCCTGGGAAATTCCATGGCCAGAGGAGCCTGGTGGGCTACAGTCCACGGGGTCACACAGAGTCAGACGAGACTGGGCGGCTACACAACAGCAGCAGTTGGAGTGCAGTGCTGTGTTGGTTTTGGGTGTCTGGCAAAGTGGGTCACCAGTCACACATACACACACGCCCTCTCTTTTTAGATTCTTTTCTCACGTGGGTCAGTACAGAGTACTGAATTGAGTTCCCTGTGTATACAGTAGGTTCTTATTAGTTACCTAGTTCATACACGGTAGCGTGTGTCTGTCTGTCCCAATCAAAGAAGCTTTTCTGATTAGCAGTTATTACTGCACACAGATCACCCCGAAGCTTCATGCTCCGAATGGCAACAGTTGTTTTCCGCTCACGGAAGTTTCCGCAGCTCTGGAGTCGGGGACGGCTTGGTTGGAGGTTGTGGATCAGAGCCTCTCGTGTGGCTGCAGCCATGAAACAGTCACACAAGTAGTCAGGAAGTAAATATAAAATGACATGTTGGGTCACGAACTTTAAGGACATGGCCTGTGCACTCTCGTGCAGAACCCAGGATGGCCCCTGTGGTGCTTTTAAATCTGTCTGAAGTTCTGAGGGCTTCCCAGGTGGCTCAGCGGTAAAGAATTCACCTGGAGTACAGGAGTCCCAGGTTTGATCCCTGGGTCGGGAAGGGCCCCTGGAGAAGGGCATGGCAACCCACCGCAGTATTCTTGCCTGGAGAACCCCATGGACAGCGGAGCCTGGTGGACCACAGTCCATGGGGTCACAGAGAGTTGGACACTGAGCGCCTGAGCACGCACGCCTGGTTCTATGACCCCTGTCCACCGTGAGGGGGAGGGCTTGGCGTTCACCCCTTCCTCCCCTCGGGGTCTCTCCAGGAGGTCACTTGGCCTTCCTCACAGCATGAGGCATCTCACCACCTACAGGTGGTCCGAAGCTCTGAGGGCAAATACCACAGGGAAGGAGGGTGGCGGCTGCCCGCTTTGATGGCCCAGCCTCAGAAGCTGCACAGGGCCGTCTTCCTGACGTGCTCTGTTGGTCAAAACAGCTGGAAACCCCACCTGGTCTCTGAGGGGGAGGACACAGACCCTCCTTACAGCGGGGGGAACCGTAGACAGATTTATAAAGCGCCACAGTGGCCACCCCTGATCCTGCATGCAGTATACGGAATGTGTCCCTAGAGCACACAGCGAAACTTGTGATTTTGTATTTATTGCTTGACTCTTTCTGTAACATTTAGACCAGAAGCTATTCAAGGGCAAGACACATGTTTGTGTGTCATGCCGGTGACTTAAACAGCAGACGTTCATTTTCTCACAGGCCTGGAGGCGGGGAAGTCAGAGTTCACGGTTCCGCCAGGGTTTGGTTTCTGATGGTGCCTCTCTTCTCGGCTTGCAGATGGCTGGCAGCCTTTTTGTTGGGGGAGGGTGGTGGGGAGAGGAGAGAGGCTGTCCAGTGTCTTCTGTACCCAGGGCACGAATCCTATCCTAAAGGCCCCACCCACATGACCTCATCTAACTGCTTCTAAACTCTTAAGTGCTTCTTAAAGAGCCTACCTCCAGGTACTGTCACACCGGGAGCTAGGGCTGCAGCACATGAATTCTGGGGGAGAGTTGCTAACGTTCAGACCTCCACAGTCTGGTTCTCCCAGTGCTTGGATCAGAGTGGAGATCAATAAATATAACATCAAATGACTGTGGGAATGAGTGCAGAATTGATCAATTAAGGGATACTTTTGCTTTAAAGATCATAAAGTGACAAACTAAGATAATTCCTCGCTCAGGGTTCTCTTGAAGCCCATTCCTCACGACTCTCCTCCAATAAGCTCCGTTGCAGACAAGCAAAGCCAGAGAGGACACAGCAGTAAATTAGCCCTTGACTGTATTTCCAGGGCTGCCAGCATTATGGAAAGTCCCCAGTGCCCCAGGCCATCTGTGGCCTGTCTGCCTGGCTCGTTTACCCAGTAGAAGATCCACTTAGGTTGGCAAGGGGACAGTGTTTATAGTTAACTTCCGGAGGAGGTTGCAGAGCGCCCCACGGGAAGGGCCCTCCCCGCCTACCTTGCTTGCTGGGTGTCCTGAAGTTACTCAAACACGTGAGCTGGCACACGACCCCGCCAACCGAGTCTTGAGAGAGTGTGTGCGTCATCCTGCGTTGCCTGGGAGAACGAGCCTCCCCGAGCAGAGCTCAGGTCGCCGTGGAAACAGCGCTGACGGGTCCACGGTGGGATAATGAGCACAGCCTCGTTTCCTACCTGTGATGGCGGGGGAGACTGGGATGGGAAGGAACACAAGTAACCTTTCCCAGGAATCAGCTGGGGGGCTCAGGAAAACTCTGACTTGGCACAAATTCTCTGAAGCCGCAGAGTGGAAGTGACGCTGGAGAGAAGCCGGGACTCCCCATGCAGGCTCTGGAGTTGCTTGCCACGCCCTCCCTCAGATGTTGATGATTTCGTTTATCAGAGCAGGGAAAGTTCAGAAGCCGGGTGGGTGGATGTCAGCCCCGCAAGTCCTCCGTACTTCTGCAGGGGTGACGTGGGTGGGGATGGTCAGACCCTCAGCTGGTCATGGGGCCTACATCGCCTTGCAGCCCGTGCTCCTGTGGGGAGCTGGACTCTGGGACCCGTCCCCAGTTCAGCTCCCGCCGCTGCCCCCTGGTGGCCCCGTGACCCTCAGGGGGCTCAGCCTCTCTCTGCTTCAGTCCCTGGGCTGCAAGGTGAGGCTCGCTCACCGGGAGGATTCGATGAGTCAATATGTGTAGAAGTTCTGAGCAGGGTACTCAGTGTGTAAGTGTGGTGTTAGGGTTCGCTACTTTCATCATCGTCATTATTATTATGGCAAGTACAGCTTATCTGGGCAGATCCGGAGAGTGGTCCGGAATGGGGTCCATCAGGAAGGGGGGCCATCAGTGAGCAAAGCATGCAGCATCTTCCTGGCCTCCAACGTGGCTTGTGGCTTTTCAGGGCCGGGAAGGAGCGGAACAAGGTGGACAGGTGCGCGCTGGACTGCCAGGAGAAGGCGTACTGGCTGGTGCACAGGTGCCCTGTGAGTGCCCTCCTGGCCCACCCGCCTCCTCTCACACCTGCCCGCCCCACCATGCTCCCCACCCCCGTGCGGCACAGGTGCCCTGTGAGTGCCCTCCTGGCCCACCCGCCTCCTCTCACGCCTGCCCGCCCCACCCATGCTCCCCACCCTCATGCGGCAGAGGTGCCCTGTGAGTCCCCTCCTGGCCCACCCGCCTCCTCTCACGGCTGCCCGCCCCACCATACTCCCCGCCCCACCATACTCCCCACCCCCGTGCGGCTCATCTGTCTGGGGCTGGAACTGAATCTGCAGGAGCTCAGTGTGGGCTCGCGTCCAGGGTCCTCTGGCTGGAAGAGGAAATGGACTGACTGGATGGAGTCTGCCCGCCGCCCGTCCGTTGGTGTCAGGATGGAGCGAAGTTCCCTAACGGAGGGACCGGAATGAGTCTGCCTTGTGTGAGGGCTGGGACTCGATGCCTTGAAAAAGAATATGAGAAGAAAAAACTGTACTTCTCTGGGGGTCCAGTGGTTAAGACTCTGCTCCCGGTGCAGGGGCTTAGGTGCAGTCTCTTGTCGGGGAACTAAGATGCCACGCATTGCATGGTGCGGCCAAAAAATTAAAAGAAGAAGAAAGAACTAGAGCCCAGGCCGCACGGCAGAAGCAACCCCGTGTTGCGGAACGGGAGTCGCTCGCGGTGGCCACGCCCCGGCGTCCCCGCGCCGCCTCTCCCTTCCTCGTCTGCGTCCCGCTGGCGGGGGCGGGAGGACGGGGTGAGCGTGTGCTCAGCCTGGGGCTTTGAGCGTGGGGCTCGAGGGCGCTAAGAGGCCGAGAGAGACCAGCCGTGCCGGCCACGTGCCCTGTCACTCATTCCCGGGAAGGCTGGCCTCGCCCCCAGCGCAGCAGAGGCGGTGTCTGTTCACGCCTGCTTCGGACCCGGTCGCTGCAGGCGAAGGGATTCGGAGAAGTCAGCTATTCAGAACCGAGCTCCTCCTCTTGCGGGAACCAAGTTCTCAGAACCAGAGTGACCTGCGTCCCCCACGGTGTCCAAGCTTCCGGATTCTTTGAACTTGAAGCCATCAGGGTTTGGCCGTTTCGCTCATTTTCTTTCTGGATTCAGAACAGACAGCCCGTAGGCGTTCCCTCTGTGAAGGCGTTGGTGTGGACGCCATGCTGGCCTGGGCTCCGCGCTAGGCCTCATGGTGCGATTTCTTTCTCCTTCAGAAAAAGCTTCTTCCTCTCTTTGGCCGTCTCAGGTCCTCGCTGCGGCACGCGGGGTCTTTGGTTGTGGGGTGTGGGATCCAGTTCCCCGACCGGGGACTGAAGCCGGCCCGTGCGTTGGGAGCACGGAGTCTTGGCCACGGGAGCACCAGGGACTTCCCTGCGTGGACGTTCTTAGTCACCTCTCGGCCGTGTGGGAGGCACAGTCAGGGCTGGTGCTGACTCCCTGTGGGAGCTGGCGCCCCGCTCTCCTGGAGAGCTCCTCCGCCTCCCACGACAGCGTCACGTGGTGTCACTGGGCGTGCAAGGCCTTTGTCACCTCCTCAGTCATGAGAGCATCACGTGATTGCTGCTCAGAGTTACCTGCCCCCCATGGGTGGCCCTGGGGAGCTGTGTTCAGAACACGGCCTGATGTGAAAGAGCAGGCGTGAGCAGATGTGAACAGACGTGAGCAGATGTGAGCAGACGTGAACAGATATGAACACATGTGAACAGACGCGAGCACATGGGAACAGATGTGAACACATGTGAACAGACCTGAGCACACGGGAACAGATGTGAACAGACACGAGCACATGTGAACAGACATGAGCAGACGTGAGCACATGTGAAAGATGCAAGCAGACGTGAACAGACACACGCAGACATGAACAAACGTGAGCAGACATGAACAGCATGAGCACATGTGAACAGATATGAGCAGATGTGAACAGATGTGAGCAGATGTGAACAGACGTGAACAGCGTGAGCACATGCGAACAGACGCGAGCAGACATGAACAGATGTGAACAGACACGAGCACACGTGAAAGACACGAGCAGACGTGAACAGACGTGAGCAGATGTGAACAGATATGAGCACATGTGAAAGACACGAGCAGATGTGAGCAGACGTGAGCACACGTGAAAGATATGAGCAGACCCGAGCAGATGTGAACGGATGTGAGCAGACATGAGCACACGTGAAAGACACGAGCAGACGTGAGCAGATGTGAACAGACGTGAGCAGACGTGAACAGACGTGAGCAGACATGAAGCCGCTCTCACACCCCGGCCCCCTCCTGGCTGCCTCTCTCCATCGGAACTGAACTGGGAGTTGGGGACGAGACCAGGATGTCCCTGAGTCTCCGCTCCCTGAGTTTTTTTTAAAACTCTCAGCCTCTCGGTGGCCTGGAGTGTAGGGATGAGGGCCGTGTCTTGTCTGAGGAGCATCCACTTTAAAGTCTGTCTTGGGTGGGGATGGAGCGATCCAAGTGACAGGCCAGCAGCCCAGGCCGTCAGATGGTCTCCGGGAGCACTCATCCAGAGTGTCCGCCCTGGGCTGCACGCAGCTGCGCGGCTCCCCCTCTGCTGACGGCCACCGCTGCCCTTGTTTCCTGTGCCCTGACGTCAGCTCTGAGGGGTCTCCATTCCAGCTGCCTCTGGGGTCCCAGAAACTGCATCAGAGTGTGGGTCAAGTGTGTATGTATGTGTGTGTGTGTGAGAGAGAGTGTAAGACTGTTTTCCATCTCCCTGGGATGGGAGGTCCCAGATCGTTGCCTGCACCAAACAGAGGAAGTGAAAGACTTCAATTGCTGGCCCGAAGGAGTTCAGAGCTGGAGCAGGACTGGCCGGGGAGGCGGCCTGGTGGAGGCGGCAGAGCCGAGACCAGCTCTGGGCCAGGCCTCTCCACCGTGATCTTAGGGTGAACCGAGGCCTTGCCTGGTGACAGCGACCCTCCGTTGTGAGCTTCCATCGTGCTAAATCCTCACAAGAACCAGACAGACAGGAGGGGTCATCTCTGGTTCTCAGCACAGAGAGAAGTCTTTTCCAAGATCCTCCCCCCAGCTGGGAGATGGCAGAATCTGGATCAGAACTTCTGGGTGCTTGACTGAAGCCCGGACTCTCCAGAGCAGTGAGCCGTGGAGCGCAGCAGTTGGAAGGCCCCTGTGCCAATCCCATGAACTCCGATCCAGTCTGCGTGTTTATCCATCTACCCACCCACCCACCCATGCATCCATCCACCCACCCATTCATCCACCCACCCACCCATCCATTTATTTATCCATCTATCCACCCAGTCCCTTGGAGTGCAAGGAGATCAAACCAGTCCATCCTAAAGGAAATCAACCCTGAATATTCATTGGAAGGACTGATGCTGAAGCTCCAATGTTTTGGCCACCTGATACAAAGAGGCCGACTCACTAGAAAAGACCCTGATGATGGGAAAGATGGAAGGCAAAAGGAGAAGAGGGTGGCTGAGGATGAGATGGTTAGACAGCGTCACTCAGTGGACATGCAGATGCAAACTCCAGGGGCCTGGAGTGCTGCAGTCCATGCTGCAAGAGAGTCCGACCTGACTTAGTGACTGAACAACCACCACCACCACCCACCCACCCACCCGTCCAGCCACCCACCCACCCGTCCAGCCACCCATCCACCCTCCCTCCCTTCCTCTGGGGATGCTATGGTGGTGGAAGACGCCCCCACCTGAGGAACCTTACACACCCCTGTAGCTCCCCACAGATGGGCCACAATCCTCAGCTTGGTCTCACGATGGGCAGCTTGGCCAGAATCCAAAGGTAATCAGAAACTGGAGACTCTCCCGGTCCTTACACTGAGTTTTTCCTCATTCAGCCAGGGGCGAACAATGTGCTGGACTACGGCCTGGACCGAGTGACTAACCCAAATGAAGACCAGGTAAACCAGGTCAGTCTGCTGCGTACGTTGGGCGGGGCCTGGGCCAGGGGGGTCTTCGGCTGGGCAGGTGTCTGCGTGCCGTTGTCTGTCTGTGTCTGTAGGGCAGTGGAGCCTCTGCTCTGAGACGGCCAGGGAGAGGAGGCCTGTGCACGCTGTGGTGTCAGAGAGGGGAGACCACGGCAGGGGTTCTGGTCAGGAGAGTGGGTGAGGGCAGGCCAGGGCAATGGGATCTAATGGTTGGTTTTCAGACTCCTGAATCACTTCCCTCTTTGAAAATCTGATGAAACTTATCAACCCGTGTCAGCCAGAGAGGCACAGAAAGGCCTTTTGCACGCCGCTTCCACCAGTTCCCTTCCCCCTCAAAGACAGTAGGCCCCAGGCTCACAACCCCTGAGTCAACTTTGGGTTCAAACCTTAATCCACATGACAGGACCTGGTCCCTTCACTTTCTTTTGCATCTCAGTCGGCTGGGATCTTTGCTTTTTTTTTTTTTTTTAAAGGACCCCTTTCCTTAATAGGCCACCGCTGATGATGAACTGTTTCCTATAATAGATTTTTATTTAAGGAAATGTGGTTCAGAAGCTGCTGAAACACAGGGCACCCCGATTAGGGTTTCCCAGGCATGGCACAGTTATTTGGGGCAGATAGTTCTGTGGGGCTATCCTGTGCCTTGTGGGGTGATCTGAAGCACCCCTGGCCTCCCCAACTGGATATCTGTAGCTCCAAGCATCTCCCTGATGTCTCCCAGTCCTGACGATCAGAAGTGTCTCCAGACATCATCTGGTGGTCTTGGGGACCAAGACTGTCCAGGCTGAGAACACGGGTCCCAGTAAACCAGCCTGTCCCCACTTAAACTAGCTGTGGACGGCTCCCTTGCTTTCTGTCCACCGCTGTATCTGGCAGCAAGCAGCCAGGGGCCTCGTTAGCCCTGTGTATCACCTGTAAGCCTCGGCAGTGCCTGGAAATGCTGGCAGGAAGTCTGACTTGTTTTCTTAGCCCACGGGGACCCGGAGCTCCGCATGACTGTGGGGACCCCCACCAGTGCCTACACGTTTTGGGTGGGGTCCACATGGAGGGTGTCCATACACAGAGGACACCCTGGGGACTCCGCTGGGCTCCCTGCCCCTAAATCAGAGCCCCCCTCCCTTGATACATGTTTGGCACCGTCAGCGGCCTTTTCCACATTCCCTGCGTCAGATGACAGGTAATTGCCCAGGCCTTGGCGGCTTGGTTGCCATGGATACAGCATCCTCAAGGAAAATACTGAACAGGGCTGGAGATTTGCTTTTTTGTGGATGCTGGCAGCTCTGGGACCTGTGTGGCCTGGAGGAGGGGGTGTGGAGGGGAGGCCCCCACTCAGCCTGACCAGCCACACACCGCATATGTGTGTGTGCATGTGTGCATGTGTGTACCTGTGTATCGTGTGTGTATCTTTCTGTGTGTATGGTATGTGGATATGCATGTCTCTCTGTATATATTGTATGTGTGTGTTTTATGTATACATGCATGTGTGTATATGTTTGCATCGTATGTGTATATGTGTCTGTATGTATTGTGTGTGTATACATGTATATGTGTGTGACTCTATGTGTGCGTGTATGTGCACGTGTGTGTTATGTGTACATGTGTGTGTGTTGGGTGTGGATTGTGTGGATGTGTATTTGTGTACATGTGTACGTGTGTATTGTATGGCCACCCCCTGGGGAGTCACCCCACAGAGCACCCCCGTGAAGCCGCTCACTCAGCATCTCAGCCTCCCGCCAAGGCCAGAGCCAGAGGGCCCGCCTCTGCCACACACACACACATACACACAATACACATACATGCATGCACACACACACAACACACTCACATACACACAGAGACACATACACACCACATACATGTACACGCATAATACAGAGACACATACGTACAGAGACACATACATATATACACGCAATACACACAGACACACACACACAATACATACATGCATACACACATACAACACACACACACACGTACACACACGTACATACACACTGTGTGTGTGTGTGGTGTGTGTGTGTCTGTGTGTAGTGTATGTCTCTGTGTACTGTGTGTATATGTGTCTGTGTGCATGTGTGTGCATGTGTATGTGTTATGTTTGTGTATTTGTGTGTGCATATGTGCGTGTGGTGTGTATACGTGTCTCTGTATGTGTGTTATGTGTGTCTCTCTCTGTGTGTATATATGTATGTGTGTCTGTTTGTACTTGTGTGTTGTATGCATGTATGCATGCATGTGTATTGTGTGTATGTATGTCTCTGTGTATTGTGTGTATATATGTATGTGTGTCTCTGTATGTGTATTGTGTGTATGTATTATGTGTGTACGTGTGTGTGGTGTGTATATGTCTCTGTGTGTATGTGTGTGTGTATGTATGTGTATTGTGTGTATGTGTGTGTATGTGGCAGAGGCAGGCCCTCTGGCTCCGGCCTTGGCAGAATGGCTGAGATGCTGAGTGAGCGGCATCACGGGGGTGCTCTGTGGGGTGACTCCCCAGGGGGTGGCCAGCCCCTTCTGGCTGAGGCAGGGTCCTCAGGGCCCCTTTCTGGGCAAAGGCAGGCAATGCGCCCCTCCAGGAGCCCAAGCCGAGGCTGGGGAGGCTGCGGCCACGGTGCCAGCAGCAGGGGCATAGGGGGCGGTGGGGGGGTGGGGGGCGCCGGGGGGCAGGGGTGGCCGGTGGGCCGGGGGCGCCGGTGGGTGTCACAGCCGGGTACCCACTGTCTTTCTGTTTCTCTCCCACCAGCTCCCCTCCTCCGTCTGCACTCGGGCTGCCCTGGTGCCTTAAGAAGAACAAAGACGTGTAACTCTGCTCGCGGGCCCGCCCCCAGCCCTCACCAGCCCTCCCCCTGGACCTGGGGCCCCCAGCCCTCCGCCTGGGCCCAGGGCGGGTGTGTGTGTGCCCTCTCCCGCAGCTGGACCCAGTGTCCCTGCTTGTCTGGCCCGAGCGCAGGGTGCAGGGAGCGGGCAGCGTGTCCCGGGGGCTGGGTGTCCAGAGGTGTCGGATTTCTGCGCAGTGCTGGTTTGAAGAGGGCTCGTTTCTGACAGTTTGTAAATTCTTGGAAAGACCTCTTTTCCTTAAACAGAGGCAGATGACCCGGAAACTGTAAACACCATGGAGAGAGGGCAGAGGCTCGGGTTTGGCAGGTGCCCGGGGCCCTGGGGGACCCTGTGCCTCAGGCTGGTGGCCGCGGGGGCTGCCCAGCCCGGGGAGGAGCCGGCCGGAGCGGGGTGGCCCGGGAAGCGGGTCCTCTTGGTCCTGCCACCCCGGCAGGTGGGGCGCCCTAATCTCAGAGGGCACCTGTCCCCACGGGGAGCAAGCTGAGTGGCGGCCAGCCCCAGCCTGGCTGTAGGCAGTGGTGCCAGGGCCGTGCCCCTCCCCTGGGCTCCAGCAGGGTCTCCAGGTGGTTCTGTGACAAGGGCTGGTGGGAGCTCTGACATCAAGGTGAGGCCCTGCTCCCTGCTTCTGCAGTTGTGTCATCTCGGACAAGCTGTGGCTCAGGCAAGCTCTTGAGCTCAAAGCCTCAGTTTCCTCGTCTGTAAAATGGGAGTAAGGAGAGTGCCTCCAGGGGCTGAGTGAGGTCATTTATGCCAAGTGTCTGGAGTGGGATTGGCGTGTGCGCACACTGGCCACAGCAGTGCTCACTGTTGTCATGACCATCTCTTTGCTGCCAGAGAGGGAATCTCTGGGGCCTGGAGACCCTCCGCCCTATCTGGGGGGCGCTCTCCCTCACCCCAAGTGTCCCCCTTCATCCTCCTTTCTTCTCATCCTTCTGCCCTGACCGTTGGTGGCAGAGGCAGGTACACGGCAACGCCACCACCCTGCCTGGCCCTGTGGACGGCTGCGGAGAACAGCGCCGTCCACACCGGCGGCCGCTCCCGCCTTTAGGGGGAAGGGCAGACACACGGCTCCACGGTCAGGGGCTGTGGCCTGTGGGGCTCCGGCCAGGAGCCCTCCATGAGCAACACCCCTCACCCCATGTGTCCCTGCCACCTGGGGGCAGACAGCTGTCGTCCTCTGGCTCCTGTGCGACCGGCGGGCGGCCGGGGCTCCATGCGGGCTCAGCAAGCGGCTCGTGACGCGGAAGCTCTGGCGTCTGTGTTCACAGCTGGGGACACAGGCGCTGGGGGTGGGCTGCCCGTCCCGGACACTCTCGGGGCTGGTGAAGCCGGGTGAGAGCTGACGGGCCCGAGCCCCCTCGGGGCCTTGTTGACATGTCCCGATGTCCGCTGCGCGGCCTCTGGAGGCTTTGCTGGAGTTTATTCTCTTCTCCCAGCAGCGTGGTGAGAGAGGTCACACCAGTTCCGTTTTGCGGAGAGACTGAGCCGTCTGTCTGCTCAGGCCGGGCCAGCCGGCGGGCGTGTGGGTCCTCACGGTTCTGTAGCCGCTGCCTCTCCGGGTACCGCCTCCCCATCCCCAGCCGCACCCTGCGGTCCTGCGCCCGGCGCCCCCTTCATGGCAGGGTCTGTGCTCAAGCCCCGAGCTCTACGCTCAGCAGGCCCGCGCTTGCCTTGATGTTCTGCTGATCTAGAACCTTATCCAGGTCCCTGGTCCCCTGAAAGCTGTGCGGTCAGTCCCGCCCTCATCGGGACAAGGACTCCTTCCGATGCTCACAGCCTCGGACTCGTCTCCTTGGACCGCTGACCGCACCCCTCTCTTTTCCGGTCAGCTTTGCCAGAACTGCTTCCGCTCTCGGATTTCCGGTTTCCGGCGTTTGACTCTTCCTCTGCTCTCGCGGCCCGTGTTCCCGGCGTCCCTGGGGTCCTCCCCACCTTACGTTTCACTCCACGGCTTGCCCGGCCCTCACCTGTTTCTGCACAGAAACCTGCCTGATCGCCTGACCCCAGGGTCGCTGCTCTTCCCTCCCCGGGTTTGCCCAGCCTCTGCCCCCGTCACCCCAGGGCACAACCTTGAGCCCTCCTGCCCTGGACCATCGCCTGCAGCCTGCGTCTGGATCTCAGGGCTGGCACGCGGGCCACAGGGCTGTGTGTAAACAGGCTCTGGACGTGTCCCTATTTGGGCAACTCTGGAAAAATCCCAAGCCAGAATCCTGGGAATGCAGAGAATGCTAAGATTCCTTGAGTGGGGTGCTCCTCCTGTAACAGCGTCTTCTTCCCTGGGCTGCGGGATAAAGAGGTGACTTCACCCCAGGAGGACTAGCTGTGGAGACAGTGGGGTTTGTGCGTGCCTTCCAGGGTGCAAGACGTGTTTTAGTCTTACCATGAGACGGCTTTCTCAGAATTGCTTAGAAATATGTGTGTGTGTACTTTTTAAGGGATTTCCTGGTGGCTCAGATGGTAAAGAGTCTGCCTGCAATGCCGGGGACCCAGGTTCAATCCCTGGATTGGAACAATCCCCTGGAGAAGGAAATGGCAACCCACTCCAGTACTTTTGAATAACTGAACTTTGATTAAATATTTCTTATGACCTTTTCTGCTTCCCTGGTGGCTCAGAGGTAAAGAACCCACTTGCCAATGCAGGAGACTTGCAGGAGATGCGGATTTGATCCCTGGGTTGGGAAGATCCCCTGAAGGAGGGAATGACAACCCACTCCAGTATTCTTGCCTGGAGAATCCCACGGACAGAGGAGCCTGGTGGGCTACAGTCCACAGAGTTGTAAAGAGTTGGACACGACTGAGCGACTGAGCACACACACACGTGGCCTTTTCTGTATTGATAGTAATAATCATATTGATAGGTTTGTGAGGCTTTGAAGCCCAGTTAAGTTTATTTTATTTTATTTTATTTTTCCCAGTTAAGTTTAAATTTCACGTAAGCAGCAGATGACTGTGTCCCCAGTATTGCCTGGGCATCCTGATCTGCCTCCTGACTGGGGCTAAAGCGGTACCTGCGTGTTCTTGGCAGAAGCATCTGAGCCCTCGTCAGCAGCCAGTGCTTAGGGTCCCGCCCCACGCCAGTCACTCCAGCTTATGTCCCTCTTTACGGATGAGAAGGCAGAGGCTTTCAGCTGCCGGGTAACTTATCCAGAGTCAGGGAGCCGAGAGGTGACAGACCGGGATTTTGACCTCTCTGACCCAGAAGGTCGATACTCTTTTAGTGACCCCCATCCCGTCAAATTCTCTCTCTGTCTTTTCAGAGAAGTCCAGAACCCTCTCCCTACTGCCAAGATACACACTCTCCAGACAGGAGAGAGACTCCCTGTATGTTAACCTAGAGGAGGCAGGTCCCATGGACAGAGGGTTGTTTTTTTTAAAATGATATATATATATATCATTATTAAATGATATATATATATCATTATTAAATGATATATATATATCATTATTAAATGATATATATATATATCATTATTAAATGATATATATAGATATAAATCATTATTAAATATATATATATATTTAATAGTTGGGCTTCCCAGGTAGTGCTAATGGTAAAGAACCTGCCTGCTAATGCAGGAGACATAGGAGACGTGGTTTCTACCCTTGGGTCGGGAAGATCCCCTGGAGAAGGAAATGACCACCCATTCCAGTATTCTTGCTCAGAGCTTCCCACGGACAGAGGAGCCTGGTGGGCTACAGTCCATGGTGTCACAAAGAGTCAGACACGACTGAAGTGACTTAGCATGTAAGCAGTGGCTTTACAGTGATGCATTTGTGCTGTACAACGAAGTGACCACGGTACCTGTATCCCCTCCCTCTTGGACCTCCCTCCACCCCACACTGGACATCAGTATTTAAAGTTAGAAATAAACACTGAAGTCCATGTGGGTGATCCAGGGTGGAGGTGGACAAGCTCTTAGACCCCAAGGAACCCACTGCAGTCCGATTCCCAGGAGATCGCTGGTAGTTTGGGGGAACCAGAAAGCCCACAGCAAGCCCAGCGTCCTGAAAGGATAGTGAAGTCAAGAAGGGAATTAAAATATAAAAAAGTTTAACACCCTGAAGACCGAGATAGTGGCCCCAGAAACAGCAGTATTAGGCCGGAGACCATGCCGAGTAGACTAGAGGTGGGAGTGCTGGTGGCCGGGGCTGTGCGAGGACGGCCCCCGGGGGCCCAGAGGCGGTGGACAGGCTGGGCTGCGTGTCCACACAGGGTGCAGGGCCGGGGACAGCGGCTCATCCTGGGGCCTGGGCACCGAGGGAGGGTGTCTGAGACCCTGCCCACCGGGCACCCCGAGCACAGTTGCAGTCGTTACCACCGTCAGCGTGTCCACGCTCCAGCCTTGCTGAGGTATTGGCGTTATTACATGTGCAGGTTTCAGGGGTATAGTGGGTGGTTAGATGCGAACAGATATGGCAAAGTGAGTTCCACCAATGAGTTCACACCTCCACCCTTGACTTTGTGGTGTAACAGTTAAGATCTGTGCTCTGAACAGCTTCTAAGCATGTAATACAGCATCGTTAACTATGGTCACCGGGCTGTGTCAGGTCCCAGGTCCTACTTCTCTTCCAGCTGGGAGTGTTTTATCGTCGTTAGTGTTAATTAAAGAGTCAGTCAGGTGTGTGCTTCCTCTTGGACTGGGGCTCTTGCGTTCTTTCGTGCTTCTTGGTTTGTTTTTGTTTTTAATTTTTATTGGAGTGTAGTTGATTTACAGTGTTAGCCTCAGGTTTACAGCAAAGTGAATCAGTTAAATATACACATGTCTCCTCTTTTCTGGATTCTTTTACCACTGCAGACTGCTGAGCAGAGGTCCCTGTCCCGTGCAGCAGGCCCTCATTCTTTATCTGCTTTATACGAAGTAGTGTCTCATGGCCAAACAGGGGCATTCCATTCAGCACTAGCCTCAGCCTCGGGGCAAGCGAGGAACAGGTGCAGAGAACACACCATTTTCCAATTCTCCTGGATCACTGCTCGGAATTTTTGTTTTTGAACAGCCTTTTTTGAGCCTTTCTTGCTATGATTCTTGTTTTTTCTGGCCCGCACTGTGCTTCCTGTGGGATCTTAGCTCTCTGACCGGGGATGGAGCCCGAACCCCCTGCAATGGAAGCACAGTCTTAGCCACTAGACCACCAGGGAAGCCCCACTTCTCCGCTTGCCAAGGTCACATCTGGGTTTGGATCCTGGTTCAGCCAGTTACCAACCAGGAGATGTCAGAGCCTTGGTTTCCTCGGCCGGAAATTAGAATAATAAAACCTCCCTCCCTTAAATTTTCTAAGGGCTCAGAGAGGTGTAAATAGCTTTGTATATAGCTAGGTGATTATTTTCACACAAAAGTCCAGCTTCTCTTTTGAGCAGAAGGCATAAACCAGTAGATACTCTTCTTAATCCACTTCCGCATGACTTGAACTGAAGCCTCTGATTATATTAGATTTGAATGCAAATCCACCCTGGCCCTGGGGTCCTTTCCCACCTGAAATGTGTGTCTTCTCACACAGCCCTGTGTTAGGAGAACATAGGAACAGATAATTAGCGTAACTGCCAAAATGTTTGGGTCATTTGGAGAGTGTTCTCAGTTTTTTAAGAGAAAAATATTCTCTTAACCTTAAAATGCATCTCCTTTTTTTTCAGCCTCCAGGCACACAGTGGTCATCATTTGTCTGGTATTTAGCGAGCATCTGCTCTGTGCCACAGGTTATGCTCCGGAAGATTAACGTGGTCTTCCTGCTCCTAGTAGCGCCTGATGGGTGCTGCATAGATTAAACAGAGGTGCACAAACAGTGTCTAATTATGGTTGTGATGAGTGCGACGAAGGCGGAAGCATGTGTGGGGATGAGGGTCAAATCAGAGAGCTGTGCCTGAGCATTCCCTTCCTTGGTTAAAAGTATGTACTTTTCATCTTTGACTGTGTCTGGTCTCAGTTTGGCACGTGGCCCCCGGAGCGCACGGACTCTCTAGCTGTGGCGCGGGTACTCGGTTGCCTTGTGGGGTGTGGGATCTCAGTTCCCCGAGCAGGGCTTGAAGCCACGTCCCCTGCACTGGAAGCTGGATTCCTAACCCCTGAACCACCAGGGAAGTCGCACGTTGCCTTTCTGAGATCACTTGTCTTAGCTTCCCGCCGCCCCCCCCCCGCCCCCGCCCCCGCCTGAGAAAAGCAATCACATAAAAACAATTCCTGATGCAAAGTTAAAAAAATGCCGCAAAGTAGAAAGGAGACTCACATATGACGTTCCAGATCAGACCCTCCTTCCTTCCTTGTCACTGGGCTCTGGCCCAGGACTTAGCTCACTAGCTGGCCAAAGGAGATCGTGTCGTCCTTGGGCTTTCCCAGGGACGCAAACCCGGTGGGACTCAGCAGCACGGGTGTTAGCCGCCAGGAATGGTGCTCAGCTTGACGCGTAAGAGGCACACCAGGCGGTCCTTGACACAAGCAAACCTCGGAAAACTGGTTTGGGAAGCACCAGCTGTACCCAGCCTCCCAGAGTTGGATGGGGCAGACAAATGGTACCAGGGGCGCGTGTCAGGTGGTAGGAAGGTTCAGGAGGAGGCAGGTCTGAGTGGTTTCCGGGAGCTTCCAGGATCCTAGACACGGGGCTCCTCTCCGAGTCGCCCTTCCTCTGCTGTGAAAGTCCAGACCGAGGAGGGAGCCCGAGGTGAGAGCGTCCGTGTTAGGGCTCCGCTCTGGGGCTCAGCTTGCAGTGGAGGCTGCTCTCGAGTCTTTGAAGCGTGTGCTTTATTTTTGCTGGCGTGGCTTTTCCCTGAAACATCGGGTACTGGTCAAGTGGCTAGTTCCCCCAGTGGATGTTATGTGGGCGCTGTGGTGGATTGGGAGCAGTCCTGAAGTAGTGGCAAAGCAGCCCCTTCTGTCACCAAACCTCCCAGCTGATATAATTCTCCAGTAGTTGTACAGAATAGGGTGGAACAAGTAATGGGGAAATTCTGTCTTTTAAGTAAAAAAAAAAAAAATGGGCAGTGTTCTCTTGGGGAAGGGTTTTTATGTTTCAAATGGATATTTGGACTCTAATGATTTCATGACTTCTGTTTAATGGTTTTGCTTCTTTGTTTTTACAGAAACAGACCGTGGTTTCTGTCAGGAAAGAGGTAATTAGCCTCCCAGTTTCAGGGAAGTTTGATTTTTAATCCTCTAACAAATTATATGTGCTTTGGCTTCCTGCTCTGCACTCAGCGATGAAATGAAAACCAGGTGTAGGGTTCAGACAGTTGTCTACAAAGTAACGGACGGCACAGACGCCAAAGCGTCTCTTGTAAGATGTGCCTGGGGTGAGCTGCTATGCGGGACATGAAGCACCCACCAAAGGCGGGATCTGCGGGGTGTGGGGTGGGTCCCGCACCCTGGATCCCGCTCACAGTCAGAGGAGCTCAGCGTCTGTCCGGGGTGACGGGCTAACTGCCCGGGCAGATCTTCTATCCAGGGCCCAGGACAGAGGCCTGGGTCATGATGGCCGTGAGGTTAGATCTGCTTCTGTGCGTCAGAGGCGTCTGGGGAAATGCTGAGCCTTTGTCTCGGTTTAGAACTTTCATTTTTCCCAGGTGGTGTCTTTTCTGAGATGAACACACGATGAGTTAAGGCTGCTCATTTGGAGTTGGGGTCCTCTGTGTGCTACAGACCTGAGCCCTGGGGTCCTGGGGGGCCGGCTTGAGGGGGCGGGATGGGGTGCTTTGATGGGGAAGCAGCTTCTGGTTCAGTCGCGTGTAGGCATTGGTGTTGACGACAGCCCGGGCGGGGCGGTCTAACCACTGTGTCTTTTGCAGATCATGTATTACCGACAGGCCTTGATGAGGTCCACGGTGAAGTCGTCCGTGTCTCTTGGAGGGTAGGTCTCTAACCTGTTGCTCTTGCTGAGGTTGGCACAGCAGGTCATCAGGCAGGAGAACTTCTGCCTCAAGGAGGACTTGACAAGTCGTGGTTGGCTTGAGATTCCCAAGGACTTAAAGGGACAAAAGCAGTCTCACGGGGATTAAGTTGGGTTGGTCTCTGGGTCGGGTGAGGAATAATCAGAGAGGGGTGAGGCGCTGGACAGTCTGTGGATGGGAAAGTGGGAAGCGTTCACGGCCTAGATGGTATGGTTCAGCGGTACTCATAAACATCCGTTGTTAACCTTTAATTAAAATCCAGTTGGGAGAAACTGGAAATTAATGTTTGATTTCTCAAACATTCAGGCTGTCTTGATCCAGTCTCCCAGAGGGCATTACTACTCTGACCTGTTCCAGAAAGTCAGTTTTGAAACCAAATGGACAGTCCATTATAGGAGGCTCAAAGGCTGTTGGATACTTTTAGACTCACTGTCTCGGAGCCTCATTACCATAATTTCCACACCATTAGTGTCTGGACCTGTGGGCACCTGTTTTCCCCCTTTCTTCCCGCTGTTCCACGGTGAAGGTCTGGTGGGAATAAGAAGGTCTTGTGAGAAGTGGAGCCCGGGGCCTTGAGTTCCACCCGGGACTGAGGACGGGGGGCTCTGCCGTGTCCCTGGGGCACGGGTCCTGCTCCGCAGTCCCTCGTGGCGGTGGGCAGCCTTCGTGGTGGGCACCTCGTGTGTATATTATGGATGCAATATGCCCACCCTTACGGTGAGGACCTGGCAGATTTTTTCCCCAAACTAGCGGACACCAGGACACATGTTGGTTCAGGAGGTCTAACCCAGCTAGAAGGGATTAGCGCTTGCATGTGTTTGTCTCGGGGAGACCACAGTGTTGAATAATGGGTCTGAATTCCCAAACGCCAGCATCTTTGACAGAGGGTGGGCCCCAGGGTGGAGACAGAGCCTCACTGAGTCTCCACGGACCTCATGCCTCCAAGATGGTGCCGAGACCCCTGTTTGAATGCGTGCAGAATCAGCTTTGCACTGTGAAGACTCACGATCAAGGCTGAAGAGGCCGTGTTCTATGAACCAAGCACAGAGAAGTCACAGAGGAGCCGGATTGGGAGACGCCGTTCCATTTCACGACGAGAATAGGACAGATCTTGTTAAGCACCTGCCAATCCTGAGAGTTGTTAGTGTTTTTCTGAGAAGACAGTGATGAGTATGTAACCACACGGACAGAGTTGAAGGAGGTCAGGCCGGTCAACCGACCTGAGTGTTGACTTATTTGGTCTCTGGGGTGTTGAACTTCCAGGAAATCACTTTTTTTTATTTTTATTTTTGCTTTTGAGGATCGTTAAGTATAGCGAGCAGTTTTCATCCAATGACGCCATCATGTCAGGCTGCCTCCCCAGCAATCCGTGGATAACGGACGACACCCAGTTCTGGGATTTAAATGCCAAACTGTACGTATTCGAGATGTCTGTGTTCTTTAGAAAGAACTTTTCACATTACAATTTTCACGTCATAGAATTCACCACTTAAAGTGTATGTTTCAGTGATTTTGACTATGCTCCTAGGCTCATGCAACTGCCACAGGTCAATTTTTAAAATATCACCCCAGTAAGAAACCCCCTACCCTTTAGATTCCACCTGCAATGCAGGAGACCCAGGTTTGATCTCTGGGTTGGGAAGATCCCCTGAGAAGGAAATGGCAATCCACTCCAGTCTTCTTGCCTAGAGGATCCCATGGTCAGAGGAGCCTGGCGGGCTACCGTCCATGGGGCCACAGAGAGTCAGACAAGACTGAGCGACTAATGCACACACCCTTTAGCTATCACCCCAAGTCCCCATCCGCTAAACCCCTCCAGCCCTCCTCAGCCACTAAACTGCCTGTCTCTCCAGGTTTGCCTCTTCTGGGTGTTCATATAAATGGAATCGTACAATATGAGGTCTTTTGTGATTAGCTTTTTACCCTTAGCATGATGCCTTCAAAGTTTATCCATGTTGAAGCAGATATTAGTACTCAATTTCAAATTATGGATGAAGAATATAATTCTATGGATGGACCACATCTTGCTCACCCGCTCATCAGCTGGCAGACCTTCAGGTCGTCTCTGCCTCCTAGCGCGTGTGAGTCTGCTGCTGTGAACATTCATGCGCTCGTCTTCCTGTGGACGTATATTTTTCATTTCTTGGGGTGTGTGCCTAGGAATGGAGCTGCTGGGTCAAAGGGTAACTCTGTTTTAACAATACAGAGATTGTTTTTGAAAAGAAAACAGTCATCTCTATGGCTTTCCATTCTCGATTTCTAATTAGAGTAAAAATAAGTTCTGGGAAGGCAGAGCCCTTAACCTGCCTTGAGGAATTACACCACTCATTCCTTCGCTGTTTGTGAAATTTGAGGGGTTGTTGCTGCATAATTCTGCTGTTTGGAAGAGGAGGCAAAGGCTGAACTACAGACGAGAAACCCAAGCTGACACAGAAAGAAAGAAGGGGAGGGGGAGGAGGGGCAGGGCCAGGGCGTGGGTGCAAACCACGGGCAGGTCGGCGACACGGCCGCCGCCTCCTGAGGCCTGTGGAGCACCCCGGGCTGACCCAACCTGGTGAGCAGGCCTGGGGGGGCGCCCTTTCCCCTCCTCCATGTAGCCCTGTGGTCAGCTGATGGGTCAAGGAGGGCGCCCGTGGGAGGCGGGGGTCAGCTGCAGGGCCCAGGACTCTGGAGCCATCTGGTTATGAGGATGGTTTCCTTCAGCCTGTGTGTCTCTCACAGTGTATCGAATAAGAGTTGTTGTTGGGGTTCAGTCGCTCAGTCGTGTCCGACTCTGAGACCCCGTGGACGCAGCACGCCAGGCTTCCCTGCCCTCCATCTCCCAGAGCTTGTTCAAACTCATATCCATCGAGTCAGTGATGCCATCCAACCATCTCATCCTCTGTTGTCCCCTTCTCCTCCTGCCTTCAATCTTTCCCAGCTTCAGGGTCTTATCCAAGGGGAAAGTTCTTCGCATCAGGTGGCCAAAGTATTGGAGCTTCAGCATCAGTCCTCCCAGTGAACATTCAGGGTTGATTCCTTTAGGATGGCCTGGTTTGGATAAGAGAGGCCCCCCTGAATTTGGGCCTGGCGTGGCGGCTGGCCCTCGCCTCCGCAGGCCTTGGAGGGGCTGTGCGTGTCCCTCTGTCCTGGAGGGTTAGCGGGGCGTCCCCCCCACAGCCCCGCCCGGGCCGCCAGCTCCCGACCCCAGTCCCAGGGGATGTGTCTGAGGCTGCATTTTCCGAGCAGGGGGTTACTTGGCTTGTCTGTGCCAAGGGATGGGGGAGGAAACGCGTGGAGGTTAGTGGGGCTGAAGCCCCTCGCCCCACACAGGTCGCCACCTGGCACAGCCCAGGTGTCTGGGGCACTTACACACGGTGGTCCTTGCAGAGTGGACATCCCAACCAAGATGCGGGTGGAGCGCTGGGCCTTCAACTTCAGCGAGCTGATCCGGGACCCCAAGGGTCGGCAGAGCTTCCAGCACTTTCTCAGGAAGGAGTTCAGTGGTGGGTCTTTGATTTTTTTTCTTAATAGAAGCATTTGCTTTTGGAGACACTCCTGGACATCTAGCCTGGGGCCGGAGGATGCTGGCAGGTGTGTTCAGGGCTCTGCTCCGGCCAACTCTTGGTGGGAGCTTTCCAGACTTGCCCCTTCTTGGGCTCCCTGGTAGGGGGGTCGCTTTGCTCACGGAAGCTGTGTGAGCTGTGACTCTCCTCCCCAGCACCCCGTCCCCTTTGGCTGCTGGCACCTGCTCACCCTGAGCCCCAGGGTCACCCAGCCACCAGCTCCCAAGTCTGCTGCCGCCATGCGCCTGGCTTTCTTCAGCACAGGGCGCCCTGGCTGCCGATTAAGCTCGCCTGGACCCCATCCCCAGTGCGTCCTTTCCAATTGGTTTGGGGTGGACTCTCTCAAGTTTTGATAACTCCCCGAGTGACTGTAACGTGTGGCCCTGATCAAGGACCACATCTCAGCTCCCAGTCTGCTTCCTTAGAAGGTGCAGCTTCAGTGGAGTGGGGGGGCTGGGGGGTCTAACGCCTGATGACCTGAGGTGGAGCTGACACAGTAACGATAGACACAAAGGGAAAGTGTTGGTCACTCAGTCGTGTCCGACTCTTCACGACCCCGTGGACTGTAGCCCACCAGGCTCCTCTGTCCATGGAATTCTCCAGGCGAGAATACTGGAGTGGGTTGCCATTTCTTTCTCCTGGGGATCTACCTGGCCCAGAGGTGGAACCTACGTCTCCTGCATTGCAGGTGGATCCTTTACCATCTGAGCCGCCGGGGACATATGGACATAAAGTGCACCCTTGAATCGTCCTGAAACCGTCCCTCCCCCTCCTGCCCCCAGTCCATGAAAAAGCTGTCTTCCGTGAAGTGGGTCCCTGGTAGTGAAAGGCTGGGGGCCACTGGTAGGCCCGCGCTTCATGTCCCGGCCTTGGGGGCCCTGCAACCTCACAGATACGGCGTGCAGGGAGGCACCCGGGAAAAGCGGAGGCCAGACTGGGGCCACATCCCGCCAGTGGAGCATTCCGTGGGCTTCACCGCCTGCCCTGAAATCCTGGCTTTCCCGCCAAGTCCCCAGCCCCGGGGCACCCCTGCCCCTCCCTTGCTCCCCGAGACCCGCTGGCCTGTGAGTTGCATCTGAAACTACCCACCGGGACGTGCCATGAGCCTGTTTGCCTGCCTGATGTGGCAACTTACGTTCTAATAGGGATTCTGGAAAAGCCTTTTCTCTGACTAAGCCTGATTGCCAGGATGTAATAAACCCAGAGATGGGGAGGGGGCTGCTTCAGGCCAGAAGCACCGGGTGAGGAAGTGGGCTGGGCGCCATCTCGTGGCCCCCTGACGAACCACAGCCTGAGTTTATCCCATCAGTGAGAATTCGTCTCTATGATTCCCTGGCTGTTATTTTGAAAAAGAGCGCTATTGATGATCTCTGGATGACATTGCCACGGCTTCTGATACAGGCAGAACAAGTAATCAGTCCATTTCATGAAAATTTTAAAAATCGAGACATGCTGCTCATGTTGTAAATTTGGACCATATAATCCACCTGCCCTTTCACAGTGTGCAGGTCAGCGCTCTGTATTAGACTCACAGACGTGCACAACAGCACCACCGTGTTAACTCTAGAACGTTGTCAGCGCCCCCCAAAAGGAACCCCAACCCATGGGAGCCGTTCCCTATTCCTCTGTCTGCCTCTCCCCCCACAGCCCCCTGCCCAGTCCTGGGCAACCACTGATGTTCTTTCCATTTTCATGGATTTGCCTGTTTGGGACATTTTCTATACATGGAATCATACGGTATGTGGCTCGCTGTCTTCTTTCACTCAGGAGAGTATTTTGCAAGTCGTTCTGTGTTGGAGCCTGTAATCATGCTTCATCCTTTTTAATGGCCGAATAGTATTCCATTCGGGCTTCCTTGGTGGCTCAGCAGCAAAAATCTGCCTGCCAATACAGGAGACGTGGGTTTGATCCCTGGGTCAGAAGATCCCCTGAAGAAGGAAATGGCCATGAACTCCATCTAGTATTCTTGCCTGGAAAATCCCATGGACAGAGGAGGCTGGTGGGCTACCGTCCGTGGGGTTGCAAAGGAGTTGGACACGACTGAGCGACTGAACGACAGCAGTGTTCCGTTCTGTGCAGGCACCCAGCCTCAGGTGGTAGACGTTCGGGTCGTTTCCGCTTTTTGGCTGTTACGAGTAGTACTGCTGTGAACATCCACGTACACACTTCCGTGTGCTCATTTATTTACACTGGTAAAATATCCATAAGGCTGCCATTGTAACCATTCTCAGTGTCGAGTTCAGTGACACTGTCACACCATCCGTCTCCAGAACCTTATAATCTTTCCAAACTGAAAATGTCCCCTTTAAACACGAACTCCCATCCCCTGGAAGCCGTTCTGCTTCCTCTGGGCCTGAGTGCTCGGGGGCCTCGAATACATGGAATCGTACGGTATTTGTTCCTTTGTGTCTGGCTGGTTTCACTTGGCACCACTTCCTTCAGGGTTCACGCCGCTGTGACCTGTGCCAGGATCCCCTCCCTCTCTGGGCTGAGTGGCGCTCATTGCACGCGCGCATCACATGTGTTTGCTCTTGTGCTGGCGAACATTTGGGTGGTTTCCACCTTTTGACTTTTGTGAACAATTGTGCATTTAATTTTACTCCTAAGCAATGAACTGTCTTTTGCTGTGGGCAAGGTGGTGTCCAGGGCCCTTCATGTAAAGCCAGTGGCTGTCACTCAAGAGCATCCTGGCCTGTCTGCTCCTGCGGGTGGTCTTGGTCCTAAGGACTCCCTGGATTTTATGCCAAAGAGGAAGGGTATAACTCTATAGAATTCTATAGAATTCTAATCCTATAGAATTAGGGGACAGAGTCAACTTGCTTAGGCTCCTACAGCCTTCTCTGGTCTGAAATGCCCGGGAGGCTTCCAGGGAACAAGGAAACGGAGCAGAGGGAAGGGGTGGTACACTTCCCTACGTGGTGGTGTTCCGTGACCCACCCCCCGCACACACGCACACCCGTGCCCACACGCACACACGCAGGCTCCTGCTTCCCGCTGCTGTGCCTCCTGTATTCTCTCAGGCGACACTGCCACCTGGGGCGATGCACCCGGTGTCACACTCCCGGGCTCGGGGGCACCGGGTGGAGGGCGTCGAGCTGGAAGGACACAGGAGGGCGACGCCCGGCTTTCCTTCTGGGCCCAGAGGGGCAGGGTCTCTGGCTCAGGCGGCCCTGCGTTTGGTCCCCCGCGGCCAGGCCTTCCCGGAGGGTCAGTCCTTCAGGGTCGCGGCTTCAGCAGAGCATCTGTGAGGGGCTCTGGCGGCAACACGCGCTGCAAGGCTCTCAGAAGCGGGTCTCTGTGCACCAAGGGGGCACCGTCGGCATGCTCCCTGGCCTCGTGCCCTCTCCCGGGCCCTGGCCGGAGCACCCAGGAGCCCGCGGTCCCACCTCCACCCCCGCGCCCGCGGCCCAGGGCAGGAGCTATGCCCACTGACTGCTTCTCTTCTTTCCCTCCCTCCGCCTCCCATCCGGGTTCCCGTCTGGGTGTCCACGGTGTCTACCGTCTGCCCCTCGCAGGGGAGAACCTGGGCTTCTGGGAAGCCTGTGAGGACCTGAAGTACGGCGATCAGTCCAAAGTCAAGGAGAAGGCGGAGGAGATTTACAAGTAAGCACGAGCCGTGCGGGTGCAGAGGCCCCCCACCTGGCTGGTCCCTGCCCTGCACTCGAGGTCAGACTGGACGGAGGCCCCGCACGCCCCGTGTCGTTCCGTCAGTGCACCTCGTGTGTGGACGCCTCACCCCTGCTCTGGGGAGCTGGGGGTCACCCCACCCACTGTTTGCTCTCTAAGAGGTTGGGAATTCCTAAGTTAAGCATATTTCACATTCCCAGTGCTGGCAGGGAAGTCTTCTTGCTTCTAGGAAATGCTGCTTGACAACCTATTCAGATGCTTGAGTATTCTGGAAAAGGACCCCTTTCACCCCAGGGTCGGTGAGGGGTGAGTTATGTCTGCCAGCCCCTCTCTCCCGAGCAGCTGGGAAGATTCCATTCACTGACTTGGTTTGGCTACTTTCATTTTAAATTTAGTTTTGGCTGCACTACACAGCCTGTAGGATCTTAGTTCCCTGACCAGGGATGGAATTCACACCCCCTGCCGTCTTGCGGTCGCACAGAGTCGGACACAACTGAAGCAACTTAGCGGCAGCAGCAGCAGCAGAAGTAGGGAGTCTTCACCACTGGACCGCCACTGGGGAACTCCCTGTCTGGCTACTTTGGCTAACATTCTTCTCCCGGTCTCAGGCTGTTCCTGGCCCCCGGGGCGAGACGGTGGATAAACATAGACGGCAAGACCATGGACATCACGGTCAAGGGGCTGAAGCACCCCCACCGTTATGTGCTGGACGCGGCGCAGACCCACATCTACATGCTCATGAAGAAGGTAGGCAGGGTTGGCCGAGAGCGCCAGGAAGTCCTCCAGTCTCTGGGTCCCCGGATGCGGGGGAAGGGGGCGTGTGTGGTCATGGCCTTGCTGCTGTTGGGTGTAGATCTGTCAGCTGTGTCTCCCACCTGCAGCAGGGCTGGCCCCTCCCTGTGCTCCCGAGCCCTCTGGCCAGGGAGGAGCAGCTGCTGAGGCTCAAGCCCTCTCAGGTCTTCTCACTCTGCAGTTGAAGGGCTGTTCTGACATAGTGATGGCACCAACTTCCATTCCCACCGCGCGTGTGGGAGGGTTCCCTTCTCTCCACATCCTCTCCAGCGGTTTTTGCTTGCAGACTTCTTCATGGTGGCCGTTCTGACTGGTGTGAAGTGGCACCGCATTGGGGTTTTGCTTTGCATTGCTCTGATAATTAGTGATGTTGAGCATCTTTTCCTGTGACTGTTTGGCCATCTGTCCGTTATGTCTTCTGCCCACAGTTCTCATGACTTTTGCTGTCACTGCTTAGTCTTTAGAATGGTACCATTTCAAGAAATTAAAATCAGTTCCCCATTGGTTGTTGAGAAATTCCCCCAGTTGTTGCTCTGGGCTTTCTCCTGTATTTGTTGGGACTGAAGTTTGCAGTTGGTTTGGGTGAGGCAGCATTCAGGAAGTGACTTCTCTGAACCTGCCCAGGGTCCCAGGAAATAGCCACACAAAGGAATCCGGGCTTCCCTGGTGGCTCAGACGGTAAAGAACCTGCCTGCAGTGCAGGAAACCCAGGTTTGATCCCTGGGTCAAGAAGATCCCCTGGAGAAGGAAATGGCAACCCACTCTAGTATTCTTGCTTGGAGAATCCCATGGACAGAGGAGCCTGGTGGGTTACAGTCCACGGGGTCACAAAGAGTCAGATACGACTGAGTGAGTCAGCACAGCACTGTAAGTGATCAGGTGAAATGGATGCCGCCGGCCTGGGGACCACACTTGAGAACCGTGGCTTTCGATGCAGATCTGAATGCCTTGAGCACAAGGAAACAAATCCTTTCAACTCCCGTCTCGCTGCTGGGAGGAAGCTGGGAAAAAGGCAAGTGTATTCTTTTGACTGGACCCTTTCCTTCTTATAATTCTCATTTTTCTCTCATTCCTGCCAGGACTCTTACGCTCGCTACTTAAAATCCCCAATCTATAAGGAGATGCTGGCCAAAGCGATTGAACCCCAGGGAACTACGAGGAAAAGGCAAGTAGAATGGGCTGAAATCGCTCACGGCCTGCTGTTTTGTTTACAGGGAAAGGAGGATCTTTTTCAGCCAAATGGCTATTATCAAGATATTTTCTGGATGAAAATATTGAGACTGGGAGGCATTCTTAGGGTCTGATCGCCTTATTGGCTTCATCACGCTCTGAAAGCATGCTGGCGAGACGCACATGGTCATTACTGCCAGTCAGTTTTGTTTTCCTAATGCTGGTTTGAAAGAGTTTTGATTATCAAATGGAATAATGACCTTTATTACAGATGGAAGCATTGCATTGGCCTTTTAACTGGCACACTTCTCCACTCCAAACTGGTGTTTAGGAATTAATTTAGCTACGTCCTGGTAACATCCTTTGTGATGGCTCAAGACTGTGGCGACAGGGGCAGATTGCTCCCAAAGAAAAATGCTGGACTTTCAGGGGAACGAACAGGGGAACTATTCTTGCTGACCACAGGGGACTGCTTTTCATCAAGTCCCTCTGTTCCTTTATCCATGCTCACCTTCCTCACTGGAGATGCGAATGTCCCTCTGGCAGCCCTTGGGCAAAGGATAAAACGTCCTGAGGAGCAGTTTGAACTCTCTGGGGGCGAAAAAGAAAACGCTAGAGGGATTTAAGATTCAGAAGAGTAACCAAACAACAGCTTGAACAAAGATTTGGGACTTTGGCAGAGTTTCCCCAGCCCCAGGGCCTGTCCTTCCCGCACCCCCCCCACCCCCACCCCCGCCTCCCATAGATGCTTCCCATTTGTCAGCTCAGCCCCACGCCAGGCGCTTTTCCAGCGTCTCCAGTCAATCCAAAGGAGGGGGTGGTTGGACCAGAGCCTTCATCAGAGGAGCTTTAAAAGACCCCAAGTTGATTTCATTTTTGAGGATAACGGCCTTGCTATGAAAAGGAGAGAAAGGAGGTCTTGGTGGTGGGTAAGGACGGGAGTTCAGTGTCCCTGGGAATCGGAAAGCTTCTTTAAGCCACAAGAAACGGCCACAATAGCTCCAGACGTCCTGCCAGAAAGCAGTGGGGGAGGGAGGGGAGCGTCTTGTGCCTCTGTCCAGATGTTTTTAGGTTGGCACAGACCTGAGAAATCAGCTGGGGTCTCTTGTGGGGTGCCTGGGCTCTTGTCTGGGGTGGCGCTGGACCGCGGGTGCAGCGCTCGGCTTCAGGGTCGAGGACCGCGGTCTGGTGGTGCTGTCGGCGCTCTGGGTAGTAAGCGCACCCTGGGGACCCGGGAAGCCCGGCCGGTAGCTGTGCGGGGATGGCAGGGGCTGTGAGTGTGTCCCATGACTGTCAGGCGTGAGACAGTGCACGAAACGGAAGTTTTCCAGAGCAAGTTAAGTGGAGCTCCAAGCAGGCAGGGCTGGGGGTGGAGACCGAGCCTCAGGCACGGCTCACAGGTGGGGGCGTGGTTCCTCCCCCGGCGGATACGGAAGTTCCAGGGATTACATGCTCCCGAAATTTGGAGAGCTCCTAGGCCTGAAGTCGCCCTTTGGGGCTGAAATGCTTCCCCAAGCCTGCTCACGGTCGCCTCCATCACATACCCGGAGCTGTGTCCTGGCCCCGAGGTGATGGTGGACAGTGCGGTCTTGGCGCTGCGTGGGTGGAGTTGGTGGAAGAGGCAGACGGGTCGGCGCATGCGCACATTGCCGCCAGCGCATCCCTGGTCCTCCAGCCCCTTCCCCTTCCTCTGCCGGTCCGGCCTCGCTCTGCGATGGCCTAGCACTTTTCTTCCTTACCAGAACCTTGACTTTTGAAAACAAATGCTCCAGTTCTCCCTGGGGGGCGAGAGCCCTTGGGCTTCCAGTACCCAGGCCCCCTTGTCCCTTTCTTTCCCGAAGAACCTCTAGGAAGCTAAGGGGACACGTTGGTTTCCAGACACTGTGGCGGGTGGTCTGTGCTTGGCGCTGCCCAAGCCCTCTGGCGGCCTCTAAGAGCTGATGGCAGCTGGGGCTCACTCAGGCCCCATCCTCCCGCGGCTGGGGGGCCTCCGAGGGTCCCCCTTAAGGTTCTCCGGGAGGATGAGGGGCCGCCAGAGGCCGGCCTCGCCCCGCCAGGTGTCCAGTGCTGCGCTCCGCCGACCACCCCCTTCTCTCTTCCAGCTCGAGCCTCCCGTTCATGCGGCGGCACCTGCGCTCCAGCCCCAGCCCCGTCATCCTCCGGCAGCTGGAAGAGGAAGCCAAGGCGCGGGAGGCGGCCACCACGGTGGACATCACCCAGGTCATGAGCAAGCTGGACCGCAGGAGCCAACTCAGAAAAGAGCCGCCTCCCAAATAAATCCACACTTGCTTCCTCCCGGGGTGGGGGAGGCAGGGCTGGAGGAGTCCTTTCTGCGTTCGTGGGGCGGTGGGCCGCTCGGGTTCACGCTGATTCCTCAGACCCCCGACCTGGGCTTCCCCCTACCCCTCCAGCTCGCCAGCGGCCTCAGGTGGGCAAAGGCGGGGGCTTGGGCACCTGACTCCATAGCTGTGACATCTGCCTGCTTCCCTCCGGAGCACTTGGGGTGAGAGCCAGAGAGAAAAGCCGCCTCCTGAGCCGCCACTGGCTTTAGGACGTTCGGAAGGGCCCTCCCCACCCCTCCGCGTAGTTCTTTCAGGCAGGTTTGCTGTTTGTTTCCAGTGGCTTCAGGAAGCTCCTCCTCTAGTCTCTCCAAGTTAGACTTTGTCTCTAAAGCAGTTGGAGACCCGCCCCCCGCCCTCCCCGCAAGGGGCTGCTTCAAGGTTCCTCGTCAAACCAGCCCAGAGCAGCTCTGCTGACACAGTTCTGTTGAGCCTGTTCTCAGTCCTGAGTTTTGAAGGCTGGCCGGGACTCTCCTTCGTTTTTGCCTCCTCTCCCCCTGTTACACGATGCCAGGGGAAATTAGTAGCTTGTAGGAATGAAGGACTCAGGCTGGAGGCCTCAGGATGGGTCCAGGTAACACGGAGCATCTTTCTGGACAAAGGATGAAGGTGCTGATGTCTTCATTAGTAGAAGGAGGGATGGTTGGAGGTCTGTGACATTTTCAAAGTGAGTCAGAGTCAAAGATAGTTCTCTTCGGGTTATTTTCTAGATGTTGGTGCTTCCCTTCTTTGTAGCTTTAGATTAGGTGAGCCTGTGGCGGGGCGGTACTCTCTGTTGTTCCCAGTCAGAGACCAGTTTACACTCTGAAAGAGCAACTAGACGCGCTTTGTTCCTCTCTCCTTTGAAGAATGCTGGAGTCTCCTATGGGAGGGGCACCTCAAGGAGAAATTCCAGGTGATGAACCTTTTGTAAACTGACCTGAGTGGGGGACAATACCTCACCATGTGGAGTCTAATGCTTTAGATCTAATTAGTTCTGCATCAATGCATTATGTGAATGGATGGATGGATGAATTGATGAGTGGGTGGATGGATGGATGGAGGGATAAGTCGATGGATGAGTGGGCAGAGCCTTGGGTTTGGAGAAGGCCTCCTAGGCTTTGGTCCTCATTCTCCTGCTAGCCAGGTAGTCTTCAGCAAGTCTCTTCACCTCTATGCTTTGTGATTTGTGAACTGAGGCACTGGGGCCAGATCCATGCTTCTTAGACCAGACTCAGTGAATTCCAGGAGGATACCCAGCCTGGGGCATCAGTTTTACTTGAAGATTTGGAATGGGAGGAAAGATAGATAATTTTTAAAATTTCACATTAAAATAATCATGAATATATTATGAATTAGACTGCAAGATGTACATGAATTTTTAAGATGAAATTTGAGACATCAAAGCCATCTCATGCCTGGCTGTGGCAGATTCAGGCTCTGCCCTCAGACTCCTGGGACAGCGTGGCTCCCCGGCTCTCCTGCTGTTTGTCCTACTTTAACGGGAAAGTTTGCGGAGCATGATCTGGAGGTATTTGCCACCCTTCGTAGTTACCGTGTGTGAGCTGAGTTTGTGCACCCAGCAGAGTGGGGGTGGCTGGTGGGCGTGTTGAGGTGCACCTTGAACCTTCAGGTCATGGAGTGTGTCTTGTTCATCTGTGACTCAACTGTTCACCTGCCCATTCCTCACTTGTGAGACATGTCTGCTTCACACGACTCTCGTCCTCCAGCAGAGTACTGGGTGCTCCAGGTCAGACACGTAGTAGGTCTGGCACAGATGCTGCTGGAAACCTCATGTCAGATACACAAGGACCCCACAATCCAAGCAGAGGCGTAGGCCTGTCAACAAAGTAGGTTATCGTTCTTTATTGGACACGTGAGCCCCATCTGAAGGAAGGCGGATGACAAATGTCTTCTGGATGGCAGCAGTTACACTCCACACGTCTTTGATTCTATTATTATTAGAGTAGAGTTAGGTTACATATTATGTTGGCTTCGTGTGTACGGCATAGTGATTCAGTGTTTTTATGGGTTGTACTCTTGTCTCGTGCCCCCGTGCTGTGCATTATGCCCTGGCACCCGGCTTATTTTATACCCAGTAGTTTGTGCCTCTTAATCCACACCCACCGATGGATTTTAAACGCCTGCTTTGTGTGCGGGCCTGTGGTGGGGGCTCTGGCCCAGCTGCAAACGTGGACAGATGTCTTCTGCCCTCACGGGGCTGACGAGGGTGCGAGCGCATCCAGGCTGGGCAGTGCGCAACACCGACGTGCTGGGAGAACCTGGGGATGGAGAACTGTCTGGCCTGGGGACTCAAGGGGTCCACCGGGAAATTCTCATGTTCCGAAGGAAGAAACCACAGGTCCCTCCCCAGTTTTGAGGTTTTGGAAGCGTGTCTGCTTCTGGACTCCAGCCACGGGCCCCGCCCCTGCCGGCTTAGTCTCTGCTCTCCATCCCTGTTAGCCCCACAGGGCCTCTTTGACTCTCAATGATATAAAAACAGTATTTATCTGGACAATATTGTTGCTACATTTAAATTAGTATCATACTCCTTATTATGCCCTGTACTTAGGTACCTTCTCGATTCTGTTATTATCATATTTTAAACAGTCTGAGTTTCTCTACCCATATGGGGTGTATCTGATGCTAGAAGATAAGTTGTGCTACAGAGTGCCAGGGATGTCTCTGTAGAATTCCAGTGTGAAGCTTGGCTTTTAGAGAAGAGACTGCTTTTGTTGTGAGCGTTGAGTGGAAACACACGGGCTAGAGAGTCGAGTAGAGTGCTTTGGGAAATGCCCGGCGTGAGTGCTCAGCAGATGCTGGCTGCTGTGAGCGGCGTCACATCCACTGTTATTATTATTGTCCTCACTGTCATTCTCACCACCTCCACCAGAGTCATCACCACCAGCATCCCCTCCACCAGCGTCACCATCGTCGTCCTCCCTGTCACCGCCATCCCTAGCAGCTTCACACTCTTGAAGCGCATGCTCCCTTGCATGTCCGTGTTGCCCAGTACAGTGACCTACCATTCTTTATTATTTAGGGCATTTAAAGCCCTGTTGACCCACACCGTCTTGCCTCTGTCCTCGCTGAGAATCCGGCCCTCCAGGGACCACTAGGATATATCCGAGGGGAGGAGAGCAGGGCGTCACAGTCCTGTGGCCTGTCCGCAGTTCCTTGGTGAGGGCTGACCAGCAGCAGGCAGTGACTGATCAGGCTGTGGTGGGAAGGCTGACGCTGGGGTGGGCAGAGGAGATGACGGACAGAAGAAACAGGGAGTTGGCTCGTGTGGATTTTCCACCGTGGGGTCGAGTGTGCTCACTTGCTTTGGGGGACAGCGGAGATGGGGAGAGTGAGAGGGGGCGGGAAGGGGGGACTGGTGCAGAGCATGCAGCCCCGGAAGGTGGCCCCCTCCTCCCGCCTGCTCCCAGGAAGTGGCCGCAGGGTCTCCTCCAAATTCCCAGCTGGCTTCTGGACGGGACGTGAATGGCATCCCTGTACCATCTGCTTTGCCTTTCATGAAAGCCTGAGCTCGTGCTCTCATGTCAGCGGCCTGCTCCACGCCATCGCGTTCTCCTAGGAAAATAAACAGCACAAAGCGAAGCTGAGCTCGCCATCACTGTGTCTCTGTCGCATCATTTCTCTGCCATGTGCCTTGCACGCGCTGCTTTGCCATTTCACGCCCGCGGTGGGTGTGGCCTGGGCTGCCGGGGCTGTGGCGAGCGGGGATCGTGGTGGAAGCGGGCGGAAGAGGCATCTTGCTCGAGTGTCCAGGGCCTGTTGGGCTGTGTCCAGGGCTGCTCACCCAGAAGGAAGGACCTTCTCAGGACAGGTGAGTGAAGCCGGACGGGAGCTGCCTCTTTACCTGTCCTGTCGTTCACCCCGGGGAGGAGCAGGTGCTGGGGGAGGAGGGTGGGCTGCGGGAGAGCCCGGAGTCGGGTGGGGGTGCGTGCCATCAAGTCCCCTGGGTCAGGCTGCCTCATCTCCGTGGGCCTCAGTGTTTTAATCTGTGAAGTGGGGTCATAACAGGAATTGATCACAGGCTTAATGAGTGAGGTTTAAGGTGATGCCCTGAGGTGCGGGTGTCCTCGGTGAACTGGAGGAAGGAGAACCTTGCTGCCCCACCCCCCGTCTCTCTGAACAAAGCCTGGTCTCAGTTTGGCGTATTGGCTCAGCACCCCAAGTCCTGCCCAAACCCTGTAGGCAACAGGCTGGCAATGTGGATCAGTAGGCAAGCAAGGGCTTTGAGGGTTACACGGACCTGGGGTCAGAGTCTCATTTGGTCACGGTAAGAGTTAACAATCGCCGAGTAGCAAGTTCGCACCAACGGCCACCATTTATGAGCTCGCGGTTGGCTGGGTGAGGCTTTGCAGGATTTCCGGGCACACCGTCAAGGTGTCTCGGGCCGTGTGAGTTCTCACTGGGGGCTCAGGAAGAGTCTGCTTCCAGGTTGTTGGAAGGATCCCAGCTCTTGTTGCAGGACCCAGGGCCCCATTTTTTGCTGGCTGCTCTCAGCTTCCAGAAGCCGCCCAAACTCCTTGCCACCTGCTCCCCACTCTCCATCTTCAAAACCAACCATGGAGAACCCCGGCTTGTTGGATTTTTATCACGAGCCTCTGACTTCTGTCTCTGGCTTCTAGACTCAGGATTGAAGGGTTCAGGTGAAGAGCTCAGTGTCACCAGAACGATTCAGAGTCACCTATGCCATATCTCACGGCATGATCATGGGGGTGGCCGCCCAGCACGTTCACAGCTCACACCCATCCTGAGGTCTTAGTGGCCACCTTAAAGTTCTACATTCTGTAGTCACCGGCTTGCAGTGGGAGCCTGGGGATGGTCCCAACCCGCTCCGTCCTCAACATTCTGGTCACTAAAACGGGGCAGTTGTAGATTCACAGGGAACTGGCACAGAGTAGGTCTTCATAACCTACAGGGCCACATACCTGACAGTCACCTCCCAAACCCTCCATCACGGCCATTCCCTGCAGACTGTCAGAAGCACAGGGCTCAGCTTCTCACACGACCTGGCTCTTGCTTACTTGCAAAGCAGTGCCCTCGGTGTTTGTGAGGCTTTGCCCCCCAACTCAGGTTCCCCTCCAGTGAGTCTGGGGTCTGCATTTATAACGGACACCCCGTGTGATGCTGACCTGTAAGCATCCATTGGGCATCACACATGTAAAATGTGGAGCCAGTGAGCCCAATTGCAAAGCCTGCTGACCATCCCTGCGTTCCTGGGCTTGGCTCCTGGAAGCCTTAGCTTTCTCATCTGTAAAATGGGCATAGTAAGTGTTAGTTGCTCTGGAGGTACCTGCAATAATTCACATCAAGTTTGCAGCCCAGAAACTCAAATTTCTGAGCTTCTCAAGCATGTTAATAATAATCACGATGGTGATTAGTAGGCATAGTAACCCGGTGGCCCTGGGTCAGGGCCTTGGCTCTGGTTGGTAGGCCTGTCTGAGCAGTGGATCAGCATCGGTGGCTGCGAGCTGCTGTTTCAGAATCTTGCTTGAGCTTCAGGGAGCAAGTGGGAGAGGGTGGGGCCCCCACCCCCGCCAAGGGCTGAGCCCCGGTGGTCTCCAGGCCTTGCTTTTCTTCTGAGGGCTGCTGGGAGTCTGCCCGCCCGCCCTTCCCTCTTCAGGCTGGGGCCCGCAGCCACCTTCCTTCGGGCCCAGGCGACGCCCCCTCTGGGCCGTGGGGCTGTGATGGTTTCACAGAGGGCTTGTGCTTCCCTGAGGCCAGTCGTCTCTTGGAGGCAGATTTGGTCCACCTCTCCCGGGCACAGCCCAGGACCGGCCCAGCCCCCAGCCCGGACCGCACCGGGCTGCCAAGTGCTGCACGGCTGCGGCGGCAGGCCCTGGGGGACACAAACCTGGCGGGGGAGAGGCGAGACAAGCGAGCTTCCCTGCCCAGGACTTGGATCCTGACGCCCCCATCTACTTGCACGGAGCTCTCGGGCTCCTTCAGCTGACCGGCCCCGGTTCCCCGCTCCTGCCCCGCTGGTCGGGGACCCAGGGCCAAAGCCGCCCAGGGCGGTTGCCTCAAGGAGCCGCCTTATCTGTATTTCCAGTCTCCTCCTCCCCCGGGGGCCCAGGCCCTGCTGCGGTGCCCGTGGGAGGCACAGGAGAGGGTGGCGGTGGATGAGAGTCGGGGCTCAGGACGCGGCGGCAGGTCTCAGGCCTGGAAGGGTCCGCACAAGCCAGGGCTCCTTGCCCCACCTCCAGTGCTCTGTGGAAAGGGTTTTACGTGCCTGCAGACCACAGGTGGCACCAAGGCAGGGCAGAGATAGGATGATGCTCGGTGGGTGGAGCCTGTGCTCCTGGAGAGTGGAGTTGATGGTCGAGGGGAAACCCCAGCCCGCAGCCAGCTCCCAGGCCTGGAGGAGCCTCCAGCTGTGCCCTGGGGAGGCGGCCAGGGCTTGGGGAAGCCTGTTCGAGGCTGTGCCATTCTCTCAGGGGGCTCGGGGCACCCCTCCCCGGTCCCCAGGGGCAACTGGACGGGCCTGGGCTCCAGCCTGGAGGGGGCAGCCCACGGCGGGGCCAGCTGTGCCCTCACTCCCCGTCTCTCTCCTTCTCTGCAGCCCGGCCAGCGGCTGGCTCCCAGCCCCCATCTGGCTGTGTACACCGGAACCTGCGCGCCCCCCTCTCCCTCCAGCCCCTTCTCCCAAAGCTGCCGCTCCCCTGGAAGGCCCTTCCGCTCGCCCAGCCGCTTCATCCGGAGGCCCAGCAGCACCGTCTGTCCCTCACCCATCAGCGTGGCCCTGGAGGGCTCCCCGGGGTCCGAGCAGAGGCGGGAGACCGATGTGTCAGGGGCGGTCGGCGGGGCCTGCATGGATCAGCTCCGGCCCCGGGCCCAGCCCAAGGCGCGTGTGCGCCTGTCCCTCGGGCGGTTCCTGAGACGAGGCTGTTTGGCTTCCCCGGTCTTCGCCCGGCTGTCCCCAAAGTGTCCCGCTGTGTCCCACGGCAAGGTGCAGCCCCTGGGGGATGCCAGCCGGCAGCTATCACGACCGAGGCCCCGGAGAGCAGCCAAGTAAGGATGGAGGGGGCAGTGTGTGTGTGTGTGTGTGCACGCGTGCTCATGGGGAGTGTGTGCACGCACATGGGGATTGTGTGTACACGGGGATTGTGTGTGTGTGCACGAGATTGTGTGTGTGTGCACATGGGGATTCTGTGTGCACACATGGAGAATGTGTGTGTACACGGGGATTGTGTGCATGTGTGCACACGGGGATTGTGTGTATGTGCACATGGGGATTGTGTGTATGTGCACACGGGATTGTGTGTGTATGTGCACACAGGATTGTGTGTATGTGTGCACACGGGGATTGTGTGTGTGTGAACATGGGGAGTGTGTGTGTGAACATGGGGAGTGTGTGCGTGCACATGGGATTGTGTGTGCACACGGGGATTATGTGTGCACACGGGGATTGTGTGTGCACATGGGGATTGTGTGTGTGTGCACATGGGATTGTGTGTGTGTGCACATGGGGAGTGTGTGTGTGCACATGGGATTGTGTGTGTGCGCACGGGGATTATGTGTGCACATGGGGAGTGTGTGTGTGTGCACATGGGATTGTGTGTGTGCACACGGGGATTATGTGTGCACATGGGGAGTGTGTGTGTGTGCACAGATTGTGTGCGTGTGCACATGGGGATTGTGTGTGTGTGTGTGCACATGAGGAGTGTGTGTGTGTGTGTGCGCACACAGGATTGTGTGTATGTGTGCACACGGGTGTCTGGTGAGGACCCAGGTTCTGTGGTCTGGGGTCTAGGGCCTGGGGGCTGGGCAGATGGAGGGTGGAGAGTGCCGGGTGAGGAGGAGGATTCTGGAAAGCAGACCCCATGGACAAACCTTTGACCTCCAGACCCTTTCCAGACTCAGCGCTGCCCTCTGCGGTCTTTCTAGGGGAAAGGAAAGTGAAGTGACGTTTAAGTAATTCAGCTGAGTCCGACTCTTTTCATCCCCTTGGACTATACAGTCCATGGGATTGTTTTTCTTTTCCATCTTTCCCCCTTTCTATTAACATGCTCTTCCAGGCTTCTCTGGTGGCTCAGTGGTAAAGAATCCACCCGCAATGCAGGAGACCCAGGTTCGATCCCTGGAGGAGGGAATGGCTACCTGCTCCAGTATTCCAGCCTGGAGAATTCCATGGACTGAGGGGCCTGGTGGGCTACAGTCCACGGAGTCTCAAAGAGTCAGAAATGACTTAGTAACTAAACAACAACACAATCCTCTTCCACTCACCCTGCCCAACTAAAACCTTGGCCTAATGAGTTTGTTGCATTTTTAAAAGGTCCGGAAATTTCAGTGGCAGTGCTGGGACCCACAGGTGGTGCTGGGCCCCGGTCCCCTCCCCTGCCTTGGGGGCCCTCTCCTCCCCCACCCGCTCCTGCACACATCTGCCCTGGGGAGCACTCAGGGGGGCTACAGGGTGCTGACAGTGTACAGCCTCCATTCAGGGCTGGCCCCTGTTATCCCCACTATGGGCGGCAAAGCAAGACGGACCTCTGAGAGCCCCCTGCCCGAGGCAGCTCTCTGGTGAAGAACAGGGGCTCCGGGGTGCACTTGAGGGCTCCGGGCTCCTGGGCACAAAGAAGAGTTATGGACAGTGCAACACAAAGGCAGCCCCGCCTTTGTTTGGTCTTGAGGGAGACAGCGCGGAGCACCCCTCCACCCTCTGCTATGCTCCTGCGTTTTGGCCATGCGTGGTCTTGGACACGGCGGCTCCGTGCTGAGGCTGTAGGTTGCCATGGATACCCAAGTCTCCAGCCTTGGCTGTGCTCTGTGCATCTGGGGTGGGGGGATTCAGGGGGAAAGAACTTGTCCGTTGATTCCTCCTGATGGGCTCTGCTGAGGGAACGCTCTAGTTTGTGGCCACAGCGGTCTTGGGGCTTTTGAAAACCTCTGTGCTCCATGGCCACCACTTCATTAGAAGGCAGTTTAAAGGGGCTGAGGCCTGGGTCCCGGTATGTTCTACAGGAATATCTGGAATTCATCAAAACCGAAAAAACTGAAGCCCCTTGAAAAGGGAAATAAAGCGTTCCCTGAATTATCCTTCGTTCAGCAGGAAAACAGAGCCTCCCTCGACACCCAGTGAACGGGGTACCCCCCCCAGCCCCGAGCGGGTCACTGCACACACAGCTTCCAGAAAGGCGCCTGGGTCTGTGCCTCCTCGGGGGGTTGGGTGAGCTGGGTGTGGTGACCTTCTGTCTCCACACACTGCTCTGCTCATGTGTCTGAAGCTTTTTCCAGATCAAGATGGACGTGCCCATGGGAAGCGGGGCCTGTCTGATGGACTCGGAGGACCCGGGCCCCGGAGCACGAGGTGACCAGGCCACAGAAAAGGAGGTCATCTGCCCCTGGGAGAGCCCCGCAGAGGGCCACACTGGCTGAGCCTGGGGCCTTGGGCCAGGAAGTTGCTCCCACAGACTCTGCAGGATGGGGCCACGGGACCCGCTGTCTCGGGGACCAGAGTGCACGAAGATCACACGTGGGGGCCGGAGGGACAAGATGGGTGGACTCTGCAGAAGAGCGCTCCGGGTGGGTGCCCCGTGGCCAGCCTTTCCCTTGCCCCCATCTTTCCTCTTGTCATCAGAAGAAAGGCATGTGGACCAGAGGACTTGACTTGCTGCCTTAAAACCAATAAAAGGTTACCTTGTCTAAGTGTTTTTGGATCGGAATGCTAGCGTACATCTCGTTTTATAAGCTATCTGTGAGCTCTCGCCTGCTAAGTCCCTCCAGTCGTGTCCAACTCTTTTGCAACCCCATGGACTGTAGCCCCCCAGGTTCCTCTGTCCAGGGGATTCTCCAGGCAAGACTTCTGGAGTGGGTTGCCATGCTCTCCTCCAGGGGATCTTCCTGATCCAGGGATCAAACCCTGGATCTCCTGCATCTTCTGCATTGGCAGGTGGGTTCTTTACCACTGGTGCCACCTGGGAGAAGGAAATGGCAACCCACTCCAGGGTTCTTGCCTGGAGAATTCCAGGAACAGGGGAGCCTGGTGGGCTGCCGTCTCTGGGGTTGCACAGAGTCGGACACGACTGAAGAGACTTAGCAGCAGCAGCCACCTGGGAAGCCCTTTATGAGATCTTATTTATGTGATAAACTCAGGTCTTGGTTTTCCGCACCAAGGGAACTGAATCACCTCCAAGAGCTCCCTGCTTGTATAATTGGTTTGTGCTTGATGCCGTCATCAACTGAGCTCCTCAGGGGGAGCTTGGGGCTGGGCCACCACACAGGAAGAGGGGGCTGGGAAAGACATCCTCCTGGAGTGCCAGGCTTGCTCAGATCCACCCAGAAGCAGAGGGCAAGGTGGGATGAGGTGGACCAGGGAACTGCTAGGGGAATAGCTGGAGAAAGGGGTGGGGCTCTCGGACCGCAGCGCAGGGCCGACCTTTGGGGAGGCGGGGGGCGGGGGCCCTGGATGGCGGAGCAGTGCCAGGACCGTCTTGGCGAGTTTGCCGGGGTGTCCTTGAGCCTGTGTCTTTTGAGCGTGGCTGTGCGTTTGGACCCCGCTGTAAGGGTGTTGGCTGGGAGCCTCCATGGGCGGCCTGACCGTGGCGTGGACACGCTGGGGCCGCTCCCAGAGGTTTGCGCCCCGGTCACCCTTCGCTCCCAGCTCTTCTCCAGTTGTGAACTCAGCATGCTGGACAGAGCGCCCCCACGGTGAGTCTCTGCAGGGCCCTGGGCAGCCAGCCGGACATCTCACTTGGTGGAATTCCTCTAGAGCCCTGGTTCTCAACCAGGGCCCAACTTGTCACAGGGGACGTTGAGCAGTGTCCGGAGACATCTTCAGTTGCCATGGCTGGGGTGGGCCTGTGCTGGGTGGGGGTGGGGGTTTCCTGAAGTCCAGTAGGCAGAGACCAAAGTGAAAGTGAAAGTCGCTCAGTCGTGTCCGACTCTTTGCGACCCCATGGACTGACTATACAGTCCGTGGAATTCTCTAGGCCAGAATACTGGAGTGGGTAGCTGTTCCCTTCTCCAGCGGATCTTCCAGACCCAGGGATCGAACCGGGGTCTCCTGCATTGCCGGCGGATTCTTTACCAACTGAGCCACCAGGGAAGGTGCTGCTAAGTGAACTACAATGTGGGACTGCCCCCACCCGCCCCTCGACAGGACGACGGGCTCTGAAGTCTCAGCCGCAGTGGAGGAAGCCGGAACAGAGGCCACAGGTCACTGCTTGTGTGCTGGACGCTGCTGGTTTCTGCCCAAAGCCCTGAAGTGTTGCCCTAAAGGGTCCACTGGGATCATGCTTGAACTGGGCAGTGGGTTGAAATTAAGGGTTACGTGGTGAATAAAACATTTCTTAAAAGTTGCCTGGCCTTCCCTGGTGGACCAGAGCTTAAGGCTTCCCCTCCCAATGCAGGGGCTTCAGGTTCGATCCCTGGTCAGGGAGCGAGGATCCCACAGGCCTTGCAGCTCAAAAACGAAAACATAAAACGGAAGCAATACTGTAACAAATTCAATAAAGACTATAAGAATGGTCACATTAAAAAAAAAAAAGCTTAAAAAAAAGATGCCTGGAAGGTCCTCGTAGAAAAAAAGGTAAGTGGTTTGCCAAACCACTTATTATGTTCTTCACCTTTAATCCTCAGAATTCAAGAGCCTCTCACTTTTAACCTCAGACACTTACTTTATTTAGCCCACAAACACTGGGGCTGAGCCATCGCTCTGCACACATCAGGAGACGAGTGGGGGCGGGTAGCTGTGTCCCCCAGACCTGGATCTACTGCCCTGAGGGAAACTCAGAGGCTTCAGCTCTGAAATAGCATCTCATTTCAGATTCTACAGAGTCCCCTCTCTTGGGCTCACAGGAGTCCCTCAGGAAGGGGAAGGGAAACTTTCTCCGAGAGAGTGAGCAGTCAGCCACGTTTCTTGGAAGGTGAGCAGGCCAATCCATTGAAATGGCCTTCCCCGGTGGCTCAGACGGTAAAGAATCTGCCTGCCATGCAAGAGACTTGTATTTGGTCCCTGGGTCGGAAAGATCCCCTGGAGGAGGGCACAGTACCCCAGTCCTGTGTTCCTGCCTGGAGAGTCCCATGGACAGAGGAGCCTGGCGGGCTGCAGTCCACAGGGTCACGGCTGGATGTGTTTTATTGCAAAGCTGGTCTGAAAGGAGATGAGGGGCAAATCCACGTCCTCCTGGCAGCCAGTGTGTCTGGAGACGAGGAGAATCTCAGCACCGGGCTCGCACACTCATGCCCCTGGGCGCCCGGGGTCCTGCAGGGAACCCCGTCCGGCATCTGGTGATGGATGATGGACTCTGGTTGCCTGAGCTGAGCACGTGTGCGTGCCAAGTGGCTTCAGCTGCGTCCGACTCTTTGCGACCCTAGGGACGGTCACCTCCAGGGCCCTCTTCTGTCTCCTGAGTTGGCAGGTGGGCTTTTTACCACTAGTGCCGCCTGGGCAAGCCCCGCGCTAGGGGGAAGTGCAGTCACAGAGAACCCCAGGAGGAAGGAAGGCAGTGGTCCACACGGGAAGGAATTTCTGTCTCCACCACATGCTGTTCAAAGGCAGAGAAGGCCCAGGGTGAGTGGCCTCCAGGGAAGAGAGACATTCAAGGGACTGGTATGCTTTGTGCCAGCCAAGGGCGCCGGGGCCCTCAGGAGCCTACAGGCCGAGCTGGGTAGGGGCGAGGGGACACAGGTCTCGGGCTCCTCGGCCTCAGAGGCCCTGCCCTGCACTCTGGGGACAGTCCCCTCCCAAGGCTTCACCAGAAGGGGGAGTCCCAGGCTCACGGATCCCCAGAGAGGCAGCTTTTCCTCCTGGGGACTTGAGACTGGAGTGAGAAGGAAGCGGGCCAGGAGGAAGGTCCTCTCCTGGTTGGAAAGCCAGAGAGGCGGATGAGGGGAGCGAAAGGGACCGGGCCTCCCCCTGTGCTCAGAGCCTCCGGAGCCGCTGAGCTGCAGGCTGATGGTGGCCTGTGGGGGTCTCCTGGCTGCTGCGTCCTGGGGGCTACCGGGGGGCTGGGCCATTTCTAGTGGCTTTGGTGAGTGTTGAGACTCTGCAGAAAAACTCCCGCAGGAAGAAAACTCCCTCCTCAGCCTGTGGACCATGGCCAAGAGAATCCCTCGCGTGGAAGGTCATCTCTGCGTGTCCACCCCCGACTTCCGGACGCAAACTGATTAACTCGCTTCCTCTGTCCCTGCAGGTTGCCCAGATGGCGCTGGCGATCAAGAACCCACCTGCCAAGCAGGAGAGGTGAGAGACAGGTCCGATCCTGGGTCGGGAAGATCCCCTGGAGAAGGAAGTGGCAGCCCACTCCAGGATTCTTGCCTGGAGAATCCCGTGAACAGAGGAGCCTGGTGGGCTACAGCCCATGGGGTCACAAGAGTCGGACACGACTGAGCGCACCCACACGCGTCTTTCCCTGTTCAGCCTGAGCGGCTCATCAGCTCCCTCGTTGGGCAGGTGAGGCTGGAAGCTGGGCCAGGCAGAGGCACCTGGACGGGGGCTGATGCACCGGGCAGTTAGCAGAGTCGGGGCTCTTGGCATCTTTGCGTGGACACAGAAGACAGAAAGGTCCAGGTTCGGGGAGAACAGAGAAGTGAGGAGCTGCTTCCCTCCTTCTCTGGGGGTTCGGCCCTGAGGCTGCTGACGCCCCCACGCCCTCCCTGAGAGTGAAGTCTGACTGGAGACGTGCATGTGGTCCAAGCATCACACCCATCAGGTCTCAGCGTGTCAGCTGCCAGGTCGGGTCATCCTGACTGCAGAGAATGATTCAGGCCCCTCGGGTCCACCGGGACCCTTGTGGTGGGAAGACCCACCCAGGAGAGGCTGGCTCCAGGGTTGCCGAAATCGAAGAAGCGGGTTCTGCCGATGACTGCTTAAAATTCATGTTGCCATGGCAGCGTGGCATTAGGCCACGGGTGATCCGGCTGCAGGGAGCTTTCATCTCGGGGAAGGCAGGGTTTCTTTTGCTCTTGAGCTGGCTCCAAGGGGACACTGCCTTGGGGTCAAGCTTTGCTTTGCTCCTGCGCCTGGGGATTGTCCCAGCAGTGGACAGCTGGGAACGGGGAGACAAAGAAGGAGGCTCTCAGAAGTCGGCTAAGCCCAGACACTGTGATTCTGGTCGGGGGGAGTTGGCTTGAAACCCTCCGGGCAAGAGATTTGAGTCTGAAGAGAGAGCAGTTGAACGGTCTGTAACGAGGGACGCGTCTGCACTGCTCTGCTTGAGAGGGAAGCACCAATGAGGAGGTTTGTGTGTATTTAGCAGCAGAGCCAAGGAAGAGCGTGGTTTATCTCCAGATGTGGCCTGGCTCAGCTAGTCCTAACAACCTGAGTAATTTAAGGGTTCGTTGAACAGCCGTCATGAGGACTTACTGTGTGGTTGGCGCGGGAAGATGCAAGAATGAGTCACGTGGCTTAAACCCTTAAGGACTCGCTGGGTAGTCAGGTCACTAAAGACAGTGAAAGCGTTAGCTGCTCAGTCGTGTCCGAGACTCTGCGACCCCGCGGACCGTAGCCCACCAGACTCCTCTGTCCATGGGATTTCCCAGGCAGGATACTGGAGTGGATTGCCATTCTCTTCTCCAGGGATCTTCCTGACCCAGGGGTTGAACCTGGGTCTCCTGCATTGCTGGCAGATTCTTTACGGTCTAACCCCCCGGGGAAGGCCCAGGGCACTGAAATCTGCGTTAAAATGGTGTACGCTGCTGTCTACAGACCAGATAGCTAGTGAGAGCCTGCTGTATAGCACAGGGGACTCTCCTCAACACTGTGGTGACCTCAGTGGGAAGGAAATCCAAGAAAAGAGAGGATACGTGTACAGCCAATGCACTTTGCTGTATGGCAGAAACAAACACGACATTGTAAAGCAACTCTACTCCAATAAAGACTTTTTTAAATGAGGCAAAGCAGCATGTGCTCGACTGCCTAGAGACTTCAGAGAAGGGAGAATCACCCCATCGGTGCCCTCGGGGTTTTCACAGGTGAGTCTAGGTTGAGCCTCAGTTGATGGGAGGAAGAGGAGGAGAGCATCCCAGTTGGAAGGACCACAAGGACAAGCGGGCGGCCGCAGGATAGAGGGGGCAGCGTCTGGGAATGACCAAGGGTCCGGTTCACTAAAGGGCCAGGAGGAGGTGGTGCTGCGACATAGGCTGACCCCAGAGCTGCGCTCAGGAGGATGGGCTTAACTCAATGGGCAACAGGGGGTCATAGAGCCTGAGCATGTCTGATCAGAGTCACACTTTGGAAGAATATGTCTGGGGACAGAGTTTGGGATGATGGAGCCACAGCGAGCTTGTGAGACCTCCATAGGGCTCGAGGGGTAAGGGGACCTCATGAGGCTGACGGCAAGGGGGTTTGAAGGGACAGAACAGCCAGAGGTCAAACAGGCCTGGGCACGTTGAAAGGGGCCAGAAGACGTTGGGGGCGAAGGCGGCTGAGATGGGGAGCCCGGTGCATCAGAGAGCGCAGCTGCTCTCCAGTGGGCCAGGAGACCAAGAGGAGGAGGCGGGTGGGGGAGATAATGCATGACGCTGAGTCTGAAGATTCCCGAGGGGCGCTAGCAGAGGAGCTGGAAGGGCCAGGTAGCCCTTGTGGGCATCCTTAGACACAACAGGGGCGCTGAAGACCTGGTGTTTGAGAGCAGATTGGCAGGCAGGGCAGGGGGAGATGGGAGGGAGGTTCAGGAGCAGAGCCCGGGGTTGGGGGAGTGAGTGAGGAGGAGCTGGAGGAGCGTGGGGGGCCAGCTGGAGACCACGGGTGCAGGCTGGCGGTGTCAGGGTGGCTGTGAGCTGATGTCTTCTCGGGCAAATGCCTCAGCCCCCCCACTTACTTCTGTGTCTGTGTGTCTGACCGTGGGGGAGAAAGACAGTGGGGTGATCTGAGAGAGTAGCTTGAAACACACATATAGCACGTGTAAAGTAGAAAGCTGGGGAAATCTGCCGTCTGACACAGGAGCCCGCAGCCGGGGCTCTGTGACGGCCTCGAGAGTGGGGAGGGGAGGGAGGTGGGGGAGGCTTGGAGGGGGAACACGTGTGTGCCTAGGCTGATTCATGGTGATGTGTGCAGAAACCATCACAGTATTGGAAGTGATTATTCTCCAGCTAAGAATAAAATTAAACAAAACAAAAATGTGTCCTTTGGTCCTGGAGGCTGACTCTACATATCTGGCCTCCTAAGTCACATTTCTGGTGACTTTCCACCCTTTCTTCTTTTCCCTAAGACACAGTTGAAATTCCCTGGTATTATTATTCTGTACAGTCATAGAAAAAATGCTCAGTCCTCAAACTGAGGACTGAGCATTTCTCCTCACTCACCTGACTCACACTGTGTGACCGGTTACTGCTGTCGCTCAGCCCTGCCTGACTCTGTGGCCCCATGGATGGCAGCACGCCGGGCTTCCCTGTCCTTCCCTATCTCACAGAGTTTGCTCACATTCATTTTTTTAATCCCATAGATGCCGTGAATCATGTGACCAATCCAGGCTGTCTCAGCCCTGGCTTCTGGGGAAATCAGAGCCACGTCTTCTGTAAAAATGCAGTGTGTCTGAGCCGTACAGCGTGTGCTGTGTGAACAGAGAAAAAAGGGAAGGAGACGAGCTGGCGCGTCAACAGCAATAACACTGCTGTGTTTCCTAAAAGCAGACCCTGAGATGAAGACGCGCGTGCCGGTCACACCTGATGAGCGCTTCCGGGAGGGCCTGGTCAGGGATGGGGAGGCCGGGCGGGGAGGCGGGAGGGCCTGGTCAGGGATGGGGAGGCCGGGCGGGGAGGCGGGAGGGCCTGGTCAGGGATGGGGAGGCCGGGCGGGGGGGCGGAAGAAGCCACGCCAGAACGTGCTCTCGGGACACAGCCTCTGCCCGCAGGGGACTCTGGCGTGAATCTGGCGTGTATGTTGCGCCTCGGCACGTTTTCTATGACTTCATGTACAGTCTGCCCACCTGCCTCTCCCTTTCTGCACATTTGGGCGAAGCAGCTCCAGGACCTGAGAGGAGCCCTTCAGGGGCGTCACAGGTGCTGGTGGTTAGGAGCACAACCACACTGAGCCTGGAAGAGGAGCTGCAGAAACAGCCGCAGGGGTCCGTGGGGCCTCGCTGCTGCTCCAGGGCCCACTGCCCAGCGGTCGTTTCTGAGAAGCAAGCTGACGTGTGATGATGACGCCTTTTGTACACTTCGGCAATGTTCATTTCTGCGTGTTAAGGATACATTATTTTAGAACTGGAATAAAGACTAAAGTAAAATGTTAAAGCATCTCGTCACTATTCTCCTCTATCCATTAGCCTGTTTTCTTTCCCTCTTTGATAAACTCCCTTTAAAGAACATTTAAGAGAAATTTAAGATAAGTTTTATTTATCTTTCTTATTAAAAGTGGTACAGGGACTTCCCTGGTTGCCCAGTGGTCATGGCTTTGTCTTCCAAAGCAGGAGTTGCAGGTTTGACTCCTGGTCCGGGTGTTAACATCCCACATGTCTCGAAGCCAAAAAACCAAAACATGAAACTGAAGCAAAAATGTAACAAATTCAATAAAAAGATTTTTAAATGGTCCACATTTTAAAAAGTCTCTAAAAATGTTTTCAAAAAAATGTTTTACAAAATAAAAGCACTACAAAAGCACTACCTGTTCATTGTAGAAAATGCAGAAAATACAGGTGAGTAAAAAGAAGGCAATAAAAGCCCCCAGTCTTACCATAAAGAATACCCACTGTGATCACCTTCAGATATATTCTTTCATGAGTGTATGTCAAATTCAAATAAGACAGTGCTGTAAATATCTGGTTTTTAAGATGTTTAGACAAACTGTTACATCTGAAAATAGTTTTAGATTTACAGAAACGTTGGAAAGTAGTGCAGGGAATTCCCGTATACCTTTCACCCAGTTTAATACTGGCTTTTTTCACTTAATTTGTCACGAAAAATAAATATTGTTTTCAACAATCTTCATCTCAACATCATTTAAAATAATCAGATCATGTTCAATTGTAAGGACATAGCATATTTACTGAACTAATCCCACTTAGTTGGATATTTGGGATATTTCTAATTTTTCACTTTTACAGGTGTTTCTTACCACAAAAAAAAAAATTCCTAGAAGTATTGCTTGAAAATGAGAGGAAAAATCTGAATGCTTTTGATACCTGTTGGTCACTTGACTTCCAGGAATATGCCTTCAGCAGAATATCTGAGCCCCCATTTCACCTACTGTGGTACAATTTAAAAGTATATTTTTAAAAAACACCACTCACTTACATGTTCATCTACTCCTCAGCCATCTTCACAGAAACATTTAGGATGAAGTTTAGAATTTAGAAAGGATTTAGAACAATGACCGAGCACCTGAGCCCTGCGGCCCTACCCACCACGCGGGGCAGGTCCCACGTCCCGACTCGGTCTTTCCCTGGCTGCCTGACGCTTTCCGGAGCTTCCAGGTGGCACAACTGGTAAAGAGCCCAGCTGCAGTGCAAGAGACGTGGAGACACAGGTTCGACCGGGAAGACCCCCTGGAGAGGGCCTGGCAACCCGCTCCAGTGTTCCGGCCTGGAGAATCCCATGGACTGAGGAGCCTGGCGGGCCACGGTCCATGGGGTCGCGCAGAGCAGGCACGACTGAGCGACTCAGCATGCACGCCTGATGCTCTTAACCTGGTGTGTTTTGCTTGGCTTTGTCTTCCCTTCGGGTCATCAGTACCTCCAGGTCCTGACGGCCCACAGTACCAAGTGCCACACTGAGAAATCAGTGGGTGCTCAGTGATCCCGCTGTGGTTCACAGACTGGTTTAATGTTCCCTCATCTGGGGGAAGCGTCTGTATAGGGCAGGGAGCTCAGCCTGGTGCTCTGGGACAACCTGGAGGGCGGATGGGGAGGGAGGGGGTTCAAGCAGGAGGGGACGTGTGTACCGATGGCTGACTCGTGTGGATGTGTGGCAGAAACCAACACAGTATTTTAAAGTAATTATCCTTCAATTAAAAATAAATAAATTGCGAAGAGCTTCCCTCATTTTGGGTGGGACAACTCAGAACTTCCCCAGGGGGATCAGCCCCAGGGGCCCAGCAGCTTCGTCAGCAACACACAGCTCATAGGTTTTCTCGGTTCTTATCTCACTTACCCCACAGCCTCACGGAACTTTCTGGAATCACCCCCAAATAAGTGACCTCCAATGTCTCTGGCTTTCTCTGGTGAAGGAGGGGCGGTGTTGATGATATATGGTGACCGAGGGCACTCAGATCTGAAACAGGGTCTCAGAGAACAGTATTTACCCTAATACATCAAATGCATTCTGGTCTTTTTTCTTTTCTCTGTAATTCTGCCGGACCTGATCCGCTACATTGACTTGATGACCCACTCCTGGGTCTCAGCCTGCAGATGGAAAAACCTCTGTCCTAGAGGGTGGGCATTCTCAGAAGAGCTGGTCTTGATCAGAAAGGCAGTTTGATAGCTGACCTCTTCCTTGAGAGGCACAGTGAGCTGCTGAGGTCAGCCCGGGTGGCTTTTCACAGCCCGGGGACGCCTCCATTTCATCCAATTTCAAACCAACACTTCTTGTCAAGGGGCTACTGCACTGGCCTCTGCTGACCACTCTGGCACGACGCCAGATGGGAACAATGCACCCCCTTCTCTCTGCAGCCCCTCGGGTCAGCTCCGAGAGGACCAAGGCTCCGAGTGAGGGTGGGGAGAGCAATTAGGGAGGAGGAGGAAGAGACGTGAATTTTCAAAGGTCAGTTGCAGTATGATCAGCCAACGCTTGGAGGTTTATTCCAAAGGCCTTTCCTGATTAGAAAAACAACAATAAAAGAAAAAAAAAAGCCCCCAACCCACAAGTGGGGTAGGAAGTCGAAGAACACTTTAATTCATAAGGAAAAGGACTTGAATAATTGATGCTGCCTCCATGCCAAAGATAATTTCAGCTCGTGCTCTATCTCACAAAGACATTTAGCATTGATTGAGATCAAAGCCTCCAGAACCCCTGCTGCTGGGCTGAAAGGCAGAACTCGCAGTGGCCTTTCTCGGCTCTGATAATGTCGTCTTTATGTAGTTAATAAACTGCACACTTCAGTCAAACTATATCATTACAGAAGACTTAGGGAGCTAATAATTTAAAAGCAAAGAATTGCCTCTGTTCTTCACTTTGAACTAAACAACATTCTGTTGAATGAGGAGCACATCAAAGTCTTGTCAGTATTACCAGTGTGGATTGAGAGAAGGCCGCACAGAGTGGGTGCTTCAGCCGTCAGGGAGAGGGAGAGGGAGAGGGAGGCATTGGCTGGTCCACCCAAAGGCAGTGCTGGGTGCGTTATTATTCTTTTTCCGACTGTGCACGCGTCAGGTGGTCTGCTCATCTGGTGGGCATCCTTGTTGCACAACGTACTTGAACGAGATCACAACGTCCGCTTTTCACCTTGGCCTCGTTCTGAACTTCATCTCAGTTACCTTCAGCCTGCCCACCCCTCTGGCCACTCCTGGACTCCCAGGTTAGATCCCTGGGTCGGAAAGATCTGCTGGAGGAGGTAATGGCAACTCACTCCAGTAACCTTGCCTGGAGAACCCCATGGACCTAGGAGCCTGGTGGGATGCGGTCCATGGGGTTGCAAAGAGTCTTACACACACACACACACACACACACACATCACATCTTTCATTTACTCTCTCATTCGATTCTTCTGGCCATTCTGTGAGGTAGTGCCAGTGTTTTATGAATCGAGATGCTGAGGCTTCGAGAAGTGACGACGCTTGTCTTGGAACCCACAGCTGGGAGTGGCATGCCCATGGGGAGTGTATGGCAACGTCAAATACAGGTATAAACATTTGGAGGGTCAAACGGTCGCCTACTTACAATGATTTAACTTAAGATTCCTCCACTGCAAGCTGGTGCGGAAGTGACGCTCATTCAGTAGAAACTGTGCTTCGAGTCTGGAATTTGGATTTCTTCCTGGCCCATGACGTGTGGTCCGGTCTCCCCTTCTGCTGGGCATGGGCATCCCCTGTGTTGCCTGGGCAGCCAGGGGGTCACGAGGGTAAAGAGCCGACGCACCAACGGCCACCCGGGACCTAGACAGTCACCCTGGCCTCTCCTTTCAGTCCAGGGTTAGTTCAATAATTCACATGAGATATCCAACGCTTCACTCTAACATAGGCTTGTTGTTAGATGATTGTGCCCAACTGCCGGCTAACGGAGGTGTTCTGAGCACGTTTGAGGTGGGCTGGGCTAAGCCGTGATGCTTCCTGTTGTTCAGTCGCTAAGCTCTGTCCAACTCTTTGTGGCCCCTTGGACTGTGGCCTGCTAGGCTTCTCTGTCCACAGGGTTCCCCAGACGAGCATACCAGAGTGGGCTCCCATTTCCTTTTCCTGGGGCTCTTCCCGACCCAGGTATCAAACCCATGTCTCCTGCATTGGCGGGTGGATTCTTTGCCACTGAGCCACCTGAGAAGCCGTGATGTTTGGTAGAAGAGGTGTGTTAAACGCGTTTTTGACTTAAGAGGTTTCAGCTTACTCAGACTTTGTTGGTCTGTAAACCAATAAGTCAAGGAAGACATGCCGTGTGTTTCTCAACACTGGGGGCTGTCAGATAAGTGACTGCACCCCAAACAACGGCACAGCTCATAGAAACGCCATCAGGGTGCAGGGATGGGTCCCTATGTGCCATTAAGTGGAAAAATGAGGTCACGAAGTTGCATCCCGCAGGCGTGCGTGCGTGCGTGCAAGCTCGTGTGTGTGGACAGTATCTCTTAAACATCAAGGGCTCTTCTGCACCTGCATTTCCTTTGCTGAGCCTCCCCCGAGCCCACTATCTCCGAATTAAAGTTCGGCTCTTTGGTGCTCGTTGCCTCGGGGAGGGGATTTGGAAGAGAAGGAGCGATGTCAGGGTTTGGGCTTGAAAATAACAAAGTCTTCAGAGTGGAAATAAGGAGGCAGGATGGATAAACTCCACACCCCCTCTCCCTGCTCCACCCCAGGAAAAAAAGGTCCTCTGTGGTTAAGGAGGGGGTGGGATGGAGGGGGAGGGGAAAGGGAGAGAGGCTGAGGGGCTGGGGGTTCCCGAGATCAAATGCTGAGCTTGGCCCATCACTTGGGCCGAACCTGCTGGGAGCTGTGTGGAGGCTCCTCCAAAGGTTCTGAGAACCAAGAGCATCTGAGGCTATTGCTCAGAGCCCTCTGACCCCAGCAGGGTACAACGTAGAGAGGACCCGAGACGGGACCCAGCCCGCCCTGTGGCCCACCCGGCCTTTCCCCAGCACTGGGGGCCTCGCAGGGCCTGCTGAGGGGCAGCACACGTGTCGAAGGCTGCCAAGACCTACAAACCAGATGCCCGACCCCCAGTTCCTCCCCTTCTCTTCTCCACCCGTGGTGAGAATTTGGCTGCTAATCCAGGGGAAAGGAGGGGACTGAGCGGATGGCAGTGAATTCCTGCCTGCAGGGGGTCGGGTTCACGAGGAGCTGAACTACAGGAAATCAACATCTCTTTCTTGCCCACCTGAAGCCGTGGACCCAGGGCTTATGGACAGGAGAGCAGTATGATCAGTGGTTATTGCTGAGCGATTTCTGTTTTCTTCTGGATGCTTTCCTGGTTTTTCACGTGTTTGGCGATAGAACACTCATTAATATTGAAATTAGAAAAAAAAAACAAACGTGCTTCAGGTCCTCCTCCAAAAGCAAGAACGAGAGTTCACCTTCGCCGAGGAGGCTCGGGGCGCCGGCCTACGTGCCACCCCCTTCCTTGCTCACACACTCCATGGCCACGGCCTCAGAGCAGAACCCGGAGGCTCAGGAGGTGGTGCAGCTTGCCTACAGCCGCAGAAGGGCACTCGCCGCACAGATCTGACTCCAAGTCCTGGACTCTTTCCGCCTCACCCCGTTGTCTACCAGACAAAGTGTTTTTTTCCTTGTGAAATGCGAAGTTAGCCAGAGCATCTGGGTTGGGGCTACAGATTCCAAGAGAACACAGGTGCTGAGCCACGCTGGCCTCGCCGTAAACAGACGAGTCTGTACAAAGGGCGGGCCAGCGTGGGGCCCGGGACACAGCTGTCTGTACAGTGTGAAAGGAAGGCTTGCCACGATGAATTATACTGATGCAACAATGGGAGAACCGTTTTTGAAAGAATTGAGCTGTTTTTAAGAGACAAAGGCACATGAATCCCACCAACATTGATCCACTTGGTGTAATTTTTGAACCTTTTTCTAGGGTACGTCCTCACTGAAGTCTGACATAAATAGAGATGCTCACACAGCGAACCAGGGTGCAGCCTGATGGATTTTCACAGGCGTTTCAAGGCCCCCAGGAGCCCGCCGGGTACCCTCTTTCAGATTCCTTCTCCTCGACAAAGCTAATAACGCCCCTGACTTCTAACACCTGAGCTTAGTTTTGCCTGATTTAAACTTTCTGTGAATGGAACCTTTTGAACATTATATAAATGGATCATAAAGGATGTTTATGAGATTTGCCTGTGATGTTGATTCATCTTTTTTCAAGCTCACTGACATACAACACCCACTGTGTGTGCTCAGTCACCTCAGCCGTGTCCGACTCGGCGACCCCAGAGACTGTAGCCCACCAGGCCCTTCTCCCCACGGGAATCTCCAGGCAAGAACACTGGAGTGGGCTGCTACTTTATCCGCCGAATGACTATATTTATCAAATGCGAGTCTACACAGAAGGTCTTAGCCATCCTCCTGCTGATGGGCGTTTGATTGTTTCTACTTTTTTTTTTTCATGTTGTTTGGTGAATGTGTTTCTCTGGGGCAGATCCCCAGGAGTGGAATTGCTGGGTCACGGAGACTACGCGTGCTCTGCTTTGGTAGATTCCACCGGACAGCATTCCCAAGCGGCTGGACCAGGTTGCGTCCGAGCTCCGAGTGTCTCAGAGACTCCCGTCCCCAGCCTCTTTGCCAGCAGCTGGTGCTTTCTGCTTCGATGGGCGTGCAGGGGTGTGTTGTTGCCTCACTGAAGCCGAGTACCTGAACGCCTCCTTGTGTGTTTATTGGCCATTTGGATATCCTTTTGTGGTGAAGTCCTGTTCAAGTCTTTTGTAGAGATTTTAAAGAATAATTACTATAATTCTTTGTGGCATAATTCTGATTCTATTGGAGTGATTGTACACGTGGTCTCTGTGGTATGATTTTTTTTAACTGCACGCTTTAAAAAATATTTATTTATCTGACTGCTCCTGGGTTTAGTTTTGACACACAAGATCTCCACTCTTCGTTGCAGCCCGTGCGTGCTATAGTTGCAGCATGCAGACTCTTAGCTGTGGCATGTGGGATCTAGTTCCCTGACCAGGGATGGAACCCAGGCCCCCGGATTGGAGTGTGGAGTGTTAGCCCCTGGAAAGTCCCTATGGTATGATTTTTTATGTTTCCTTACTGAAAACACATGTTCCCACTAGTCTTTTCACTGATGCCTGAAATGTCTACATCACACTTTATTTTGAGGGAAGACCTGAACATGTAGGTGGAGAGGAGGGTCTGACAGGTGCGTTGAAGTTGTGGGGAACGGGGGCATGTCCAGATTGCCGTGGTTAGCTCGGTCTATGATAAAGGACCCAGGGAAGCTAGAGAGATGGCAGACATCTTAGCAGCCACACGGCCACAGCCCACAAGGAAAAAGAACCTCTCATCATAATGAAAGTTATGGTATTTCAACAGCCAGGCTTTTTCAGTAGGGTGGTTCAAGAGCTAGGTGGTCTCCATAGCAACGCAGGTCATCCCACTGAGAAGCGTGGTCCTGCGGCTGCCCTCGGAGCGGAAGGCGTCTGTTACTGCCTGGCCGTTTGTCCCTGCTGCTGCTGACAAAGCAGCGTCAGATTTCCTTCTTCCTGCGTCCCTGATGACGCCCCGTTAAGGCTTCTAAGTCTCAAGTCATCCACTGCATCTCCAGTCTTCTCTCTGTTGTCTTTCAATGGTTGCCCCCTATTTATCATACTTCTCTCTCTCTCTTTCTCTACAAGCCTCATTTTCCAATGAGAGACTCTGATCAGATGGCCACTGTGGGGCACTCCTGATGAGCAGAGCTCTTCCACTAAACCAGAGAAACTGAGAACGTAGTGGGAACCACTGGGCGAGCCCTACTCTTCACTGTGGTCTTTGGCTCTAAAGACCGAGCCAACTTTCACCTACTTGGTGTACAGCATCTTTCTGAGGTTCCACTGTGGGAGCCTGAGAGATCAAGAGAGAGAAAGATTTCTGATCATGTTGTTACGGACCTGGTTTCAGCTCTGTTGTTGTTATTTAGTTGCTAAGTCATGTCTGACTCTCTGCGATGCCACGGACCGCAGCACGCCAGGTCTCCCTGTCCATCACCATCTACCGGAGTTCACTCAAACTCACGTGCATCGAGTCGGTGATGACATCCAGCCATCTCACCCTCTGTCGTCCCCTTCTCCTCCTGCCCCCAATTCCTCCCAGCATCAGGGTCTTTTCCAATGAGTCAACTCTTTGCATGAGGTGGCCAAAGTACTGGAGTTCAGCTTTAGCATCAGTCCTTCCAATGAACACCCAGGACTGATCTCCTTCAGAATGGACTGGTTGGATCTCCTTGCAGTCCAAGGGACTCTCAAGAGTCTTCTCCAACACCACAGTTCAAAAGCATCAATTCTTCGGCGCTCAGCTTTCTTCACAGTCCAACTCTCACATCCATACATGACCACTAGAAAAACCATAGCCTTGACTAGACGGACTTTGTTGGCAAAGTAATGTCTCTGCTTCTCAATATGCTATCTAGGTTGGTCATAACTTTCCTTCCAAGGAGTAAGCATCTTTTAATTTCATGGCTGCAATCAGCATGTGCAGTGATTTTGGAGCCCCCCAAAATAAAGTCAGCCACTGTTTCCACTGTTTCCCCATCTATTTCCCATGAAGTGATGGGACCAGATGCCATGATCTTTGTTTTCAGAATGTTGAGCTTGAAGCCAACTTTTTCACTCTCCTCTTTCACTGTCATCAAGAGGCTCTTTAGTTCCTCTTCACTTTCTGCCATAAGGGTGGTGTCATCTGCATATCTGAGGTTATTGATATTTCTCCCAGCAATCTTGATTCCAGCTTGTGCTTCTTCCAGCCCAGTGTTTCTCATGATGGACTCTGCATAGAAGTTAAATAAGCAGGGTGACAATATACAGCCTTGACGAACTCCTTTTCTTTTTTGGACCCAGTCTGTTCTTCCATGTCCAGTTCTAACTGTTGCTTCCTGACCTGCATACGGATTTCTCAAGAGGCAGGTCAGGTGGTCTGGTATTCCCATCTCTTTCAGAATTTTCCACTGGTCTAGGCAGAGGCAAATCCATCTTTGGAATTTTGTTTACATGCACCAGTGAACTCCCTTCTGGCCTCAAGCTGGGTTGGGTTGAGTTTCTGGCCCTTGTAACACAAAGTGTTCAATGAATGTAGTAAGCTTCCTACATAAATACTAGCATGAAGAAACTGGATCAGAAGTTTGAAAGATGCTCTAAGAAAAAAGACTCACAGTTCCAAGGACATCAAATCACAGAAGAAAACTCTGTCTTGTCATCCTCCTCCGGAACACATGAAACAGAAGCAAGTTTGAGCCTTAAAGAATCGAACCTACAGCAACTGGAACTCGGGCGGACTGGCTCTGCTGCGTTTGTGAATCCGCTTCTGACCATTATTATTGTGCTGCTGAGCCCTGGGAAAGCGAGAAGCCACCTGTCAGCCCTGAAACTTCCCTAGTGGCCCAGCGGTTAGGATGCAGCACTTCTGACGCAGGGGGTGCTGGTTCGATCCCTGGTCGGGGAACTAAGATCCCACACGCCTCGCGGCACAGCCAAAAAGTAAGAACTTAATAACTCTTTAAGTTTGATAGCATCTCCTTCCATCCACTCCTCTATTCATCCATCCATCTCTATATTTACCCACTAATTAAACAAATATCAACAGAGTTTAAATAACGGACACAAAGAAGTGAGTCAGAGAAGGACAAAGATGGTATAACACATGGAATCTAAAAAAATGATACAAATGGACTTATTTACGAAACAGATTCACAGACTTAAAAAGTGTTTTTATTTGGTGTGGACCATTTTTAATAATCTTTATTGAATTTGTTACAATATTGCTTCTGCTTTATGTCCTGGTGTTTTGGCTGTAGACTTGTGGGATCGGAGCTCCCTGAGCAGGGATCAAACCTGCACCCTGTGCATTAGATGGTGAAGTTGTAACCACTGGACCGCCAGGAAGTCCCGGACTCACAGACTTTGGAAACAAACTTACAGTTACCAAAGGGGAAAGGCGGATGGGAAAGGGGTAAATTAGGAGTTTGGGGTTAGCAGATACACACTACTATATGTTGGAGAAGGAAATGGCAACCCACTCCAGTATCCTTGCCTGGAAAATCCCATGGACAGAGGAGCCTGATGGGCTACAGTGCATGAGGTCACAAAGAGTCAGACACCACTGAGCGACTTAACTCACTACTATAACAGGTGATCAACAAGGACCTACTGTATAGGGCAGGGGACTCTACTTAATGTTCTGTGATAGTCTATGTGGGGAAAGAGTCTGAAAAGGAATAAATACATGTATATGTATAACTGAATCTACTCAATATTCTGTAATAATCTATGTGGGGAAAGAATCTGAAAAGGAATAAATACCTGTATATGTATAACTGAATCACTTCACTGTATATCTGCAGCCAACACGACACTGCAAATCAACCATACACCAATAAAAAAATGAAAATTAAATAAGAAAGCAACTATCACAAGGCCTAAGGAGGGAGATGACTTGAAACACTAGGTCATGATCAGATTAGCAAGACTTTTCTGCGCCTGGAGGCTGGGGCCCTCTTTTGCATTAAAAAAAAAATGAGAAAATCTAGTTAGATACTTGCTCACATCCCTTTGAGGCTGTTCCGTGATGATTCAGACGGTTTTCAGAATGGATGATAACTTAGAGGGTTATACGGTCCGATTTTATCATGTCTGGGACGAGAACACTCAAACTTTCGGTACCCAGAGCCCGACACCCACTCCGCCCCCCATGACGTCATCACTTGCCTGTGGGGTCGGGCAGCAGGGCCCGGAAAGGACGCGGAGCAGCTGCCGTGGTGATGGTGGTGTCTGGGGCACCCACCCAGAAACGAAAAGTGGAAGAAAAGAGCTGGGGGCCCCAGAAAAGCTGCCTTGGGGTTCTCCTCCAACAACTGAAATTCAGAGCGTGTCTGCACACACAGGGAGAGGAAAGGGTTCTGAGCGCTGGCCCCGGGAGCAGGGAAACGCCAGCTCCGGGCAGGCTCACAGGGGCGCCGGGCGGCTCTGCCCAAGAGCTGTTTCCCCGACTCCCTCCTCCAAAAAGGAAATTGCAGGCTTGTTACAGCTTCGCTCAGGACCGGGGATTATGGAGCTTAAACTCTCTCCTTCAAGCCATGTTCAAGTTTTTGACTTAAAAGGGAAATGTTTCATTTTGGGCCAAACGCATCCTCCCCCTTCCCCCCTTCCTGGACGGAGAACAAAGCAATTCAAATCAGAAAACAGAGGGGACTCCGCGAGCAGTGTCCACAGGGACCCGGCTCCCAACTGGATCCGACGGAATTTGATTGAAGTACAGCTGAACCCCTCCGCGTTTGTTCAAATGTCATTTCAATAGAAACGTTTCAAATCTCTGCCAAGGAGCTGCCCAGGGGGTGGCGGGCAGCTTGGGCCGGAGACCACAGGGGCGGACCCGGGAGAAACTGACTCAGCCCGGCTGGGGGGGGGTGGTGGGGGGGGCATAGTGGGAAAGGGAGGGGGAGAGGGCGGAGGTGGACTTTCTGGGCCGCTCTCACACTACAGATGCGAGATGTAAACGAGACAAGGAGGCCTGGATTTTGGCATCGTATTTTCCTTTTTTTTTTTTTTTTTCAGACGCAGATAAATGCAAAGCCTGGGAGGATTCATGATCGAAAGAGTGACGAGACTGCAAGATCCATGGTGCTCTAACACGAATGCGCCGCGTTGTCCGTTTGGAAAGGGGACGTGTGTCTGGCTGGCCTGGGCTTTGTCAAGGCAACTGCACAGGATTTGGTTTGAGGTTGGGGCTGAGGAGGTGGGTCTTGATTTCCTTACCCTTCATGGTGAAGGTGGCCATGAGGTTAGTGGTTCAATAGCCAAAACAGTCTTGAAAAGGAAGACCCAAGTTGGAAGACTCGTACTTTTTCAACTTCAAAACAGTCAGCTGTGGAAATCGAAGATGTATACAGAGAGCTACAGGCATCAGGACTGTGTGGTCCTAGTAAAGGACAGACCAGGGGTCCACGGAATAGAACTGAGAGTCAGAACAGGACCACAGCACTATATTTAATGTGGAAAACCAAGGACTTCCTGTACAGCACAGGGAACTCGTCTCAGTGTGCGGCCGCCTGGACGGGAGGGGAGTTTGGGGGAGAGTGGACACGTGTGTGTCCACTCAGCGAAGGCTGAGTCCTTCGCTGTCCACCTGAAGCTGTCACAACATTGTTGATTGGCTGTATTCCAACGTACAATAAAAAGGTTTTGAGAGGAAGCGGGAGCCTAGGAATAAATCCGTATACTTACGATCGATTGATTTTAGACAAATACATCAAGACAATTCAGTGGAGAATGAATACTTTTCAACAAGCAGTGCTGGAACTATGGGACATGCACACAAAAAATGATGAAGTTGGATCCCTACCTTATACCACAGACGCAAACTACCTCAGCGCGGCCAAAGACCTAAATGTAAGGGCTAAAGCTTTTAGAAGAAAACCTGGGTGTAAGTCTTCAGGGCCTTGACTCGGGCAATGGCTTTTTGGATATAACGCCAAAGGGAAAGCAACCTCCTGAAAAGTGATAAATTGAACTTTGTCAAAATTAAGCGCTGCAAAGGACATGATCAAGAAAGTGAAAGGACAACTCACAGAATGGGAGAAAATATTTGCAAATCTAGTGTCTCATAAAGGCCTCATAGACAGGCAACCTAATTTTAAAAGTGGACACAGGGACTTCTCTGGTGGTCCAGTGGTTAAGAATCTGTCTGGCAATTCAGGGGACATGGGTTCGATCCCTGGTCAGGAAGACTCCACTTGCCACGGAGCAGCTAAGCCCGTTCACCCTAGAGCCGGTGCTTTGAAACAAGAAGCCCCCGCAATGCAAAGCTTGTGTGCTGCAACGAGGGAGTAGCCCGCATGAAGCAACGAAGACCCAGCTCAGCCAAAATAAATAATTATTTTAAAATGCACAAAGGATTTGAATAGACATTCTCCAGAGAAGATGTGCAAATAAGCAATAGGCGTAAAATAAGCTTGACATCATTAACCTGTAGAGAAATGCAAGTCAAAAACCACAGTAAGGCATCACCTCACACCCACTAGGGCGGCTGTGATCAAAACGTCAGCAACAGACGCTGGCAAAGGTGTGGACAGATTGGAAATCCCCTACATTGCTGAGGGGAATCTGAAATTGTGTAGCCATTTCGGAAAACAGCAATTCCTCAAAAAGTTAAATTTAGAGTTAGCCTATGACTCAGCAGCTCCACTTTGAGGTCCATCCCAGGAGAACTGAAAACAAGTGTCTACACAAAAGCTTGTACACGACTGCTCAGAACAGGATTACTCACAGTGGTCAAAGAGGCAGAAAGAGCCCACGTGCCCATTGACTGATGACAACAAATTGTTCCTACAAGGGAATATTTTTCAGCCTTGAAAAGGAAGGAAATACTGATACATGGGGGAACATGCGTGAACTTTGAAAACGTTATACTGCTGGAGAGAAGCCAGACACAACAGGCCACGCTTTATGTGCACACTGCAGGTCCAGGTGACTCAGCGGTTAAGAACCTGCCCGCCGGTGCAGGAGACCTAAGAGACTAGGGTTCGATCCCTGGGTCGGGAAGATCCCCTGGAGAAGGAAATGGCAACCTGATCCAGTATTCTTGCCTGGGAAATCCCATGGACAGAGGCACCTGGCAGGCTGCAGTCCGGGGTCACAGAGAGGCAGACAGGACTGAGCATGAACACGTCAAGAGCGCTGAGCAGAGAGGGACCCACGCTTCTGCCGCCTCCTCGCCTCCCTTGGAAACATCCAGATTACTTGCCAGGTGGCCGGCTGCCGGCCCCGCTGCACTGGCTGCCTTGATGTCCCTGGACTTCCCCTCGAGACGTCCCCGCCACCTCCCCCTTAACCCCCAAAGAGCCCTTGGCGGACTTGGAAACTGAGTCACACGGTCCCTTCCGGAAGCCCACTCCTCCTCTCCCCACCCCCGCCCTCCCACCCGTGACCCGCAGGCTGGTTTTCATTCTCTGTCTCTCTCAAGCTGTGAGGGGTATGTCTTCCTAACACTTGTCAAAAATTAAAGTGAGACCCGCTTTCAAATGTTCTGTCTGTACTCACGGCCAGGAAGGCACGTCTGTCTCCAAAGAATTTGCATTTACAATTCCAAATATGCACTTGCGCTTGGGCGAAAGAATGTCTTCCTGCTTTCAAGCTGGGCTTGGCATGACCTCTAGGTTTTAATATTTTCAACAAAGTGTCATTGGACGATGTCACCGCATGCAGAAAGCGGGGGAGGGAGACGGTCCTTTCGCGGATGTGCCGCCTGGTCCGAGAGTCAGCTGAGACTTGGCCCAGAGCCACCTACCTGGTTTTACCTTTTGCTCTCACCCTTTATTTAATTTTAAAAACCTCCACGGAAGCGTTATTGTTTTCATTTCTAGGTTTTAATTACTTGAGGGTCAACACGCGTTTTCTGAAGACTGAAGTGTTGGCCAATGCTACACAAGAGCATCATGGTGGACCTCCTTCCTCGGTCACCATCCCTTGCCTCCAGCCCTTGCCCCCACGCACCCTGTCCCCCGAGGCTAATCACAGCCACACTCCTAGGTCTAGATTTTGCCCACAGACTCACTGGAAAAACCCTGATGCTGGGAAAGATTGAGGGCTGGAGGAGAGCGGGTGACAAAGGATGAGATGGTTGGATGGCATCACCGACTCAACGGACAGGAGTTTGAACAAACTCCAGGAGACTGTGAAGGACAGAGGAGCCTGGCGGGCTGCAGCCCTGGGGTCGCAGAGTCGGATGCAGCTTAGCAACTGAACAGCAACATCATCCAACAACAAGTCCTGTAAGAATCCAGCTGAGGGTGCTCTCTCTAGGGCTGCCCCAGAGGGTGATGAGCGGTGGGATTCTGGCTCAGAGTGGTGGGGCCTGGCTGCCCCCAGTCAGGGAGCCCCGCTGGGTCTGTGGCAGGTGCAGTCCTGTGGGTGGCCAGGAGGAGGTGTCTTGTGCTTCACAAGGTCCTGCTTCTGGGCCACGGTCTGAGCTCTGCCATTCCTCCTCCTCTCTGCACACAGAAGGCTCTGTCTTGACAAAGCAGTGGCGGGCACCCCACGACTCTGCCTGTCCATCACCCTGTCACAACAGTCAGCGCTGCCCCAGGCTTCACCACCCAGCTCTGTGTGACTTAGACGTTGGCCCGACGGCGGGATTCTGAAGCTTCATTCAACAGCCCACCAGGCGGGGGGCCCCGGATAGGCAGGTTTGCTCAGAAGTGAGTGTCCCTGGCATCCAGAGCAGGTGTCTGACGCCCTCACTCACCACCACCCCGGGAGGAGCCCCCTCGGGCTGGACGGAGCAGAGGCTGTCTGCGAACAGACTCAGGGGGCATCACCCCCGGCCGTGGGCTGGCTGGGCAGGGAGGACTTGGCTGATGCTGGGGGCTGTGACTCCAGGTCCATTTTCAAGGAGCACGTGTGGATTTTCACAGCCCTTCCTGGATTCATTGGGGTCGCCCCCAGAGCTGACCCTTTTCCCACCTACGCCCCGGAAAACAGGCTCAGATCTGCCAAGCGCTTCATCAGCCCCACAAAACCGGAGGTCTCGGAGCAGGCCGATTGGAGGCCCTCCGAGCTCCGCTCCAGGCTGCCCCGCTGCAGCACGTGTCCAAACAGACGCGACCCCTAAGGGGCAGAGGACACAGCCAGCCATCATCACCTGCTTTCAACTCCTGAAAGCCTTTCCACTTCCACCTCTGTTATCTTGTCTCCTGTTCCCGGGAGGTCTTGGAGCCTGTGGTTGGGGTGGACACGGGACCTGCATGGTCTCTCTTCCCTGCCGACCTCACCCCCAAGGGACCCCCCACCCACTGTGTCCTGCAGGCTGCCTCCTGGGATGTGTGGGCGCCACCCTCCCCTGAGAAGCCCGCCTGGGCTCAGTCGCCTTTGCAGCCCCGTGAGCTGAGGGGACCCGCCTGGACCCGCCTGGACCAGAGAGAACGTTGCTCAGAGGCCTGGAGCGGCGGGCACGAGGCCTGGACCCGCAGCTCCGGGACAGCTCCCGCCCTCCTGTGTGTCCTGAACCCCAGGGGATGGAGGAAGCCCAGAAGTTCCATTTATCCAAAGAAAAAGCTTCCTGGAAAATTACCTTCTACTTCATCACCTGTCTGTTTCTCTCTCTCTTTTTTTTAACAATTGTAATAAAATACGCATAACATAAAATCGACCGTGTTAACCCTTTTTAAGTTCAGTGGCGTGAAGTGCGCTCACCTTGTCGGGCAACCACGGCCGTCGCCCACCTCCAGAACTTTCTCATCTTCCCACACTGAGACTCTGTCCCCATTAAGCACCAACTCGCCGCCCCCCAGGTCCTGACAGTCACTGTGCTACATCTGTCCCTGTGAATGGGAGGGAGTACCTCACCTCAGTGGAGTAATCCTTCGGTGCCCTTTTGTTTGTTTATTTATTTTCTACTTTTTGGCCGTGATTTGCAGCATGTGGGCCTCAGCCCCTGCACTGGAAGCACAGAGTCTTGACCACTGGACCGCCAGGGAAGTCCCCGGTATACGACCTTTTGTGACTGACTTTTTCACTTAGTGTAATGTCCGCAAAGTTCATGCTGTAGCGTGTGTCAGAATTTCCTTCTTTTCAAAAGCTGAATAATATCCCAACGTGTGTGTATATGTATGTGTGTGTACATGTGCGTGTGTGTGCGTGTGTGTATAAATGTGTGCATATGTGTACGTGTGTGTGTGTGTGTGTGTGTGTGTACCCACTATAATTTAAATGTTCATCTGGTGTCTGTTTCTTTTAAATCAAATGTCTTAAAATTACTTCCTGGTTAAGCAGACTATTTATACCAAAATAAACCCTGATAAATAGGTCCAGGGGTCTGCAGACTTCTTAATGGGCCAGATAGTAAATATTTTAGGCTTTATGGTGATTATGGTCTCTAATGAGCCCTGGTGGCTCAGTTGGTAAAGAATCTGCCTACAATGAAGGAGACCTAGGTTCAATCCCTGGGTGGGGAAGATCCCCTGGAGAAGGAAATGGCAGCCCCGTCCAGTGTTTTTGCCTGGGACATCCCATGGACAGGGGAACCTGGTGGGCTACAGTCCATGGGGTCACAAAGACTCAGATAAGAATTACTGACTAAACCACCACCACCAGCATCAGAGTGATATAGTAGCACAATCACAATGAAGCCCATATTGGATGCTTGACTTGGTCTCACCAATCGTAGCTGCCGTGAGAGCCAGTACTTAGTGGGGGCGAATTGCTCTCACCCTTGGCGGCCCTGATGGGCTGTGCCTGGCGCCAAGCTTCCTTCCCATGCTCCTCCACTGGGAGGGCTTAATGGAAGCCAGATCCAGGGTGGGGTTTGGTTAGGCTTGGGGGTCCAGGACTCAGAGTTTCTTGGTTTATCACTGAGCACAACCCCCAACGTGATGACAGATGAAGACCCAGGGGTGGCGAGGAGGTCATGGTGACCCTGTCTAGACTCTGAACTTATTTTTAAGAGGCAATTTTGTTGGAACCGGGTCCCGGGCGGTTCCGTGTGTTCTGAGATGGTGCTAAAAGGATCTTCTGTACAGGGGCAATGTCCTAGGTTTATGGTTTCCTGGCTAATTCCACCATAAACTTAATTGCCTTTTCTTTGGCTTTGAAGCCCTAAGACTCCCCTTGGCACAGGACTCCCTTCCCTACACACACCCAGGCTCCTGGCAGGAAGGATTGGCTGAAGATCCAAGTGCCAGGGCTCCCTGACTCATTCTGCAAACGGTTACTTCTGCCTGGACCCTCCCTCTGCAGGAGGTGACGTCAGCGAGAAGCCACGTCGCCAACAGCTTGCCGAAGCCCTTGGAAGCAAGCTCCTGGGAGCTGCTGCTTCCAGGCCCGGCCCGAGCACTGGGGAGTCCAGCTCACTGCCTCCCCTCCCTGGCCGACCCCTCCACGATTTAGGAGCTCTGTCCAGCCTGCTGGGTCTAACCTGAGTGGTCTTAGCTCTCACTTCATTCCCACTACAACGCTAGAAGCCTGTGTCCGCGTACCCATTCTACAGAGGAAAATACTGAGGCCAGGGTGAAAATGAAGGAGCTGAGTGAAGACCGGCCGGGAGGTGTTGAGCGAGAGCTCAAACTGAGGTCATCTGGCTCTCAATTCAGGGTTTGTTCCATCATGTTGCACACACCTGTGTTCACTACTTACGGCCACCATGATAAATGATCTCCAACCTGGTGGCTGAAAACAATAAGAATTTATTCTTTCTACAGTCCTGGAAGCCAGAATTCTAAAGTCAGTGTTGGTGGGTGGGTTCCTTCCAGAAGGAGAGTCTGTTCCTTGTCTTGCTCCAAGCGCCTGGCATTCGAGAACCTGTGGGTGCCTCGCTTCCGTCTGTGTTTGTCTTCTCACAGGTCTTGGCAAGACGCTCTTCTCTGGATAAAAAGGGAATGAGGTAGAGAGTTGGAGGCCTGGTGGCAAAGATAATCCAAGACAGAAGGAGGGTGTAGAGTCAGGGACTCCTTGGCTGAGTCCTGGGCAATGACTGGGGCTTCCCGCGTCTAAGCCTCCTTGTCACCTATGACTTGGGGCTCGTGACCACACCCCACGGGGTTCTCTAAGAACTAATTGTATGCACAGCAGCGCTCAGCCCCAGGCCTGGCACCAGGGAAGAGCCCGATGAACATGGAAGAAACAGGATTGATAAGGAGGCTCCCATCCCGCTGTGGATAAAACCCAAGGTCTTTGTGACAAGGCCTTGCCTGACGCGGGTCTCGTCCTTTCCGGTCTCCCTTCTGCCCGCTGCCGGCTCTGCTCTGGGCGTCTCGGCTGCTGCACTGTCCCCTGCCCCCTGCTGCCCCCGCCTCTGCTCAGGGCCTTTGCAGCTGTAGCTACTTTGGCCTGGCCTGATTCTGCTCCCTCTTCAAAGTTCATCTGACCTGAGGCCTGTCCGGGCGTCCTGTTTAAAACCCTCCCGATCAGTCCAGTTCCACCCAGGTCCTCCCTGGTGCCCCGGTTCTGCCCTTCTGCCCCGTGGACCGTGGTCTTCTCAGCGCTTATCACTCTTGTTGTCATTGTTCAGCTGCTCAGTCGTGTCCGACTCTGCGATGTCATGGACTGCAGCACGCCAGCTTTCCCTGTCCTTCACTGTGTCCTGGAGTTTTCTCAAACTCGTGTCCGTTGAGTTGGTTCAGTTCAGTTCAGTCTCTCAGTCCTGTCTGACTCTTTGTGACTCCATGGACTGCAGCTCGCCAGGCCTCCCTGTCCATCACCAGCTCCCGGAGTTCACCCAGACTCATGTCCGTTGAGTCGGTGATGCCATCCAGCCATCTCATCCTCTGTCGTCCCCTTCTCCTCCTGCCCTCAATCTTTCCCAGCAACAGGGTCTTTTTAAATGAGTCAGATCTTCGCATAAGGTGGCCAAAGTATTGGAATTTCAGCTTCAACATCAGTCCTTCCATTGAGTTGCTGATGCTCTCCATACAGTAAAGCTGTGGTTTTTCCAGTAGTCACGTACCAATGTGAGAGCTGGACCATAAAGACGCTGAGCGCTGAAGAGCTGATGCTTTCAAATTGTGGTGCTGGAGAAGACTCTTGAGAGTCTCTTGGACTGCAAGGAGATCCAACCAGTCACTCCTAAAGGAAATCAACCCTGAATATTCATTGGAAGGACTGATGCTGAGGCTGAAGTTCCAATACTTGAGCCACCTGGTGCGGAGAAATGACTCATCAGGAAAAACCCTGATGCTGAAAGATGAAGGGCAGGAGGAAAAGAGGGTGACAGAGGATGAGATGGTTGGATGGCATCACCAACGCATTGGACAGCTTATCATGAACTGATGTGGTAAATACTCTTGACCCTTGAACAATGCGGGGTGTGGGGTGCCACTGTATTTAACTTTACAGTCAAACCACTATAACCAGGTTCCATATTAGAGGATTCAACCAAGTGCAATTGTATCACACTGGAGTACTTACTGAAAAAGTATCTGCTTGCTAGTGGACCCACACAGTTCAAGCCTGGGTTGTTCAGGGTCGACTGTATTTCCTGATCTGATCGTTTGCTTCTGTCTTCTTCCAGCCAAGCATGAGTGTTTAAGGCCTTGTTTGTTCACTGCAAATCCTCAGTGTCCGTGGCAGAGGCCGCAGGCAGTAACTCTCTGCACGTATGTTACATTCATGCATGAAGTCTGCCCGGCGGCCCTGGCTAGCAGCGGCTCACGTGTGCAGTCTCGCCCCGTCAGCCATCTTTTGACTTTGCACGTCCACCAGCTGCACTCTGCGCCTCAACTCACTTCACGTCTGCGTTTATAGGTGGAGAAACAGGCTCAGAGAGGCCAAGTCAGTGGCCTAAGATCACACAGCTCATCGGCAGAGGCGTGGAACTCGTATCCCTGTCCGCCTCGTCTCCCCTCCTACGCTGGGGTCTCTCTCAGCTTCTGACTCTAGAGGCGGAAAATGAGGAAAGATGGAATCTGCCCCCATCAGGGGCCTCCCTGGGAAACTCTGCAAGCTCAGCTCCCAGAAGAGGGTCCTGGCCTCCGGAATTCTTGGCAAGAGGCAGGAGATGTGCCTGGACCTTGTGTCGCTGACCTTGAAGAAGCTTCTTCAGAAACTCTTTTAATTTAAACTCCCCGGCAGCTTCCAGCCACCCACATCTGAAGTCGTGTCAGCAGGGCCCGCTCAGGCCTGGCTTTCTTTCCAGAGTTCCTGACCCCGCAGCCTCCAGCACCGCTCTATGCTGCTCCCCCATCTGTGGTGACGGGGGCGTCGAGGAGGGTGGGGCGGAGGAGGGCAGGGACCAGGCTTCCACCCCCGCCTTCCCAGGGGCCGAGGGGCCGCTGTCCTCTGCCGCTTCGTCTCAGAAAGTCCACCTCCAGGAAGCACTGCAGAAGCTGCCGTGAAGAGTCGGGGGTGCCCAGGGGCTGTCTGGGGTCAGGGGCCCCACTTGGGGCCGAGCACCTTCTAGCTGGCACGCCGCCTGGTCAGGCCACGGGACCCCACGCCCTGGGTCTCTGAGTCCACCCTGCATGGCTCCCTTCCTGCCACGGCATCTCCATCAAACTGAATCGAAAATGTGTATGGAGCCAATGTATAGACTGTTTGGGGCCCTGGGCCCTCTGGGCCCATCTGGGGTGTCCCTCCCATCCGTGGGGTGGTCAAGACCTAGCTCACAGCTCAGAACCTTCCTGAGGTCTTCCCAGCTTAACCTGCTCCAGACTTTGACACTGATTAAAATTCCCAGGGGCTTCCCACCACCTTCACCGCCGTGCGACCCTCTGCAACGCCAGCTGGGAGTCCTACCGCCCAGCTCAGCCTTGAACTGTCCACCTGGAAACAGCGTCACACAGCGTAAGTGAAGGGCTCTGTCCTATGAGAAGACCTCTGCCCTGCGGACGCCACTCAAAAGTCCAAATTGTCACCGGTGAGTCTGACCGACCTGCTGCAGTTCAAGGGTCTAACAACCCCTTCCTTGGGTTAAATTAATTTGCTAGAGAGACTTGCAGGACTCAGAGAGACAATGTACTCAGTAGACCACTGGTCTATTGTAGAAGGATATGATGTAGGAACAGACCGATGCAAGAGACGCAGGGTGCGGGGCATGGGGAGAGCTTTCGTTCCCGCTTCAGCGAGAGCCTACCCACATCTCCACCTGTTCACCAACCAGCTCCTCAAACCCGCCCCTTTGGGGTTTTTATGGAGGTTGCATTACCTAGGCATGATTGCTCAGTCAGTAAGTTACGTCCGAGTCTTCGAGACCCCACGGACTGTAGCCTGCCAGACTCCTCTGCCCGTGGGGTTTCCCAGGCAGGAATACTGGAGCAGGCTGCATTTGCATCACCTGGGCAGGATTGGCTGAATCACTGACCAGCCCTCCAGCCCTCTCCTCCTGGGGTGGGGGTGGGAGCATGGCATGCACCCTGCTGGCTCTCCCGGCAGCCAGCCCCCGTCCCTCAGGTGCAAGTCCAAAGTCATTTCATTAACACAGCGAAAGACACCTTGGTTGCGCTCACCACTAGGAAATTGAGAGAGTTTTAGGAGCTCTGTGCCAGGTGCAGGACAAAGACCGAACGTGCGTTTCTGATTATAAACCACAGTATCACACGGCTCAATCAGATCCCTTCACACTGCCCGCCCCGTGGGGCCCAGGGTCTCTGTGGAGCAAAGACCTGTGGGAGGGCTTGCTCTTGGCTCAGGATAAGCCCAGGGTCTGCGGCTCCTGGATCCCCAGCCTCATCTCTCCAGCCCGTCTCTGCTCTTCTGGATCTCTGAGCGACCTGGCCATTTTCTGTGGTCTGGCTTTCCCTGTCTTCTTTCTGCTGCCCCTCTCCAGGCTGGGGAACAGGGTTCCCTCAACACTTGAGTCCTTCCCAGAAGCACGGAATGGAGCCTATTTGGAGTAGGTTGCTGATGAGGTCATTTGTCAAGACGCAGCCATGCTGGGTCAGGAGGGCCCTGGGTCCCGTGTGGCTCTGTCCTTACGAGAAGAGACCCAGAAACACACAGAGAAGAAGCCCAGGAAGACGGAGGCAGAGACGGGGTCATGAGATACGGGCCAGGGGCCTTCCCGTCTTCCTGCCACCCCAAGAAGTTAGGATATGAGCAAGGGCGTCTCCTCCCCTCCAGCATGGCCCTGCCGACACCTCACGTTTGAACTTCAGGCCTCCAGGACAGTGATAGAATGGATTTCTGGGATTTTCAGCCATCCGTTTGTGGTGCTTTGTGACACTGGCCCTAGGGAACTGGTCCTTCCTGTGGTGGGCACGGCTTTTCCCCTTCCACATCAGACCTCGCTTTCCAGCCTCCTCACATCAGGTGAGCGCGCCTGCCGAGCAGCCTGTGGCCACGTGGTTCCCAGGGCGCTGCGTCCTGTGACACTGCTTCGCATCTCTCCTTCCTGCCTCCCCCATCCTCACTGCCCTGGGCTGGAACCTTGCCATTAAAGCGTCAACACTTCTCCTTTGGCTTCGTGCTCAGTTTTCCAGAGGGTGCAGTCTAAACAGTGGTCAAATAGGATTCTTGCCCGGGAAATCCCATGGACAGAGGAGCTTGGCGGACTACAGTCCTTGAGATTGAAAAAAAGTCAGACACGACTTAGTGACTAAACAACAGCAACACCAAAACCTGCTTTTTACCCGGCTCCCTGCTTCCAGAGTCATAGGCCACAGAAGCAAATCAAAGACTGAGCAATTCTGGAGTAAAAAGGAATCTGTCTTGAGAAGGACATACTGTATGACATCCCTTATATGCAGAATGTAAAAAGAAAGGATAAAAATGAGCTTATCGACAAAACAGAAACAATTTACAGTTTAGAGAAGGAACTTATGGTTGGTGGGTCGGGGGAAAGGATGAAGGGAAGGGATAGTTAGGGAGTTTGGGATGGACGTGGACACACGGCGATATTTAACATGGATAACCAGCAAGGACCTCCTGTACAGCACAGGGGATTCTGCTCAGTGTTACCTGGCAGCCTGGGTGGGAAGGGAGCTTGGGGGAGAATGGATACATGTGTATGTATGACTAAGTCAGTTCACTGTCCACCTGAAACTATCTCAACATTGTTAATTGCGTATGCTGCTGCTGCTAAGTCGCATCATTCACATCTGATTCTGTGCGACCCCATAGACGGAAGCCCACCAGGCTCCTCTGTCCCTGGGATTCTCCAGGCAAGAATACTACCAATGCAAAATAAAAAGTTTAAACAAATCTGCCTACCCAGCAGGCTAACATTTATTGAAAACTTCCTCTGTTGTAAACATGATTCTAAATGTCACATGCTGAAATTCCCACACCCACCCTCTGGCGGGGGTCTTAGTATCATTCTGCCTTACACTCAGGGACGAGACACGGAGAATCTGCGTAACTCGTCTAAGACAGCACGGCGAGCCAGCAGAGAAGCCTGTGCTCAGATCCAGGAAGCCTGGCCCCAGAGCGGCACAGGCTCCGCCTTCACTCAGGACTGCCTTTGTTTTTGAATGATGGATTAAAAAAAAAAAAAATCACACCACCTGTGGACATCACCTGAGCTGGTTCTACCGAGAACAGTTTACCCTGATTTCCTGCAGAGATGCTGTTGGAACCAGCAGGGAGCCTTCTGCCTCAGCCTGCGCAGAGACCCACCCCAGCTCTCTACGAGCTCACAGCTTCGCCCTGTAATAAACATTTGCAGGAAAGGAGAGGAGGAGAAAAGGGGGGAAAGTTGTCTTTATTTTAAAAAAAGCAGCATCCTTGTTGCAAGAGCAGGAACCCTGGACAGATATTCAGTGGTACTTTCCATTCTTAGCTGCGGCTCCCACATTGGAAGAGAGAGTCTTTTACTACATCATCAGTTGCTCTGCGACTCTGCGGCTTCTAAACAGGGGGATGGCCGAGAAGAAAGCAAGAAGAGGCTGCCACCACCATGAGACAAGGTCCCTCAGCTTCTGGGAGTGGAGCTGCCACGTACAGTCGCACAGGTTGCACACTGCACAACTGCTGGGGTGGCCGTTCCCACGGTTGTCCATCGCACGGTTGCCCTGAGCGGGAACCACGCAATCCAATCCGGCAACCACAATGCTGAGGTTGGGTGGGGTGGGTGAGGGTAATTGCAGGGCTATAATCATTCTAAATACAATCTGGCTTATCTGAGTGCCTCAGGGTGTAGTCCATGCCATATCACAAAGCCCCAGGAAGGTCTGACACTGGCGCCTGGAAGCCTGCCCGGTCTGAGGCGAGGCCCAAGCTCCAGCGGGAGTGTCTGCAGTGGCATCGCCCTGACAACCTGGCCCTGAGTGCCCACTTGCTCCCAGGGTCCCGCGGCCTCTGTCAGCAGGTTGGGCCGGATCTTTCTTTGTTGTTGGGGCGAGGCTGCTGGGTGCCCTGACGGAGGTTTAGCACGTCTTTGGTCTCTATCCTCAGATACAACAGAACTGCCCCCAGACGTTACCAGGAGTTTCCTGGGGAACAAAAGTACCTGGGACTCGCAGAGCCGCGCTTTCGAGGTTGACTCAGTGCGGTCGAGGTGGCAGCTACTGGCACACGTGCTCGCAGGCACTTGGAGTGGGATCGGTCCAAACTGAGGTGCCCTCGTTCACAAGCGATTTCAAAGAGTGCAAAGCAAAAACCAAAAAAAAGAGTGCCGAAGTTCTCAGTAAGAATTTTACAGCATCGATTACACACAAACATGATAATCTTCTGGATCTAAGGGGCTAATTAAAATATAACATCCATTTCCTCTTTCTTTTTTTAAAATGTGACCCCTAGAAAACTTAAAATGACCCATGAGTCTTTTTGTAGCTTTTAGTCGGAAGGTAATGGCTTTACAGTGTTGTGTTGATTTCTGCCACATAACAATGGGAGTCAGCTGTAAGGTTACTTGTGCTCGCTCTTGAGCCTCCCTCCCATCCTGCTGGGACCTATGAGTCTTCAATGCTGCTTCTGCTGGGGAGCGTGAGGTTAGCTGTCCCCCCTCTTTTCCAGGGTCTTTCCCCCATGGCTCAGTGGTGGAGAAGCCACCTGCCAATGCAGGAGACTGGGGTTCAGTCCCTGGGTGGGGAAGATCTCCTGGAGAAGGAAATGGCAACCTGATCTGGTATTCTTGCAGGGAGAATCCCACGGACAGAGGAGCCTGGTGGGCTACGGTCCAAAGGGTCTTGAAGAGTCGGATACGACTGAGCTCCACACCCTCTGTTACTGGGGCTCCAGGGGCGTCAGCAGTGACCGTGCTGGGCTTGCCTCTGTCCTGCCCCTGCCGCCCTCGTCCCCATCTGGACACGTCAGGTCCACCCCACTTAGAAACACCCTGTGCTGGAAACTTCACGCTGTCACCAGCTCCGGGAAGAAGGGCCCAACAGGCCTGCTCCTCCACACCTGCTGGGCAGGCAGGGACCCCCGGCCCCGACCAGCGTCTGCATTCCCGGGTCCCCCGTCACGGGTTCTACCGTGCTGCCATTCCGGACCCATTCCACCGATTCCATAGCCCTTTTCCTCCTGCCGTCTTCCAGGTACATTGCTCTGATCCTATTACTCCCCCGTTTAAGAACCTTCTGTGGCTGCCTCACCATCCCCCGGACAGCCAGACCCCGTAGCTGAGTGCTCACAGCCTGTTGCAAGCTGGCTGCAATCCACCTTGGGGGCTGGGACTTACTGTCACAGGCTTTCCTTCCTGTTCCAAACAAATGGGTTTATTTCCTCTCAGGTCCCCTGCCCTTGGCATCATCCCCTCTGTCAAAGCCTATTCATCTTTAAGACCCTTTCCAATGCCTCCTCCTCCGAGAAGCCTTCCGTGTTTACACCATCCGTGGTCACCAGACCATGTCTGCACTGAGCACTTGGGAACAGTCATCTGACTATCCTGAGGATGTTCTGGTATCTTGTATTCTTTAGTTAACTATACCACTCCTTGGATTTCCCTGAGTTTAGATCGCTTCAGTCCTGTCCAACTCTCTGTGACCCCGTGGATTGTAGCCCGCCAGGCTCCTCTGTCTGTGGGGTTCTCCAGCAAGGATTACGGAGTGGGTTGCCATTTCCTTCTCCAGGGGATCTTTCCGACCCAGGGATTGAACCAGCATCTCTTGCATCTCCTGCGTTGGCAGGCATGTTTGTTACCACCAGCACCACCTGGGAAGTCCCTCTTTAAGCACAGTTTGTAAAGTTTGTGGACAAGCCTTCTAGGAATATACTCATGAGAATCACTAGTCCCAGTATCTTAAAATGAGAGCTCTCTCTCTCCCATGGGAGATGCTGGGGATCATGTCTAAGCCTCTCGCTATTTCCTAAAACCCCAGCCCTGTGCAAGACACATCTGAGGATTCACACATGCTGGTTGGAGAATAAGGCCCCCATTCAGAAGGACAAATCAGGACTTTCCTGGTGGGATAGTGGTTAAGAACCCGCCTGCCAGTGTAGGGAGCACAGGTTCGACCCCTGGTCCAGGAAGATACCACGTGCGTACTGCAACTAGAGAAAGTCTGTGCACAGACATCGAGACCCAGGGCTGTCAAAAATAAACAAAGAACTTAAAAATAAGAAGAACAAGTCAAACGGGAGGTGGGGGTCAGGCAGGAGAGACCCTGGGAGGTACTCTGGGTGCACACGTTGCTGCCTGTGTGCCATGACTCAGGTACCCGTGGGCACTGTGCTATGTGCCCATGGGTACTTGCCCAGCCCTGGAGCTCTCCTCTGAGAGGCGAAAGGTCAGGGCGGGGAGTCCCCTGTTCTCTGGCAGAACATCTGAGGTGCCGTCTCCCCAGCTGTCTCCTAGGTTAGTGGCTTCCTAGGAAGTGGCGAATCTCTCCTCCGGCTGCCTTATAGATCAATATTTGCGCTGGTGGATTATGGCAATTATGCAGGGTGGTGGGGCTCGTTTCTCTGCCTCCCGTGGTGCCGGGCCCTGCAGACGGGGCTGTAAACCTGACTCAGGGAGACGGGCTGCCAGGCAGGACGGTCCTTCTGAACAGCGACCTCCATGTCCAGTAGGCCCACCTGTGAGGGGGTTGCTGCCCCTCCGTTTGTGTGGTTGGTTTGGCTCTAATGGCTCTGCCCTCTTCCTCCCAACAGCCTGAGCAGTGAGCAGGCTCTCACCATCCAGCACTGATGATTTGCCATAAAGTCACCCCTTTCCTTTGGCTTTGTTCTCAGAGCAGGATGAGATGGGGAGAGCTGGGTCCTCCTGGGCCTTCCCTGGGGCCAGTCTGGCCTGAGAAGGGGCACAGCAGACACAGCGCCTGCCCAGCGGCCGTGCCCACCAGCCCTCTCAGCCTGCGCCTGTTCTCGAGCGGCCGGTAGGTGGCTCTGTGAGCGCTGCTCACTCTGCAGGAACCTCAGCCCAAGCATCCGCCCTCTCAGCCTCGCGCACTGGGCCCCCAGGATGCTCTGGCAGCTCCTCAGGTCATGTCTTCCTGGCAGGAGGCGGCAGTGGGCATTTTAGGGGCTTGGAGAAGCCTGGGAGGGCCAGACCACATGTGGTGTGTTGGAGGGCTCAGGGAGAGTGCAGGTTTGTGCAGAGCAGAGCAGTGGTCTCTGCATGCTCACTCATGTCCAACTCTTTGCAACCCCCTGGGCTCCTCTGTCAATGGGATTCTCCCGGCAAGAATACTGGAGTGGGTTGCCATTTTCTCCTCCAGGGGATCGTCCTGATCCAGGGATGAACCTGTATCTCTTGCATTGACAGGTGGGTTCTTTACCAGTTGAGCCACTGGGGAAGGAAGTGGGGGGAGGCTCTGTAACAGGGATTAATCACACAACCCCTGGAGGAAGGGGTGGTCCGGCTTTGCATCCTAGCTCAAACTCCTACAAGCTGCTCGGCTTTAGGCAAATGACTCAACCTCTCTGTTTCCATGGGTTTATCTGTAAATTGAAGACGTGATACCTCACAGCGTCCTTGAGATAAGAGCCCACATGAACAGGGCCCGTCACCGTAGTAAGCACTCAGTGAGTCTCAGCCCTTTCTTATTAAATGGAACAGGCAGGCTGCAGAGGCCGGTGCGAACTTACCCACCGCCCCTACCCCCATTCCCACGAAAGACGAGAAGAGGAAGCCAGGAAAACAGGGCAGCGAATAGGAAGGGCCCTTCTCCTTCTGTTGTACAGAAACTGATACCAGCAGGGATTAGATGTAGCCTCCATGGTAAAGGAAGCCTCGCTTGGAGACGGGAAAGAGCGCTTGGGAGCTTGGGGCTGGGGTTACCTAAACCAGCAGGGCCTGTGGGGAGGCACCGAGGGGTCTCCCAGGGGCTGGTGCGTGCCAGGACTGCTACCCTACGGTGTCACAGAGGACCAAGGTGCCCAGGGGTGGGATGTGGTGGGTGGCTGCGCACCCCCAAAGAAGGAAAGGCGCAGGTAAGCCCTGATTCCCAGGGAGGAACAGGCTGGGCCTTTCCTGGGAAGATGCTAGAACCATCTGGGGTGGGGGCCCAAGGGGGTGGCTTAGTGAGGAGCAGGGGCCCTCGGTCAGACCCTAATTCCGTGCTGGTCAGTGCTCACGGGCAGCACATTAACCCCTTCAGTTCCTACTGCATGCCACGGGAGGGTCTAAGGACCAGTGAGGTCACCCACGTGAGGATGTGTGTTTCAGTGAGCGGAGCGAAAAGCCAGATGACGTCATAAAGAACACATTATCCCAGACAGATTTAATTTCAGTCATCTTCACTTTCAGGGCAGAACATGGCAAGTTGGGCATACCAGAGGAATCCAATCTCTTTGCTAAACTGAGGCTCAGACGAAAGTAATTTGTCCAAGGTCATAAGCTCATGAAAGGCAAAGCTGGGGTCTGGTCTCCTGACTTCAAGTCAAGAGCTTTTAAAAATTGTTATGGCTTTTCATCCTAACATCAAGATTTAGTCAATAACAGCATTTCTACAAATAGTTTTTGAAGGAATAGTAATAGGTACTTCTAGAAACAGAGTTTCTAGCTAATTAAATTTGGGAAATGCTGAGTTAGAAAAAATTACATGGGATTTTTTTTTTTTTTTTTTAAACCATGGGACTTCTCAGAGCCTTCACTATGTCTACACACTTTGAGAATCTCCTAGACGCCAGTATAGTGAAAAGCATTGCTCAAAGGAAGGCACAAAGCTACCCTTGTTTTCTTAGACCGTCTCCTGGAGGTTATTCATGGAGTCCGCAGTTGACTCTTGAACAAGGCAGGTTTGAGGGGGTGCTGACCCACCAGGCAGCTGAAAATCTGAGTGTTTGTAATTCCACTTCCCTATCTGTGTCTGCTCTGTCTACGGCTCCTCCACACTCCAGAGTCCTCCCACCCTCAGATCCCACCAACCGTGGGTCATGTAGAACTGTAACATCTACTATTGAAAATAGAATCCTTGTAGAAGTGGATCCACGCAGTTCAAACCCACGTTGTTCAAGGGTCGAGTGGTTGGGTTGCTGTGTGTGTGTGTGTGTGTGTACGCTATGTGTAAATGCTCTTGATTTGGAGACGCCTGTGGAGTAGTTGAGTATGGATAGTCACTAGCTCTCTGATCATGCTATGCGATCAAGTTCACAGATAAGCTCAATGGACGTCCTTTAATCCATGTTGATGAACGTATGTATATATCTGTTTAATGAGGAGGGCCCACAGCAGAAGACCGCACTCATGCCTGCACGGTGGGATTACTAGTTATTTTCATTTCCTTCTTATGCTTATCTGTGCTTTGTAAATGTTCTACAATGAACGCGTGTTCTGCGGCCAGGAAGAAAAGCCGCTCTTTATTGCGTAATCAGTGCTGTGGCATCGACTTGAAAGGACGCGGCTCCTCTGGGGATTAAGTGCCGGGCCTATCTTTACTAATGACTTAAACAAAAGGATGGGGCTTGTGCTCATCAGAGCCTCACATGATGCTAAATTTGGTGGGGTGGCTCCCACTCACAAAGCCAAGAATAAAATTCAAAACAACCACGACAAATTGAAAACACGACCCTACAAAAACCGGATGAAATTCAATAGTACAATTAGAAGGTGAAATATTTAGGGCTAAAATCAGCCACCATATCTTGAGGATGAAGGCTCCAACTGCCAGGTAGGCACCTACGAGGCGCTTGATTCTGGACTAAGGACTGGGGCCAGACACGGGGTTAGGAGGAAAGTCCTGGTGGCAGCTGCTGTCCATGCAACTGTGGTTTCTGAAGGCAAATGCCTAACGGAGCCGTCCGGCATGAGGAATGGCTCCCGGTTTGCAACACGGACCGGCCTTTGAAACCTCGGGTTGCCGACGTTTCCGGTGACCTCGCTGCAGTAGGAAGTCCTCTGTCCCCCGCCGGGCTGGGCGGACACTTTAGCATCACGTCCCCTAGTAAGAGGCGCTCTGGGGTCTGCAGTGTGGAAGCAGAGAAGTCAGAGCTTCTGGGACATGTTACAGGTTTATGGGGACCATCAAATAGAATCTTTGAAATCTGACACATTTCCAGAAAGCCCATCCTGGAAACTCTGGGGCATCTGGTTGCTGTCAATAGAGCGCCTTGCCTTCTTCAGGGCTGCCTGGATCCCACAGGCAGGGAAGGGCCATGATGTGCTGGGCCTGAGAGTCGTCCCCCTTCTAGGGTCCAAGTGAGTCAGCCCCTCATTAGGCCTCTGAGGTGAGTCTTGTGTCACCCTTCTGAAAGGGTCTGGCGAGGCTGGAGGGTGTCCAGGCAGGAGCCACAGAACTGATCAAAGCAGTGGAAACAAGGGCCAGTGCAGCAGGTTAAAGGGACTGGAACCATGTCTCCTGGAAAAAGCCAGGGAGAGTCTGAATCACCCAACGCACAAAACCCACCTTAGCGTCACCCAAGGGGCCTACTGGAAGTCATCCCGAGAGCCCCGAGTGATCGTGCTCCCACGACGCTCGGAGCTTTCTGCTCAGAGCTTCGCATAATTGTGACCTCACGTCATTACGACTGCCGTCCTCCGCCAGCCCTGCCCCAGACGAGGCCCGGCACAGGAGCTACACAGCTTGCTTGAGCTCCGGCTGGGATCTGAGCTCAGTCAGTCTCATGACCTTTCAGACAGTTTCCCAACAGTAAGTGTCCTTTCTGTAGCCTTTACAGGAGCGCTCTCATCTGGCATTGTATGGCGTGAAGCTTGTGGATGGCAGCTAAGGAGGAAAGCCGGTTAGGTGACGGATGGCACTGAGCTGTCACCAGACTCGTTTTTGACAATGCGTCTTCTGCAGTGTGGCACCCCTGCCCCCCCCGCCCAGTGTAACGCCGGGGCTCACGGGTGGACCTGTGCACCTCCCCCACGTTCATATGTTGCAGTCCTAGCCCCCAGGACCTCAGATTGTGACTGTGTTTAGAGACAGGGGCGTTTTTTATTTAAAACATTTTTTAAAATTTATTTTTGGCTGTGCTGGGTCTTGGTTGCTGAGGGCTCAGTAGTCACCGCTTCCGGACTCCAGAGCCTACATGCAGTAGCTGTGGTGCGCACGGGCTTAGATGCTCCACAACATGATCTTCCTGGACCATGTCCCCTGCATTGGTGGCTGATTCTGCTTTTCAGCTTATTTATATTTAACTGGAGAGTAATTGCTTTGCAGTCTTGTGTTGGATTCTACCATTTACCGACATGAACCTTCCGTAGGTATACGTGTGTCTTCTCCTTTTTGAATCTCCTTTTCACCCCAGTGCTGTGTGCTCAGTCCCTCAGTCGTGTCCAGCTCTTTGTGACCCCATGGACTACAGCCCACCAGGCTCCTCTGTCCATGGGATTCTCCAGGCAAGAATACTGGAGGGGGTTGCCATGCCCTCCCCCAGGGGATCTTCCCCACCCAGGGATCAAACCCAGGTCTCCCGCATTGCAGGCGAATTCTCCACCATCTGAGCCACCAGGGAAGCCTTCCCACCCCATGGTGGTCACAGAGCACCAGCTTCCTGCGTTATGCAGCAATTTCCCGCTAGCCATCGATTTTACCCGCCCCAGGGTGTGTATTTCAATACTCTCTCTCAGTTCGTTCCATTCCCTCTTGCTCCTGCTGGGTCTGTAACCTGTTCTCTATGTCTGAGCCTCTGTTCCTGCCCTGGCAGTCGGACTCCTATCCACTGGACCACCGGGGAGGTCCCGAGACGGGGCCTTTGAAACGGTCACTAAGGCAGCGGAGGTCAGGAGGTGAGTCCTCATCCAACACAGCCAGTGTCCTCCTGGGAAGAGGCGATGAGGACACAGACGTGGCGGGACAGCCGCGGGAGGATCCGGCGAGGTGGCCAACTGCAAGCCTCGGGGAGAGGCCTTGGAGAACCCTGGCGACACCTTGATCTTGGACTTCCAGCCTCCAGAACTGTGAGCAAATACATTTCTGCTGTTTAACGCCCCCCCCCCCACCGCCCCCGCCATGGCCCCCAGGGCCTGCGGTGCACCGTGAGCCACCTGAGCAAACGAACATACCGAGAAACTCTCCCATCTCAGAAGAGGAACCGTGTCTTGGAGGAGCCAGTAATTCGTCCACTGTGACGGAGAGAAAGAGATTCAAGCCTCTTTCTGTGACCCCAGGACCACGGGGCGGAGACAGAACACACAGAAATGTTACTTAGCACACATCTCAGCAAACACAGTCCTTTCTGACCCTAGTGTGGATTTGCAGGGGTTTTTTTTATGAATATATTTTTTTATTGAAGTATAGTTGATTTACGATGTGGTGGTGGTTTCGTGGCTCAGTCGTGTCTGACTCTTTGCAATCCCATGGACTGTGGCCCACCAGGCTCCTCTGTCCAGGGGCTTTCCAGGCAAGAATACTGGAGTGGGTTGTCATTTCCTTCTTCAGGGGATCTTCCTGATCCAAGAATCAAACCCAAGTCTCTTGTCTCCTGCATCGGCAGGCTGCTTCTTAGCCACCAGGGAAGCCCTGATTTACAACAGACAAAGGAAAATGCTTCAGTTCACACACACACACACAGTCTCTTCCACATTCCTTCCCGTTATGGCTTGTCACACGTTACTGAACACTGTTCTCCACGCTGTAGAGTGGGACCTTGCTGTTTATCCCTCCTGTCTATGGGATGCGGCGTGCCCAGCGCCCAGAGGGATGGGAGGCCCCTGCTGCGAACTCAGCACCACTCGTGCCCACAGGTGGGATGAGGGCAGAGGAGCTGGATGGGGTTGGCAAGATGAGAGCTCACGTCACCGAGGTGCCCACGGCGCCCTGGCTGACCAGGGCGCAGGATCCCGGGAGCCTTCCCATCTCTGGGGGCTTCCCAGGGGTGGGGGCAGCCTGGGACAGCTACCCTGAGAAGCAGCACTGGGGCAAGAGAGACTGGCTTCTCTCCTGCTCCCTGAACTCGACGCATCACAGGCTGCCCTGTCCTCAACCAAGTGAGCCTGCCTGTAGGTTCCCTTCAACAGTGACTCTGGGTTCCACGACTGAGGACAGCTCTGGGGGGCTTGGAGCCCACCAGCCCGGAAGCCTGAAGGTCTGGCCCCATGGGAAGCAGGGACCACCCCCCGCCCCCACCAGCCTCCCCTTCCGCTCTCCAAAGCGAGAGCCCAATCCTGGCAGCTCACGGCCTCATGGCAGAGCCAGTTCGAAATATGTTTGTTCCATTCAAGGGCCTCTAATGGAATCAAGACCAGGCTATTTATATTTACAGATGGTGCAGACTTCAGTGGGACATCAAATGTGCCAGATGTTGTCAGAACAGGAACATAGGGGAACTTGGCTGATGGAAATCCAAGAGCCAACCCCTCCCCCCCACCCCCCACCCCCCAACAAGCCTCCCAGGACCCTGACCAGGAGACGAGGAGAAAGGCCGGGCCGCTGGGCCCTTGACCGACCCAGGCGGAGAGGCGAGCCCAGCTCCTCTCGCTGGAGGAGAAAACAAGAGTCTCGTCTCTTCCCCGCGTTCCTTCCGAGACCGAGCGGGGGACCGAGCGGCGGGCGTTTCATCTCCAATTATTTTCAGCCAAGGGAAAAAGCAGATGGTAAATAGCACCGAAAAAACCTTTTTCAGAATTAATATTAATAAAAGATGTGCGGGCGGCTTTGGCTGAGTCCTGGGGAGCCAGGGCCGCCCATGCGCGGCGGGGCGTGGGGAGCGGGGGACGCAGAGGGCCCGGCGCAGGGCGCCCCTGGGTCCCTGGGGGCCAGTGTGGGTGACGGGGCACCCGTGGGAGCCCGGCCTCTGGAGGGGCTCCAGCCACACGGCGCCTGCCGAGGGCCCGAGCTCCGCAGGAGGCACGCCCGGCTCACGGGGAAGACTGGCGCCGGCCCTGCCACCCCCCCGCCAGGATGGCTCTCCTCCGCGCACAGAGGGGCGGGCTGCGTCTTACCACCTCGGCCCACGCGGCCCTGCTTGGCCAGGCCCAGCGTCCATCTGTCAGCAAGTCCTATCGGATGTCCGCAGGCCGCCCAGCTGTCCTCTGACAGCCCGAATTCCACGTTCAAGCAGAGACACTGATCCGGCTTCTTCAGGATTTATGGGCTTCATGGGGGTGGAAAGACCGCCAGGCAGCGGGTCCTGGGTGTGGAGGCAGAAGGGCGAGTTCTGGGGACCCTCATTTATCCCCCAAAGCTCTGGAGCACGGTCAGGCGCTTTCGGTGGTTCTAGGGGACAGAGTGGATGCGAGCCCTGCCCTACAACAGCTTCTGCTGGAGCTGGAGAGAAATCATTATCCCAGGCACACTCGCGTATATGTCGATGACTGTCAAGTTCAACTAATTTACAGGAAGTGACAAAGGACCACAGTGTTGTGAATGAAAGAACAAGAATACCTGGAGAGCTGCCCAGCGAGTCTGCATCATGCTGATTTACTGAGGTCCTGGAGCTCAGGGAGTTATGGGCTTGGAGGAGAGGCTGGAAGAGAGGAGGTACCACAGAGGGAGACACCGACCACACAAATCTGCTTTACGAGCCAGAAACCCCCAGCTGGGACCACCCTGCTGCCTTTGCAGCTGATCTTGTTTCTTTCTTTGCTTTGGCCACCGGGAAGCTCAAGATGGAAGCACGTTTATCTCTGGCAACAGCCATGAAGGGTTTCACACGATGTCTCTTCTGAAGTAATCTAGCTCCTGGTTGTGGTTTTCCTTCCCTTCTGTTTGATTTCCTTCATGGCGTATTTTTAATTTGTATTTTCATACTTTGTACGTATGCCCCCTTTTTTGGTATGCTGTTTGGAATGCTTTCTGAACTGCACCAGAGAAAATATAAACAAAAGAGAATGGATGTTGATGGGGTTCAATTAAGACAGGAAAATCATTCTTGCTTCCTGTGATTCTGGATGAATCTGGGGCTTCCCAGGTGGTTCAGACAGTAAAGGGTCTGTCTGCCCATGCAGGAGACGCAGGAACTCGGGTTTGATCCCTGGTCGGGAAGATCTCCTGAAGGAGAAAATGGCAACCCACCCCAGTATTCTTGCCTCGGAAATTCCATGAACAGAGGAGGCTGGCAGGCTTCAGTTCAGCGGGTTGCAAAGAGTTGGACACAACTGAGAGACTGTCCACATGAATAAGAAGTTAAACATTGCCAGAAAGGACATTATTATTTTATTTTAAGTGGAGGATAATTACTTTACAAGAAAGGACATTATTGGGATGATTGATGAAATCAGAATACGGGCCATGGATTGTAGATTAGATAAAAGCCTGGTTTGAATGGAAATTTCCTAAATTTGGTGATTTACTGTAGTTACATAAGACAATGTCCTTGCTTTTGGGAAATGTACCCTAAAAAGGATAAAGAAGTATGCTCTCTGCCGTCTCCTCTCAAATGGTCCAGAAATGGGGAGGAAAATGTGTGTATATTTATATACATTTATATACAGAAGAATTTTTGTATGTGTGTATAAATGTATATTTATATATAATGAGAGGACAGGGAAAGAGGAAAGATTACAGTCTCACCCTTGCAGAACGAAAGCGCTTGTACGTCTAAGTGAGTTCACCTTGCAATTTTAATTACAGTGGGTGCCCTTTGAAAAAGAATCTTAAAAGGCTGATTTTTTCTTGCTTTCAACACCGCCCTCTCCCTCCGCCCTCTCCTCTGAGGACTCTCACCCCCAACCCCCAAAAGCTAAAAAAAGAGACTGCATTTTGGAGTGATTCCGGAAAGAATTGTTTTCAGATAATTAGGCATGGTCTGCATTTGCCTCTGGCATCGGTGTGGATACAAAAGTCCCATCTGGGTGATCAGCAAGTGTTTGAGCTCTGAGACGTTTTTCTTCTGGAGGTTTTTATTAATCCACTGGGGAAGCGCCTCCAGCTTCCCCTCCCAGCCCGACTTCTTGCTTGCAGTTCAGCCCAGAAGGGAGGGTCAATGCAGAGGGTGGAATCGGAAGTCGGCCCTTTCCCCTGGCTCAGCTGCAGGGCCTTCTCCCTCCCCCAGCCTCTCTCTCCATCTCCCTTGCACCCCAGTCAAGGTGGGCTTGGGTGCAGAGCTCTGGCAGACCCTGGGGAGCGCCCACCTCTAGCCTGTCATTCAGAAACACCCGGAGCAGGAATGCTCTCAGCCTTCTCTTCGCCCCCTGCGGCTACTCCTGACCCACCAAGACTCTGGACAAGGAGACGCCCCCTCCAAGAAGCGCCTCCTGTTTTGGCCGTGGCCCACTGGGCTCTGTCTGCAGCCCACGGGGCAGACACCCAGCGCTGTGTCACTGTTTGGGTTCCACGCGTAAGTGGCACTGCGTGGTGTTTGTCCTTCACTTTCTGACGCGCTTCACTTAGCATGATAAACTCTAGGCCTACCCACGCAGTTGCAAAGGGAGGCAGGGTTGGGATGGGGCGGGAGTTTGGGATAACAGATGCAAACTCAGGCATATTCGATGGATAAACAACGTCTCTGCTAAATATTACAGGGAGCTGCAGTCAATATGCCATGATAAACCGTAATGGAAAAGAATCTGGAAAAGAACGTGTGACCCTGGTGGCCCAGTGGGTAAGAACCTGCCGTGCAAAGCGAGGGACGCCAGTTTGATCCCTGGTCCGGGAAGATCCCGCGTGCCGCAGGGCAAACTAAGCCACACCTCACAACTCCTGAGCCCGCGCGCCCTGGAGCCTGAGCGCCACAACGAGAGGAGCCACTGCAGTGAGAGGCCCTCGCACGGAAACTGGAGAGGAGCCCCCGGCTCGAGAAGGGCCACTGGCAGCAAGGAGGACCAGCGCAGCCAAAGAAAGGAGCAGGAAACACACACACGACAGAGTCGCTCTGCGGCACAGAAGTGAACACAGCATCGTAAACCAGCTTCAACAAAACTTTTTAAAAAGGTAAAAATAAAGATCACATACAACGTGGAAAAAGAGATGTCAACTCGAAAATGAAAGCCCTTATAAGAGACCAGGAAAGGCCGAGCACGCCGAGACCCCGTAACGGGCTCTGTGGCTCAGCTAGCAGCATCTCCAGATGGCCTGCACGGGGACGCCCCAGGAACTGGGGAGCTGGGGCCGGCTTGTCCATGGACCCCGGGAGCTGAGCGGCTGATACAGGAAGGCTACCCCTTCTGTGGGAAAACCAGTGATGACCGTAACTGTCTCCCCAACTACCCTATACTTAAACCCGATTAAGTCCGCTCTCTGAAAGGAAGTGCCCCATGGTTTAGCCGAGCTTGGGGTCCCTTCTCTCTCCCCAGCGCTGTGATGCTGCGTTATATAGCAGACTCTGCTCCGAAGCAGGACCATGTCCATCGGGCCTGGTTCCAGCAGCCTGCACCTCCCTGACACCAAGGGGAAGGTTCCATTTCTGGGCCACGCTCACAGCCTGGGGTGAGGCTGGGGAGACACAGTGCATCCCAGTGGGTCCTTGGTGCCTCCGAGCTCTGGATGGGCTGGCCTCCCGGCAGACTTTCTCAGCCTTGGAGACACTTGGTTTCCCTTCTCCAGGCAGACGCATCTGGGAGAACAGAAACTTCCTAGGTGAGAAAGAAGAAAGGGGAATGTGTCTGTCCCTCGGGTGTGTGTCTGTCCCTCGGGTGTGTGTCTGTCCCTTGGATGTGTGTCTGTCCCTTGGATGGGTCTGTCCCTTGGCTGTGTCAGGCCATCAAAGTATCAGTGGGTGACTTGGTAAAATCAATCCTCTGCCCTTCACACATCCAATTCAACTCGGAAATAGAGATTATGGCTTCCAAAGTGGGCATTTTCCTTTGCCAGTGTGGTTGCAGGCAAGGCACTTCATTCCCTTAATTCTCTGGACACCCACTCATGTATATAAACACCCGTGCACGAGATAATGCGGCTTCCCTGGTAGCTCAGACGGTAAAGAATTCACCTGCAAGGCAGGAGACGCAGGTTTGATCCCTGGGTCAGGAAGATTCCCTGGAGACGGGAATAGCAGCCCACGCCAGTGATCTTGCCTGGAGAATCCCATGGACAGAGGAGCCTGGTGGGTTACAGTCTATGGGGTGGCACAGAGTCGGAGACACCTGAGCACGCGTGTGCACACACACACACAGCAAGAGGTGACACACCCGCACACGTGTTTGCACACCCTCACACATCTTCTTGCACACATCTTCTTGCCGTAATTAGCACCCCGTGAAGGACAAGTCCATGAATCAGAAACCCCCAACCTCGATCCTGGGTGACTGACAAGCCAGAAAACTTAATTTCCCTCTTTGTGGGAGAGATCTTTTAAGCCACCGTTTGATTGCTTCAGCAGATTAGGCCAGTTCTGAACTGCTTTGGAGAAATGCGTTCCTTTGCCCAAGGCCCCCCCACCTTCCCGGGTGGTGATAAGGCACCTGTAAACACTCTGAAACTTTCTCTCCAGACTTCTGGGCTCTGCCACTTTGAAGTTGAACTGCAGGAAGACCTCCGTATGAGATGAAAATGTCTTGCCAACTGATAAAGAATTGCGGATCCAGCTGAAATCCACTCAGTCATAGGGATTAACCAGCCTGAGAAGGTTTGTTTGGGTGGAAGGCTGAGTTGAAAAACAGGAGGTTTGGATTCAATCAAAAATGAACAGAGAACTCTAATCACCCAGCACCCACCTCCGTCTCACCCAGGGGTGCCCAGGCAGGCTGGGAGGGCACCCACCTCCCAGTTCACAAAGATCTTCGCTCTCACAGCACTTTCCCTCTACATGGCAATTCTTAAACTTCGTAGGGCATGTGTGTCTCCAAAGAGCTTGTTCCCTGCATTGCCGTGGAGTCTTATTTGCACAGGTGGGACTCGGTGAGCTGGATTTTTAGGAAGACCTGGGGCTTCTAAAGCAGGTGATGTGTGTCATGCATGCTAAGTTGCGTCCGACTCTTTGCAAAGCTATGGACTGTAGCCTCCAGGCTCCTGTGTCCATGGGATTCTCCAGGCAAGAACACTGGAGTGGGTGGCCATGCCCTCCTCCAGGGGATCTTCCCCACCCAGGGATGGAACCCGCATCTCTTACGTCTCCCACGTTCGCAGGAGGGTTCTTTACCACTAGCATCAGCTAGGAAGCCCTAGGCAGGTTATGCTGCTGCTGCTAAGTCGCTTCAGTCGTGTCCAACTCTGTGCGACCCTATAGACGGCAGCCCACCAGGCTCCTCTCTCCCTGGGATTCTCCAGGCAAGAAACTGGAGTGGGTGGCCATTTCCTTCTCCGGTACATGAAAGTGAAAAGTGAAAGTGAAGTCGCTCAGTTGTGTCCAACTCTTCGTGATCCCATGGACTGCAGCCCACCAGGCTCCTCAGTCCATGGGATTTCCCAGGCAAGAGTACTGGAGTGGGGCGCCATCACCTTCTCCGAGGCAGGTGATGACCAGACTCTTAAAAACACCAAAGTGGTAAATAGCACTGTCTATGCAGGGCTAAGGTCTGTGCCAGGACCGGGGGCAAAGTGTGGATGAGCAGCCCCCGCCTCCAGACCTCCGGGTGCCACCAGCTGGTTTATTGTTCAGATCTCAGCTAAGCAGACCCTCCTAACCCTGCAGGCTCACACAGCTGCCCATCCACTCCACCGCCTGATTTTAATTCTCTGCATAGTGTTCACCACTAGCGGACATTTTATTTACTTCTTCACCCAGTTGTTTATTGCCTGTCTGCCCAACTAGTCCTAGCGAGTGCTGTGCTTGGGGAGCGCGTGTCTGCTTCTTGGGGGCAGATCGTCGGACGCCTCTGTTTCACTGGGCAGTGTCACCCAACTAGTCCTAGCGAGTGCTGTGCTTGGGGAGTGTGTCTGCCTCTTGGGGGCAGATCGTCGGACGCCTCTGTTTCACTGAGCGGTGTCACCCAACTAGTCCTAGCGAGTGCTGTGCTTGGGGAGCGCGCGTCTGCTTCTTGGGGGTAGATCGTCGGACGCCTCTGTTTCACTGGGCGGTGTCACTCTTTGCTGAACTCAGGCTCCCGTCTCTGCCGGCCACCCTGTGGTCAGAGGTCATGATCTGGCAAAGCAGTAGGCGTGCTCACTCCAGGTGTCTGCAAAGTGGCCGTTACCCTCCGAGCTGGGCAGAGATGCTCTAAAAATGAACAGATGCCTTTGGTCCAGTGTGGTGGCTCCCAGATGCTCACTGTGGGTTGATGGCATCGGAATTACCTGGGGAGTATCTGACCTGTGCAGATTCTCGCCACTCCCCTCCTGGAGGACCTGTTTGAGGAGATGTGGAGGGGGTCTGAGGACCTGTTTGAGGAGATGTGGAGGGGGTCTGAGGACCTGTTTGAGGAGATGTGGAGGGGGTCAGAGGACCTGTTTGAGGAGATGTGGAGGGGGTCAGAGGACCTGTTTGAGGAGATGTGGAGGGGGTCTGAGGACCTGTTTCAGGATGTGGAGGGGGTCTGAGGACCTGTTTCAGGATGTGGAGGGGGTCTGAGGACCTGTTTCAGGATGTGGAGGGGGTCTGAGGACCTGTTTGAGGAGATGTGGAGGGGGTCAGAGGACCTGTTTGAGGAGACGTGGAGGGGGTCAGAGGACCTGTTTGAGGAGACGTGGAGGGGGTCTGAGGACCTGTTTGAGGAGACGTGGAGGGGGTCTGAGGACCTGTTTGAGGAGACGTGGAGGGGGTCAGAGGACTTGTTTGAGGAGATGTGGAGGGGGTCTGAGGACCTGTTTCATGATGTGGAGGGGGTCTGAGGACCTGTTTGAGGAGATGTGGAGGGGGTCAGACGACCTGTTTGAGGAGATGTGGAGGGGGTCAGAGGACCTGTTTGAGGAGATGTGGAGGGGGTCTGAGGACCTGTTTGAGGAGATGTGGAGGGGGTCTGAGGACCTGTTTCAGGAGATGTGGAGGGGGTCTGAGGACCTGTTTCAGGATGTGGAGGGGGTCTGAGGACCTGTTTGAGGAGATGTGGAGGGGGTCTGAGGAGCTGTTTGAGGAGATGTGGAGGGGGTCAGAGGACCTGTTTGAGGAGACGTGGAGGGGGTCAGAGGACCTGTTTGAGGAGATGTGGAGGGGGTCTGAGGACCTGTTTCAGGATGTGGAGGGCGTCTGAGGACCTGTTTCAGGATGTGGAGGGCGTCTGAGGACCTGTTTCAGGAGATGTGGAGGGGGTCTGAGGACCTGTGTGGAGGGGGTCTGAGGACCTGTTTCAGGAGATGTGGAGGGGGGTGTGAGGACCTCTGCTTGTCAAACGTAGCCCAGTTGTGCTCACGCTTTGCGAGCTTGCCGAGCGATAGCTTAGCGGGTCGCTATGGAGACACCTAGTTCATGGGAAGAGACCCTCAATGCCTGCTCCCAGCGCTTCTCGGCCGCGTCTCCATTGACATCTGGGGACGGAACTCTTTGCGGGGCAGGGCTGGGCTGTGTGCCCTAAGATGTTTACCACCACCCCTGGCCATCCCTCAGGACACCATGGCACCTCTCTTTCAACCGTGACAACCAAAATTGTCTCTGGGCGTTGCTTCGTTTTTTCTGGGGGGCAAACACGCCCCTGGTTTAGACCCACTGCCCCAGGGCCTCAGCCATGCTTCAGGTAGCCTGGAGGAGATCTCTGTAGTCAATGGTCTAGAAGATTCCATCACCCAAAGTCTATAACAACAGAGGTGACTCCTCAAAAGGCCAACTTTTGTTATGCTAAACAATTGCCTAAACCCATCCATGCAAATGTGGTGGATACTCGTGTACCTGGAAATCAAGAACAGCTTTAAACTAATCAAAAAGAGATATCCTGGTCAAAGTGTATTTGAAGACTGCCATGTTTTAAAACTCAACACGACTTAAAACAGAATCCTATAAGTTCCTCGGCTAAAATACTTTCAGGAGGTATTAAGTATAACAATAGTTTGCTACATGAAAATGGCTTTGAAAAATCTTAAAAGTGTTTTAAAAGAAAAGGGACTTTTTTTGGTGTGAGGCATTAAATTGGATGTGAATATGACAGATTTCAAAGACTGTCAAAATAACAAATTTACATCATAAATGCATCCGCTTTCCCTTTAAAGGCTTTTCCACCATCAGGAAGGCGTTTAATGGTGAGCAGGTTCAAAATGTCGCCAACTCCCACCGGTACAGAGGGGAGGCAGTCCCCACCAGAGTCTCGGGGCTTCAGACAAATTCTCTGCCTCTTTTCAACTTAATAAACTGCACTCCTGTCAAATTGCAGATAATGAGAGACAGTGCCATTGTTTTCTCCCACATCTTGCTAAGAAAGATATCTCCCAATATTTTGGGAGGACCGCTATACCAAAAAGTAAACTTGAAAGAAATCCACCCCGCCGTGACTTTACCGGATCAAAGGCAACGGAATCTCCACAGAAGCACGGTTCTGAAGTTTGCAGCGCTTTCGTTCAGACAGAGGCTCATTAAGAAGCATCTACCGTGTTTGATTGTTTCAGAGTTAGCCATCTAAATTTTTAATCATGTGTGGGTGCAAGATAGTCCTAGGGTTGTACCCAAACACTGCAAAGCCTTTATATTCTAAAGAGTCATGTCAATACCCTCTCTTCCTGAATAGTCAGCAGGTAGGCTCGTGGAGGGGGTGGCTTCAAACGGCTCCCTTCTGTGACAGAGGGGTGGGCAATTTCTGAAGTTGCCTTTGGAAAGAGAAATAAGTCCGAGTGTTTTGAAATCTGGGTTCCTTTCTTTTTTGAGGGAGTGAGGCTGCGGCTCTCTGTGCTCCCCCCTCCTCTCTTCTTTCTGCAGAGATGAAGCTGCTCTTCTTCATAAAGAGGACAAGAGGGCTTCGCTGGGAGCCCGGCCTCTCCACCTAGACTCTCCCGGAAAAGAAGCACGTTCTCTTACTCAGCACGCTCGGGTTCAACGTCCTCCAGCAGTAACCGCACGGGCGTGCTTGTTGTATCCTCTTCTGGGACAGTCTGTTTTCCTTTCTCAAGAGACTGATGGGTCTGCAGCCTGGGCCAGGGTCCCGGAGCCCTTGGCGAGGGGTTGGTGGAGGTGGGGAAGGCGGGCCGAGGAAGAGCACTTACCCTGAGCTCCTCGGCCAGAAGGGCTGTGCGTCCCGCCTTCCACACCCACTGGAAAGCCGTCATCTCCCCGCACCGCCCAGAGGCAGAGGGGCTGGAGATGCAGCCTTTGTCAGGGCAGCCCCTCCCAGACACAACCCGAGAGTAAAGGGGAAAGCGCAGGAACGGCCTGGGGGGCGGCCTGGGTGGCTCAGTGGTAAAGAACCCGCCTGCCAAGTCGGAGAAGCAGGAGACGTGGGTTCCATCTCTGGCTCGGGAAGACCCCCTGCAGGAGGAAATGGCAACCCCCTCCAGTATTCTAGCCTGGGAAACCCCACGGATGAAGGAGCCTGGCTGGCTACAGTCTGTAGGGTTGCAAACAGGCAGACATGACTGAGCGAATAAGCACACAGAAGCCTGGTGGTTCTGGGCTTTCACTGCTGGGGCCTGGGTTCAATCCTTGGCTGGGGAAATAAGATGCCACAAGCTGAGTGGCGTGGCTGAAAAATTTTTTAATGATAATTTTTTGAAAAGGGAAAGGGTAGATGGTTGGTGGGCCTCTCACTGTCCCTGTGACATCAGGAAAAGGGCTTTTCTTTCTTTAAGTGATGATTAGAACCGGAACGTGTTCGAAGGGGTGGACCTGAGGTTTTCAATCTAATGGCCCACTACTTACGCTGGAAAGGGAGTGAAGGCCTTCCTCTCGCTTCTCTGTCTGGATTTCTCACCCCACGTGGCCACAGTGGTTCTCCTCCGGGGATCACAGGAGGGTTTGTGACAATGAAGTTCATCACGGCCAGCCCCAGGAGCAGCTGAAACCAAAGGGGCCAGGGTGCGCCGAGCAGTCAGGGCCCGTGTGCGCCGAGCCGTCGGGCTGGTGCGCGCCGAGCCCACAGGAGGGGGTGGGCCTCCTCCCAGGCTGATGACTGGCTCCTGGTGAAGTCCTGGAGAGCACTGCCGCTGTCTTAAAGGACAGCTTGTACACACTTAGGAAGGTACGCGGTGATGGTGGAAGAATTAGACCAGGTTCCCAGGACCACATGCGTCAAGCTCATCTCAAGTTTGCCTTCCACGGTCTTAATCTGGCAAACCAAGGAGATGCAGGAAACCCTGAAAACTGAGTTTTGTACAGTGTTTGGCAAGACCTCTCATAAAGTCCGAGGGGGACTCTACAGCATGGGAGACGGTACATTTAGGTGGATTTATGACTAGTTGACAAATCGTTCTCAGAGCAAGCTGAAACAGGGAGGTGGGGCTGCTACCTGAACGCCTTCAGGAGTCAGATGGTGTCATTGATGGGTAGGGCTGGCAGGGTGCTTGATGATACACAGTGATGGGGACAGAGACGAACGGAGAGCCGGTCACTGATGGCTGAGCGCCCTCCACACACCTCCAGGGGGGTGTGCAGTCCACAACACACGCAACCACCCAGAGCTGCTCTGGTCACGCCTGCCGGTTGTCAGCGTGTTGGACTGTGGACCCAGGGTTGAGCTATATTCAGTCTTTCAGGAGAAGCTGGCTGTGGACCCAGTGTTGAGATACACTCAGTCTTTCAGGAGAAGCTGGAACCCAGATGTTGGCCACTGATTCAAAGTTAAAACAAGAAAGAAAATACCATGCAGGCCAAGCAAAACATCCCACAGGCTGTGTTTGGCAGCTGCACTGTCCCTGTGTGATCTCTAACCCAGGAAAGGTTTCCGGTAGCACAGGGTTATATCGTCGGTCCCGTTCTACTCAGCAAGTTTAATCAGTGACTTGGATCAAGATCCAGAAAGCATGGCTGTTGATCCAAAGCCAGAGGGACCATCGGATGACCGGCATGGGATTCTAAAGAAGCTTAGCAGAGCAGGACAGAGGCGCTTGTGGGCAGACATATAGATGATCGCATCCTTGGGTTCGCAAACATCAACCACACAAACACAGAAGGGATTAACAAGAGCACACGTTAGGAAAAACATGCTGTCAAGTTTCAGCTGTTTGCAGATCAGTGTGGGACGATGGGGCGATGGGGCTGCCAGAAGGCAAAGGCAACCTCAGCCCGCGTCAACTGCAGCGGAGCCCGCCCGGCTCAGCCAGCCGCAGCCGGAGCTCTGACCTGGGTTCCAGGAGACACTTGAAGAGGGACGTGCGGAGCCTGGAGCACACTGGGGGGCATCAGCAGGCACGGGGAGAGTACTGGAGACTCTTCAAGCGAAGGAGAGCTGAAGGTGTTAGGGCTATTTTGCTTCGAGAAGGGACGCCCTGAAGATACACAAACGCTGGGTTCCAGCATTTAGGGGGTTCGTTGTGTGTGGGGGGAATTAGCATTCTTCCTAGTGTGTAGATTAATGCCAAGGGGGAAGTGGTGCAGGGACCCAGCGTTCAAGTCAACATGCAGACACCTTTCAAACACATCTCTGGGGAGGGGAAGGGCTGTCCAGAAGGGAAATTGCCCCCACCCCCCCCCCCATCAACAGCTCCATCCCTAAAGATGGAAAGCTGAGGGTGGGAGACCTTGGGGATGATGTAGAGGGAACTCATCAGAACAGGACTGATTCATCGGAAGGACTGATGCTGAAGCTGAAGCTCCAACACTTTGACCATCTGATGCAAAGAGCCAATTCACTGGAAAAGACCCTGATGCTGGGAAAGGCTGAGAACAGGAAGAGAAGTGGATGAGATGGTTAGATAGTATCACTGACTGAATGGACATGAATTTGGGCAGACTCCCGGAGACAGTGGAGAACAGGGAAGCCTGGTGGGCTACGGTCCATGGGGTCTCAGAGTCAGACACGACTTAGCGACTGAACAACAACAAATCAGAACAGGCACACTTGAGATGGGATGCAGAGAGTCCGGGGGGTTGGAGGGCCTTCCTAGCTCCTGCCACACAATGAACTCCTGACAGGTAGAGCTGGCAGGGAATAGTGTGTCAAAGAAGGTCATTGAGGTGGTCGGGGAGGCAAGAACAGTAGGCATTCAGGAGAAGTGGAAGTGTCAGAACCGTCACGAGCCATAGTCTCAGGAAGATAAATCCTGGTACTGTTGACTGAAGATGGTATGTCAGTCCTGTAGGAAGATGCGGGGACTGAAGTTCAAGGTTCATGAAAATACTTGGTCTCTTCTCGGTGGGTGCCATATTTTAGAGATTGAACCACAAGTCCTAGAGCAAAGGCAACTTGGATTCTTAAGCCAGAACCCTTTGGAATGAACTGGCTCAGTCTCTTTGTTGCATGAATTAGGGAACTGACTCTCACAAGAAGGAAGTGACTTGTCTAGGGTCATATAGCCGGGAAACAACAGAATCGGAACGTGACTGGGGTTTCCTGACCTAAGATGTTGCGGTGATGGTCATGCTCTGGGTGGATACTCTGTAGAAAGCTTAACCTCAGTATCATCTTTATCCTCAGACTCACCAGCTGCTCCCGTTTAGTGGCTTAAAAAATGGTCTTGGTAGTGACTGCAATGGTCTCCAGACACAGAGGCCGCTACAGCTTGAGACTTGGTCTTGACACACTCATTCGGTTCCCTACTTTTTCCCCCAAGGTAAGTTGGTTCCAGGATTCACCACATTCTTTCTATGTCATCGCTCACTGTTTTTTTAAATTTACATATTTTTAATTGGAGGATAACTGCTTTACAATGTTGTGTTCGCTTCTGCCGTACATCAGTGTGACTCAGTCATAGGTGTACACATGTCATCTCCCCGTTTAACCTCCCTCCCCCCACCCCTCTTCTTGTCACTGGTGGGGCTCCCTGTGCTGTGCAGCAGCTTCCAATTCCCACAGCTGTCTGTTTTACATGTGGTGACGTATATGCTTCAGTGCTCCCCTCTCAGTTCGCCCCTTGCTCTCCTTCCCCCGCTGCATCCACAGTCTGTTCTCTATGTCTGTGTCTATTGCTGCCCTGCAAATAGGTTCATCAGGGCCATTTTTCTAGATTCCATATATATGTGTTAATATGCAATATTTGTTTTTCTCTTCCTGACTTACTTCACTTTGTATGACAGGCTCGAGGTTCATCCACCTTGCTAGAACTGACTCAAATTTGCTCCTTTTATGGCTGAGTACTATTCCTTTGTATATATGTACCACAACTTCTTCATCCATTCATCTGTTGACGGACATTGAGGTTGCTCACTCTTATCTGTGGTTCCGATGACATCTTGCCAAAATGCAGGTCCAACAGGATCCCTGGGGGACACTGGAGCTTTATCACTCTGCCTGTAAAGACCAGTTTCCAGATCCCTTTTGCATTTCGTCTCTGAAGCGCAGCAGGCAGGACAGGGCAGGTGAAGGCTGCCAACGGCCACCCACCAGGCTGCGCCTGAACACAGCCCAGTGGTACAGACTTCCCTCAGCCCATGGCTGGACCAGTCACATCCTTTGAGCTCCTCAGAAAGGCTGAGTGAGAGACGCAGAGGAGGGCATTACTCAGATCAGCTTTGTCCTTATCCAGGAGCCCTCATGGCTCAGCAATGCCCAGTCAGTGTCCCCCACCCGGGGCAGGCTGGTGATGGAGCTGATGGCGGCAGACTCTCCCGCTGGAGGGCCTGTGTGCTGCGGACTGAGGCCCGCTGGATAGAACCCTACCTCGGGTCTTGGAGCCCCGGCTGCTCCCCTGTGGGGGCGCGGCTTACAGCCTGGGCCTGAAGCGTGGTCTGCAGGCCCTCCTTCCCGCGGTCCGTGCGCGCTCATCCGTCAGCACGGCTCCGTCCACCACGCTGCCGCTCTGGGCTTCACCGGAGACAGCTGTGGTGCTCCCAACTGGTTCTTACGAGAACTCTCTCTCCCCACTTCTGGAATACAGAAGGTCAGCTGCCTCCCCAGGACAGGCTTGGTCTGGAGGCGGGGGCCTCTTGAGCCTACCGGGCAGGCCTGAGCCAAACCACACACCCCGAGGGATCAGCGGCCTTCTAGAGACGCAAGGAGATGGACTGAAGTCCCACTGTTGCCAGAGGAGGAAGAGAACCCCCAACAGCACTCTGCGCTCCCTCCTGCAGATCTGAGGCTGCGCTGGGACACTTCACAGGCACCTCCCGGAGCAAGAAGCGAGCTGGGCTCTCGATGAGGTCAGGAGCCTGGGCTTCAGACCAGCACCTGCATCTCTGCTGTGGCCCCTCTCTTCACACCAGCTGTGTTGTGATGCGCTGTTAGCTGAAAAAGGAAAACTGCTTACCCAACAGCAAGCACGTTCCAGCGAATAGATTTCGTAATATTTAGTATCACTTATATTATGAATATGTGTTGTACAGCTATATGCGTACATTTATCAATAATAAAACCCATTCCCATGTCAACTTCGCTGCAAAGACATTGAGAGAGAAAGAAGAGAGTACGCATAAAATGCTGCGCATTCTCCTCTGGGTGAGGCGTCGTCAGTAATTTTCACCTTAATTTTTGTGTGCTAAGTCACTCTGTCTGGGCTTCCCTGGTGGCTCAGACGGTAAAGCGTCTGTCTGCAATGCAGGAGACCCGGGTTCCATCCCTGGGTTGGGAAGATCCCCTGGAGAAGGAAATGGCAGCCCACTCCAGTATTCTTGCCTGGAAAATCCCATGGACCGTGGAGCCTGGTAGGCTACCGTCCATGGGGTCGCAAAGAGCAGGACACGGCTGAGCCACTCTGTAACCCCATAGACCGTAGCCCACCAGGGCTCTGTCCACGGGATTCTCCAAGCAAGAGTACTGGAGTGGGTGGCCATGCCCTCCTCCAAGGGATCTTCTTGACCCAGGGATCGAACCCGTTTACTTCTTAAATGTTCTGTATTGTCCATGTTTCTTGTGCATCACTCATGATTAGAAAAAAAATGAGGTTTTTTAATTCCCTAAGGGAGGGAAGAGGGCACAGCTGGCTTAGAACGGCTTCCTCCAGCTTGGGGGAGGGGGGCTCGAAGAACAAAGAGACCCCAGCGCCCACGGGTCCGTGGGGACCTCCTGAGGCCGCCGGGTCTGGCTGGATTGGGATTTCGGGCCTGGCCAGGCTCCCACCAGCTTGAGGAGCCAGGAGCCGCCCAGGGGTCACCATCTGGGCTGGAAGGTCAGCGTCTTCCCCTCCCAACCCAGCGGGAGTGGGGAGAAGGGGCTGTTGGGAGAGAGGCCCGAGGAGCGAGGAGGAGAACGTGGGCAGTCAGGAAATCGGGAAATAAACAACGTGTTCCTGCGAGGTGGGGGTGGGCTCGCTTTGATCCCAGGCCGGGAATGGGAAGCACCAACTCTGGGAAGATGAGCCGCTTCCCGAGACCTCCTCAGCCCACCTGGGGCGGACACAGCGAGAGTCTTAGCCCGACACAGGTGGATGGGGCAAGGGCCCGCCGGCACCCCGAGGCCCCCTGAGGCCCCGCATCCCCGTGGCCGCATCACAGGCTGGCCCTCTGCCCAGACGTTTCTGTCTCTTAGAGTTCGCTTTTTGGAGAAAGGTTCCGCTCCCCACTCTCGGGAGCATTCTCAGCCCTCCCCGCCCTGACCACCACACACTGTCATGCCGTGGTTTGCCTTGACGTCTCCCTTATCCGCTTCCTGTCCCTGGCACCCAGTGGGCACCCTGTGTGGCATCCATGCCCCCTGCACTGAGTGAATGAGAGATGGACGGCTCCAGGGAGGGAGCACACAGCTTGCCTGGACATCTCTCCTAAGACCTCGGTCAGCCCGACCTTGCTCGGTGTTCGGAGTGACTTGTCTGGGGAGTCCCGGTCACCCTGACCATCGCGGCATTTCCCCCGGGCTGGGCACCCCTGCTCACGGCGGCGCACCCTGCTGGCCTGCTGCTGATGTGTATCTCAGGCACGGAAATCCATGACTTGACTTTGTATGAAAGTCCCCCTTCCCCGATGCACCTTGCGATGGTTCATTTTACGTATCAACTCGACTGTGTTAGGAGACGCCCAGAGACCTGGGAAAACATTAGCTGTGTGTGTGAGGGCGTTTCCAGAAGAGATGAGCATTTGAACCCCTCACCAAGGCGGGTGGATGTCACCCAATCCACTGAGGTCCCCGATAGAACCAAATGGAGGAGGAAGGCGAATTCTCCTTCTCTCTTACTGAGTTGGGACAGCCGTCTTCTGCCCTCAGACACAGGCGTTCAGGCTCACATCGCACCATCTGTCGGCCCCGCCCCAGTTCTCAGCACCTTTGGACGTGGGTTGCATCACACCACTAGCTTTCCTGGTTCTCCAGCTTGCAGCTGGCAGACCGTCGGACTTGTAGGCCTCCACAAATGTGTGAGCTAATTCCTATCATAAACCCCCATCTATTGATCTGGGCTTCCCTGGTGGCTCAGCAGTCAAGAATCTGCCTGCAATGCAAGAGACCCAAGTTCGATCCCTGGGTCAGGAAGATCCCCTGGAGAAGGGAATGGCAACCCACTCTAGTACTCTTGCCTGGGAAATCCCCTGGACAGAGGAGCCTGGTGGGCTACAGTCCATGGGGTTGCAAAAGAGACAGAACTGAGCGACTGAACAACAACAATAATCAAACTATCTATGGGTCTCCTTATCTATCTATCATCTGTCTCTCTGTCCACCTATCTGTCTTATCTGTCTGCCTTCTATCTACCTATTCTTTCTATCTACCTATCTATCTATCCACCCTCTTGGTTCCATTTCTCTGGAGAACCCTGACTAATGCACACTTCTATCCCAAAGATGTACCTGTTAGACCCAAGAGGCTGGAAACATGTAGGCTCTAAATGCATAGCATCACAACTATTTTTAAGGAAGAAATCCAGAAAACAAAAGCCGAAGCAACTGCCCTTGTCCACCATGACTCCAGTCCACCCCAGACTTGGATTGACAAATAACAAAATTGAGAATAATAAGCTTTCAAACTCCCCTTTTCCTTCTGAGACTCACTAAACACAAACATCTGGGTTGATTCTGGGGACCGGCAGAGTAGAATTCCCCTGGACTTGGGAGAGAAGGAAAAGAAGGGGCTTTGAAATCAGGCAGACCCAGGCCCCAATTCCCTGCCCGGTCACCAGTCGGCTCTGTGGCTTTGGGCTAAGCCTCCAGGTTCCCCTCTGCCGAGGGGGCGATGCTATTTCTGCCCCGTGGTGTCGGGAGGGCTTGAGTCGCTGCCAACTGTGGGGCAGAGAGCATAGCACCACAGACGGCTCCAGCACGCGTGGAGGTGACTGTTGTTGGAAGTCCATCGGCTTGATTCTAGTCTGAGCTCAAGCGGACTAATTTCTGGCTCTCGGTTGCTTTGTCCATAAAATGGGAGAGGAATGGACTCGACTCTGCCCTCTAGTCACATTGATCTCCTTTTCGTTCCTTCTACATGTGTTGCTCCCTCGTTGTGGGGACTCTGCACTCATAGCTCACATTACTTAGCATTAGACTCAGCTGCATGGAGAGAAAACCCACAGGAACAGCGAGTTAATGAGATAGATAGCTTATTTCTCTCCTGTACAAGCCCCAGTGGGTGCTTTAAGATAGTCAGGTCTCTTTGTTTTATCGTTCACCATCCTCAACAGGTAGTTTTACTTCATGGTTAAAATGGCTGCTGAGTCTCTGCCATCACGTCCATCCTCAGCCGGCAGAGAGCTGAAAAGACAAAGGGAAAGGCACATCCTCTCCCTTGAAAACTTTTCTTGGAATTTGTGCAGGGCTCTTCCATGTGCATCAGAGGGTGGAGGCTGTTACACTCATTTTCTGGAACCTTCTGGAACCTGTGACAGGATGCCACAGACTGAGTGGCTTGCATGCACGTGTGCTAAGGTGCTTCAGCTGTGTCTGACTCTCTGCAACCCTGTGGGCTGTAGCCTGCCGGGCTCCTCTGTCCATGGGATTCTTGAGGTAAGAACACTGGAGTGGGTTGCCATGCTCTCCTCCAGGGGATCTTCCTGATCCCGGGATCGAACTGCGTCAGTATGTCTGCTGCCTTGGCAGGTGGGTTCTGTACCACTGGTGCCACTTGGGAAGCCCAGAGTGGCATAAGCAATGCTGGTGGTGGTTTAGGCACCCAGTCGTGTCCGACTATTGCGACTCCAGGGGCTATAGCCCGCCAGGCTCCTCTGCCCATGGGATTTTCAGGCAAGAACACTGGAGTGGGTTGCCATTCCCTTCTCCAGGGGATCTTCCTGACCCAGGGATCTTCCCGACCCAGGGATCGAACCCAGGTCTCCTGCATTGCAGGCAGATTCTTTGCTGACCGAGCTATGAGGGAAGCTCACATCTCTGGAGGCTGCAAGTCCAAGATCAAGGATTGGTTTCTCCTGGGACCTCTCTCCCTGCCTTCTGGCTGCGTCTTCACTTGCTCTTTTCTCTGTGTGCGTGTATGTCACGTCCGAATGTCCTCTGCTTGCAAGGACACCAGTTTTATGAGATTAAGGCCCACCCCGAGGAACTGATTTTTACTAAATCGACTCTTTAAAGACCTCATCTCCAAATACAGTTATATGCTGAAGTACTATAGGTTAGGGCCTCAACACAGAACTTTTGGGAGAACATATGTGACCCTTAACAGCTATGTTTAGGGACCTACTTCCAACGACTAGATTATGAGGACCGAGAAGAAAAGGTAACTGCATGGTAGCAACACTTGGCAAACTCTCCTCCGGCCAGGGTCCCAAGGTCAACGTCATCAGTGCCAACTCATGCTGATGGTACAGCCTTTGGTATGACTGCACTTTACCCCCATGGTCTTCCTTCCAAAACCCATCACCCCTGTCTCACCAAGAGAGAAATGTCAGGTAAACCCACACGGAGGGACCAGCACGCCCCAGAACGGTCAAGGTCACCGAGACCCAGGAAAGTCCGAGAAAGGATGCCTCGTGGCTAAATGCAACGTGGGACCCTGGATGGATCCCTGGAACAGAGGCCAGATGTTTGGAGAAATTAGTGAAATCTGGATAAAATCTGCAGTTTCGTTAATAGCAAAGCACCACTGTTTCCTTAGTTGTGGTAAAAGTACGTAGCTATGTAAGACGTTGCCGGTAGGAGACACTGGGTGTGGTTGTGCAGGGCCTTTTGGTACGAGCTTTGCAGTTTCACTGTGAATCTAACACTATTCTAAAATTAAAGCTGCCTTTGAAAAAATAGCCCACCCTCGTGGACTTACATTCTTTTATTTATCTATTGATTGCTTGATTGGGGTATAATTGTGTTACAATATTGTGTTAGTTTCTGCTGTACAATGAAGTATATTTATTCATTTTTATTAGAGTATAAGGGCTTCCCTGGTGGCTCGGATGTCAAAGAAACTGCCTGCAATGCTAGATACCTGGGTTCGATCCCTGGGCCAGAAAGATCCCCTGGAGGAGGAAATGGCAACCCACTCCGGAGAATCCCATGGACAGAGGAGCCTGGCGGGCTACAGCCCATGGGGTTGCAATGAGTTGGACACAGCTCAGTGACTAAACCACTACCACACAGTTGATCACAGTGTTGTGTTAGTCTCTGCTGTACAGCAAAGTGATTCGGTTATACATGCACTGCATTCTTTCTTAAAAGCATCCTTTCCCTTTATGGTGTATCCCAGGATAGTGAATGTATATATAGTTCCCTGTACCACACAGCAGGACCTTGTTACTCTTCCATCCTATAAATTAAAGCTCACATCTGCTGATCCCAAACTCTCAGTCCGCCCCTCCTCTCTCCTCACCCCCTCCCTCTTGGCAACCGCAAGTCTGTTCCGTGTGTGGTGAGCTTACATTCTGATTGGGACTGGGGGGGGAAGGGAACAACCGACACTGAACAATCAACAACTACATTAAGTAAGTTAGGTGGTGTGTTTGGAGGAAATAAATACCCTCAATAAAAGAGCAGGGTGTGGGTGGGAAGAAAGACCAGGAATGCTGCTGCAAGGTTAAATCCTAAATACAGTGAAAGCGTAGAAAGGGCTGGCCCAGGGCTGGCGCACAGCAGATGCTCAGGAAGCCAGGGCAGCCCCGTCTTGCAAGCATTTTTGTTAGGACGATGTTCAGATGAGTTGCACTATATAAAGTATGAATGAAGAGGGATGGTTCTGAAGTTCTCTGGGTGTCAAGAGGAAGCCAGATGAGGGGCTTCCCTGGGGGTTCACTGGTTACGTCTCCACCTTCCGATGCAGGGGCTGCAGGTTCGATCCCTGGTCGGGGACCTAAGACCCCACATACCAAAAAACACCCCATGAAACAGAAGCAATATTGTAACAAATTCAATAAAGACTTTGAATTTGTTACACACAACAGCAACAAGAAAAAAATCTTTCTTTAAAGAGGAAGTCAGATTGAAATATTTGCCACAGACAATCCTCACAGGGAGAAAGCAGAATTCAGCAGCACACCCGAGACCCAAGGCTGTCTATCCCACGAAGAACCTGGGAAGCAGACTTAGAAGAGCCCGGTCCGTTAGCTCAGAGGCCCAAGAATTGAGAGGATCGATTTTAACATTCCCATTATCAGTGCTAAATAATCGCAGGGGAAAAGAGTGCAAACGACTTCGGGAGCCCCTCTGAGGAGCAGGCTGAGTGTCATCACTGTCAGAACACTTCTGCAAAGGAGCTGATTTTATCCCGGTTTTGTAGGTAAAGACACCGCGGCGCAGCGTGCTTAAGGAAATTGCCCAAAGCCCTGGGGGTTAGCACTAGCTAAACCCGCGCTGGTTTTCTTCGACGTCCGAGGCAGCGCAGGTCCGCCTGGTACGCTCTCCGCGGCTCCCTTGAAACGGGCTGGCCGGCGCCTCCAGCCCGCCCCGCCCCAGCAGAGGCCAAAGAACCAGAAAGGCCCCATTCATGTGGTCCCGCAGGAAGCCGGCGTTGAAGGCAAACACACACGGAGCCGAGGACGGTGACTCACAGCGCCTGAGCCTCCTTCTCACCGGTTGCACACACTTTTCCAGCGCATTGAAGTCTGGTAGAAATCGTGCTTCCTGGGAAGGTATCAAGGAAAATATGCCAGGAACCAAGCGGCAGGCCCTACTCTGAGTCCTCGCCCCTTTTTTTGAGGTTTTTCTTTTTTTTTCCTGGGCCATTCCTTTGAAAAAAAATTTTTTTCCTTTCCCCATTGACCTTGTTCTCGGAGCTGGTCCCGCCCCCGGACAGCGAGCACTTCTGTGCTGGGTCTGTTCTTTCTGCCACTTCCTGGCTCTTTGAGCGCGGCTGTGATGTCTGAGCAGCGGGCCCTTCTGATCCAATTGCCGCTCGCCGGCTCATCCTCTCCCCAGGTATCAAGAATGAGGGCAGCGGGGCCTGGGGGTCCTCATTAGAGGGGGCGGTCAGCTCTCCCACCGGTCAGAGCAGGGAGGGCAGCCCCGACTCCACGAATGACGGGTGTTGAAAGAAAGCTCCAGGCGTGAGTGAGAGACACTGACAGGCGGAGTCAGAAGCAGAAGGTTAAAAAAGACAAGAAACGCAAAAAAACCCAACAAAAACCACCCCACAAAAGCCTTCTTTCTGACTAAGTGGCTCCCTTTCGGGACCTGAGGCTTTCCAGAAAAACGTCCTGCGAAAAGTAGACCATTTGGGGCTGTAGCATCTTCCCTCCGAGGGCAACGCCTTGGGCCGTCGGGTGTCCGCCCTGGAGCTCTCGGCCCAGCCCAGCCGTCACTCAGGAGGGAGGGAGGCCTTATCTCCGTAAGCGTGGCCATGGCCATCCGAGCAGAGGGCGGTGGGCAGCTCCGACCACAGCGGAGTCCGGAAGCTTCCCTGGATGCGGATGGGTCAGCCTCACTGGAGGGAGGACGGCAGGGGGAGAGGGGCCCTGGAGAGCCGCCACGGTGGCGGCAGGTAGCGCAGCGCAGGGCCGGCCGGGTGGTCCTGGGGGCGCCGGCCCTCCGCGAGGGGCAGCGCGCACCCTGCCGGTGGAGGCGGCGCTGGCCGTGGGCGTCGGGGGGCCTGGCTCTGAGCCCGGCTGACCCGGGCCGACCTGCGCGGGCTGTCTCAGCTCTCTGAGCTTTGTTTCCTTTTCTTGGAAACGGTGATGATTCTGCATCTTCATGCAGCGTCGAGCGCGTTTCCTTGAGCACCTACTGTGCGCTGGCTGCTGGAGATAGATATCAAGATGATAAGAAGACCGCAGGCAAAGACCGCTTGCTCTGCTGGGAGAGATAGACACATGGACCAAAGACTAAAATCCAGGGCGATGAGTGCAGTGTTAGGAGTGTGCACCCCGTGGGGGCTGACAGGGAGTCCTTCTTGCACGGGAGCCCATGGAAGCTGCCTTTAAGCTTCGAAAGATAACTTCTGAGTGTGATGGGCAGAAGGGAGGCAAAGAGAAAGTGGCGTCACGGGTAGAGACACAGTGATGCTGCCGTCACACTAGAATCATCTCAATGGAAGCGGGATGGAGGTGAGGCCATGTTGCTGATGGTCCCAGGCATCTTGTGGATGAAAATGAGACTGCTCTCCAGAAGAAGATAACCACCCAAACACAAAAGGAAAGGAAGTTCACGGCAAGTGACAATCTTCCAGTCCTAACCTCCACTATTCTAGAAAATATAGTGATGATTTGTGTGCAAAGGTTTGAAATTTAAAAGTACTGAGTTCCTGAAATTCAATAAAATATTTTTATTATTGTACTAATATTTATGTGATATTTAATATTTATTAATATTTATGGGAGGTGGAAGGGAGGTTCAAGAGAGAGGGGACATGTGTATACCTATGGATGATTCATGTTGTATGGCAGAAACCAACACAATATTGTAAAGCAATTATCCTCCAATTAAAAATAAATAAATAAAAAAGACAGCTCATATGACTATATTAAAACAAGATGGGTGTTAAGGGGAAAAGAGCATCACCAGAGAGAAAGTTGTTGAAAATACTAAAAGTTTCCATTCATAACCAAATTGTATAAGAACTCTAAAGTATCATGCCACAGATAACTTCAAAATACAGAAAGCAACAATTTTCAGAACTGTAAGAAAAAATGAATAATTTCATAGCCACAGAGGGATATTTTCAGTTCAGTTTGGTTCAGTCGCTCAGTGGTGTCCAACTCTTTGCGACCCCATGAATTGCAGCATGCCAGGCCTCCCTGTCCATCACCAACTCCCAGAGTTCACCCAAACTTATGTCCATCGAGTCGGTGATGCCATCCAGCCATCTCATCCTCTGTCGTCCCCTTCTCCTCCTGCTCCCAATCCCTCCCAGCATCAGGGTCTTTTCCAGTGAGTCAGCTCTTCAAATGAGGTGGCCAAAGATTGGAATTTCAGCTTTAGCATCAGTCCTTCCAAAGAAATCCCAGGGCTGATCTCCTTTAGAATGGACTGACTGGATCTCCTTGCAGTCCAAGGGACTCTCAAGAGTCTTCTCCAACACCACAGTTCAAAAGCATCAATTCTTTGGCACTCAGCTTTCTTCACAGTCCAACTCTCACATCCATACATGACCACTGGAAAAACCATAGCCTTGACTAGACGGACCTTTGTTGGCAAAGTAATGTCTCTGCTTTTGAATATGCTATTTAGGTTGGTCATAAGTTTCCTTCCAAGGAGTAAGCATCTTTTGATTTCATGGCTGCAATCACCATCTGCAGTGATTTTGGAGCCCAAAAAAATAAAGTCTGACACTGTTTCCACTGTTTCCCCATCTATTTCCCATGAAGTGATGGGACCAGATGCCATGATCTGCGTTTTCTGAATGCTGAGCTTTAAGCCAACTTTTTCACTCTCCTCTTTCACTTTCATCAAGAGGCTTTTTAGTTCCTCTTCACTTTCTGCCATAAGGGTGGTGTCATCTGCATATCTGAGGTTCTTGATATTTCTCCTGGCAATCTTGATTCCAGCTTGTGCTTCTTCCAGCCCAGCGTTTCTCATGATGTACTCTGCATAGAAGTTAAATAAGCAGGGTGACAATATACAGCCTTGACATACTCCTTTTCCTATTTGGAACCAGTCTGTTGTTTCATGTCCAGTTCTAACTGTTGCTTCCTGACCTGCATATAGGTTTCTCAAGAGGCAGGTCAGGTGGTCTGGTATTCCCATCTCTTTCAGAATTTTCCACAATTTATTGTGATTCACACAGTCAAAGTTTTTGGCATAGTCAATAAAACAGAAATAGATGTTTTTCTGGAACTCTCTTGCTTTTTCCATGATCCAGCGAATGTTGGCAATTTGATCTCTGGTTCTTCTGCCTTTTCTAAAACCAGCTTGAATATCTGGAAGTTCACGGTTCACGTATTGCTGAAGCCTGGCTTGGAGAATTTTGAGCATTACTTTACTAGCATGTGAGATGGGTGCAATTGTGCGGTAGTTTGAGCATTCTTTAGCATTGCCTTTCTTTGGGATTGGAATGAAAACTGAGCTTTTCCAGTCCTGTGGCCACTGCTGAGTCTTCCAAACTTGCTGGCATATTGAGTGCAGCACTTTCACAGCATTATCTTCCAGGATTTGAAATAGCTCAACTGGAATTCCATCACCTCCACTAGCTTTGTTCGTAGTGATGCTTTCTAAGGCCTACTTGACTTCACATTCCAGGATGTCTGGCTCTAGGTGAGTGATCACACCATTGTGATTATCTGGGTCATGAAGATCTTTTTTGTACGGTTCTTCTGTGTATTCTTGCCACCTCTTCTTAATATCTTCTGCTTCTGTTAGGTCCATACCATTTCTGTCCTTTAATGAGCCCATATTTGCATGAAATGTTCCCTTCGTATCTCTAATTTTCTTGAAGAGATCTCTAGTCTTTCCCATTCTGTTGTTTTCCTCTATTTCTTTGCACTGATCACTGAGGAAGGCTTTCTTATGTCTCCTTGCTATTCTTTGGAACTCTGCATTCAGATGCTTATATCTTTCCTTTTCTCCTTTGCTTTTCGCTTCTCTTCTTTTCACAGCTATTTGTAAGGCCTCCCCAGACAGCCATTTTGCTTTTTTGCATTTCTTTTCCATGGGGATGGTCTTGATCCCTGTCTCCTGTACAATGTCACAAACCTCCATCCATAGTTCATCAGGCACTCTATCTATCAGATCTAGTCCCTTAAATCTATTTCTCTCTTCCACTGTATAATCATAAGGGATTTGATTTAGGTCATACCTGAATGGTCTAGTGGTTTTCCCTACTTTCTTCAATTTAACGGAGAAGGCAATGGCACCCCACTCCAGTACTCTTGCCTGGAAAATTCCATGGATGGAGGAGCCTGGTGGGCTACAGTCCATGGGATTGTTTAGAGTTGGACACGACTGAGGGACTTCACTTTCACTTTTCAGTGTCATGCATTGGAGAAGGAAATGGCAACCCACTCCAGTGTTCTTGCCTTGAGAATCCCAGGGACGGGGGATCCTGGTGGGCTGCCGTCTGTGGGGTCGCACAGAGTCGGACATGACTGAAGTGACTTAGCAGCAGCAGCAGCAGCAGAAGCTTCAATTTAATCTGAATTTGGCAATAAGGAGTTCATGATCTGAGCCACAGTCAGCTCCCAGTCTTGTTTTTGCTGACTGTATAGAGCTTCTCCATCTTTGGCTGCAAAGAATATAATCAATCTGATTTCAGTGTTGACAATCTGGTGATGTCCATGTGTAGAGTCTTCTCTTGTGTTGTTGGAAGAGGATGTTTGCTATGACCAGTGCGTTCTCTTGGCAAAACTCTATTAGTCTTTGCCCTGCTTCATTCCATATTCCAAGGCCAAACTCGCCTGTTATTCCAGGTGTTTCTTGACTTCCTACTTTTGCATTCCAGTCCCCTATAATGAAAAGGACATCTTTTTTGGGTGTTAGTTCTAAAAGGTCTTGTAGGTCTTCATAGAACCATTCAACTTCAGCTTCTTCAGCGTTACTGGTTGGGGCATAGACTTGGATTACTGTGAGGTTGAATGGTTTGCCTTGGAAACGAACAGAGATGATTCTGTCGTTTTTGAGATTGCATCCAAGTACTGCATTTCAGACTCTTTTGTTGACCATGATGGCTACTCCATTTCTTCTAAGGATTCCTGCCCGCAGTAGTAGATATAATGGTCATCTGAGTTAAATTCACCCATTCCAGTCCATTTTAGTTTACTGATTCCTAGAATGTCGACATCTACTCTTGCCATCTCCTGTTTGACCACTTCCAATTTGCCTTGATTCATGGACCTGACATTCCAGGTTCCTATGCAATATTGCTCCTTACAGCTTCGGACCTTGCTTCTATCACCAGTCACATCCACAATTGGGTATTCTTTTTGCTTTGGCTCCATCCCTTCGTTCTTTCTGGAGTTATTTCTCCACTGATCTCCAGTAGCATGTTGGGCACCTACTGACCTGGGGAGTTCCTCTTTCAGTATCCTATCATTTTGCCTTTTCATACTGTTCATGGGGTTCTCAAGGCAAGAATACTGAAGTGGTTTGCCATTCCCTTCTCCAGTGGACCACGTTCTGTCAGACGTCTCCACCATGACCCACTCGTCTTGGGTGGCCCCACACGGCATGGCTTAGTTTCATTGAGTTAGACAAGGCTGTGGTCTGTGTAATTAGACTGACTAGTTTTCTGTGATTATGGTTTGTGTGTCTGCCCTCTGATGCCTCTTGCAACACCTACCTTTGGAGAGGGAGGTTTTAATACGTCTCAAATAAAACAGAGAAATAATCAGAAAGAATATGATAGATTTGAGCAACATGAGTAGCAAACTTGACTTAATGGATATATATATGAAATGTTAGAATCAACAACTTGAAGCACATTCTTTTCAAGCAGTTGTGAAAAAAAGGATTTAAAAATGACTATATGCTGGGCCATAAAACAAGTTTAAAACTATTGAAATCATGCATAGTAAATCCACTGACTACAATGCAATTAAGCTAGAAATCAGTAACAAGACAATAAGTAGAAAATCCCCATGTGTTCATAAATTAAACAAAATATGTTGCTACTAACCCACAAGTAAAAGAATAAATCACAATGGAAATAATAAAAAAGTATTTAAAATGAATGATAATGAAATATAACAAAATTTGTGTGATGCAGCTCAAGTGGTGCTTAAAGGAAAGTACACAGCTTTAGTTTCATACATTTGGAAACTAAATACCTGAAAATCAGTGATCTAAGTACCAAACTTAAGAAGTTAGAAAAAAGAACAGTAGATAATCCCCCACAAAGTAGAACAAAGCAAGAAATAAAGCTATTTTCAGAAATTAATGAAACAGAAGGGCTTCCCTGATGGCTCAGTGGTAAAGAACCCACCTGCCAATGCAGAAGACCCGGGTTCAATCCCTGGGTGGGGAAGATCCCCTGGAGAAGGAAAGGGCAACCCACTCCAGTATTCTTGCCTGGGAAATCCCATGGACAGAGGAGCCTGGCAAGCTTCAGTCCCTGGGGTCGCAAAAGGGTCAGACACAAGTTAGGGTCTAAACAACAAGGAAGTAGAAACCAAACAAAACAGACTCGATAAAGCCAAAGATGATTCTTTAAAAGAATGTTGTTGTTCAGTCGCTCAGTCGTGTCCCCGTGGACTGCAGCACACCAGGCTTCCCTGTCCTTCTCCATCTCCCAGAGCTTGCTCAAATTTATGTCTATTGAGTCGGTGTTGCCATCCAACCATCTCGTTCTCTGTCGTTCCCATCTAAGAGTAATTCCCTGGTAAAGTTTATCAAATAAAATAGAGAAGGGACAAATATCGGGCAGTATCAGAAAGTAAATTTAAAGGAAGACGTCACTGCATGTTTAACAAGAGGAGCTATTATAAAGAATTTTATGCCAATAAATTCAAATGTAATGGACAAGATTTTAGAAAAATTTAACTTACCAAATAGACACTAGAAGAACTGAAAAACGTGAACAGTCCTAAATTAACTTTAAAAAAGTAATCTGTGATCTAGAAGTTTTCACAATGAAAGATCTGGGTTGAGGAGGCTTCACTAGCAAACTCATTCAAACATTTGAGGGAGGAATAACATCAATTTTACATAAATTCCTTCAGTAAATGAGAAAAATATAATGTTTTTCAACTCAGTTTATGAGGACAGCATATCCTTGACACCAAAACCTGAAAGGAAAATTACAGGTTTATGTATCTAATGAATAAAGATGCAAATTCTGGACAGAAGGTTGGAAAGCCAAATGCTGAGATATAAAAAAAGCTAGCGTATGACACCAGGTTGAATTAATTCCAGTAGGGTTAGGTTCATTTGATATTAGAAAATTAATCACTGTGATTTAAATACTAGCAAAATAAATGGGAAAAAATTACTATTGTCTCAATAGATGCAGAAAATTTATTTGATGGCTACCTAACTCCAGTGTTCTTGTCTGGGAAATCTCATGGACAGAGGAGCCTGGTGGGCTACAGTCCATGGGGCCACAAAGAGTCAGACATGACTGAGCCACTGAGCAGACACACACATGCGTGTAACCATTTATGGTTAACAACATAAAAGTCTTCATAAACTAGGGATGGAAGAGAACTTCCTTAACCTGGTAAAAGGGGTATTTTACGAAAGTCAAATTAAAAAAAAAATTCACAACTTGTCACAAATTTAATCCTTAACAGTGAAATATTAAAATCACCAACTGAGGTCAGGAAAGAGACATCAGTAAGTAGTACCAACGTCCTATTCAGCATTATACTGGAAAAACTTGTAACAGGCCAGAAAAAGAAGTAACGGGGGGACTCCCCTGGTGGCCCTGACGAAGTCTCAGCGCTCCCAATGCAGGGGGCCCGGGGTCCGTCCCTGCTCAGGGAACTGGATCCCACAAGCTGCGGTGAAGATGGAAGATCTGGCAACTTGGACCCAGGGCAGCCATAAACAAATAAACAATAAAATACTAGAAAAGAAACAGTGGTATAAGCATGAATATGTACAAACAGTAAATAAAAGTATGTATGCAGGAAATCTTGAAAAATATTGACAAACTATTAACAAAATATTAACAACAAAATATCAATAAATAATACGGGAATTTGGGACATATTTGAATATATGAAATCAATATACAAAATCAATTATATTTCTATAACAACTGGAACTTCTAACAACTGGAAAATAAAAGTCTTAATAATTTAAAAAACAAAAATTTTAGTTTATTAAAAATGTAATAGAAAATTTAATTGCACTTACAACAAAATTTAAAATCATTAAATATTTTGTTAGAGCTAAAACTAGTAAAAGTATTCAAGACAACTTAAAAAGTTACAAAAGGGTTATTGAGGGAAATTGAAGAGGACTTAATATATGGAGAAATATGCTAGTTCCTTGGACTGCAAAGAGATCAAACCAGTCAATCCTAAAGGAGATCAGTCCTGAATATTCATTGGAAGGACTGAGACTGAAGCTGAAACTCCAATACTTTTGCCATCTGATGTGAAGAACTGACTCATTGGAAAAGACCCTGATGCTGGGAAAGATTGAAGGTGGGAGGAGAAGAGGGTAACAGAGAATAAGATGGTTGGATGGCATCAGTGACTCAATGACATGAGTCTGAGCAAGCTCCAAGAGTTGGTGATGGACAGGGAAGCCTGGCGTGTTGCAGTCCATGGGGTCACAAAGAATTGGACACGCCTGAGCAACTGAACTGACTGATGCTATATTCATATATTGAAGAGTCAATACTATAAAAATGTCAATTCTCCCAAAATTAAGCTCTAGATTCAATGAAATCCCAAACTAAACCTCAACAGATATTTTATGTGTGTGTGTGTGTATTGACAAGATGATCCTCAAATTTATATTGAAATACAAATAGCCATGAATAGTCAAGACTACCTTAGAAAAGAATGACAAAGAGAAAGCCCTTGCTCTACCAAACATGGAGACATTATTCGCTATAATTAAGACACTGTGGTGATGGTGAGATTGTAGGCAAACAGAGCAAATGAACAACAGAGAGTCCAAAAACAGATGCCCACATCTCTGAAAACCTGATTGCCCATCGGGGTGGCACCGCAAAGCAGTGCCGAGGGATACCATTCTCACACAGTGCTGGGTCAACTGGACAAACATATAGACCAAGATTCGGAGGAGGCGATGGCAGCCACTCCAGTGCTCTCGCCTGGAAAATCCCATGGAGAGTCCCGGTGGGCTGCAGTCCATGGGGTGACACAGAGTCAGACACGACTGAGCGACTTCACTTTCACTTTTCACTTTCATGCATTGGAGAAGGAAATGGCCACCCACTCCAGTGTTCTTGCCTGGAGAATCCCAGGGACAGGGGAGCATGGGCTGCCGTTTATGGGGTCGCACAGAGTCGGACACAACTGAAGCGACTTAGCAGCTGCAGCATGTGTGTGTGTGTGTGTCAGTCGCTCAGTCATATCTGACTCTTGCGACCCCGTGGACTGTAGCCCACCAGGCTCCTTTGTCCAAGGGATTCTCCAGGCAAGAGTACTAGAACAAGATTAACCTTGATATTTTTCATACAATTTACAAAAACCAACTCTGTAAAGTTGGGCTCTCACCTGACACCATATTTGTGCTATTCCTGGAAACCTGGGTTTGGGGAGCCCCTGTGTGTGTGACTGTGAGAGAAAGAGAAAGAAAGTGAGTGTGTCAAGTGTGGGTCTATGTGAGTGAAAGTTGCTCAGTCGTGTCCAACTCTTTGCGACCCCATGGACTGTAGCCCGCCAGGCTCCTCTGTCCATGGGTTTCTCCAGACAAGAATACTGCAGTGGGTTGCCATGCCCTTTTCCAGGAGATCTTCCTGACCCAAGGATCAAACCCACGTCTCCTGCATTGGCAGGCAGGTTCTTCTACCGCTGAGCCACCAGGGAAGCTTCCATAGTCTGGCGTTTTCCAGAACGTCATGGAGTTGGAATCATACAGTGGGCAGCAGTTTCAGACTGGCTTCTTTGCCTTGGCAATCTGCATTTGTTAATATGTCTCCTCTGTCTTTTTGGAACCTGCTAAGCTCTGTTCTTTCAACCACTGACCCTGTGACCGAGGTGGAGCAGGAGATGCTGCAGGCTGAGCCAAGGTCTTCTCAGAGCCTGGCGGTGCTGCGGTCCACTGAGCGGGCGAGGAGTTACCAACGGGAACAGGGAAAGTGGGGGAGGCTTTGCTAAAGCCCACCTTAGACGTGCGGACGGGGTTCCTGGGGAGCCCTGTAGACGGGCACTGCCCACTCAGATGCATCCCGCCCTCCCCTCCCTGGGGGAGCACAGAACAAAGGATGCTGGGTGGTGACAAGGGACCCCGAGCCACCTCACCCCACACCCTGCTGGGCAAGGAAAGAGCACTCTGGGAGGAAAATGCCCACCCCCTAATCCACCTTGCCCTGAGCCCGGAAGGCCACTGGGGTCTCCGCCCCCTCCACAGGCGGAGGGCTTTGCAGCGAGCAGACGGCCTCCTGAACCTCCCCACCAGATGCGAACCGGCTGGGGGTCATCTGTCCGCCTCCCTCCCGGGCCGAGACAGAAGTGTCCCTCCGCGTCTGATGCCGGCCTGGATGGCTCTCACCCTCCGGGTCCCCAGCAATTGCTCCCAACCTCCTAGGCCTCCCTCCTGGCTTCCTCCTTGGCTTGGCATCATTCATGCCCACAAAATGAACAGAGGAACAAGCTTTTCACTCGGGGTCAGCCCTCGACCGGAAGAATTCATGCGAAGTTTTGCAAAACTCGGCCACCGTCAAGGTCTGGCCTCTTGAATCTCGGCGGGCTTGGGGAGGGTGAGGGCTCAAGGCGCCTCTGCAGGATGGACGGGGCGGGGAGGTGCAGGGGCTGGAGAAGAAACGGACGATATGGACCAGCTCCCAAAGAAGAAAAAGCCCTGTAAACGGCATCAGACACCTCCTCCCTATAGAGCTTCGAGGAGCTGTTTCTAGGGTCCGCCTCTCACAACACGGGGTACCCCAGACTGTGCATCTCAGCCATCGCGTCTGAGGCCCAAACTACAGAGTCTCTGATGTTTCTTCTTGCGGACGTTTTTTCCCCCACAATCTGAACTTTTTTTCCCCAAGGTCCCCCAGTCTCCAGTGAACCCTCTCCCGTCTCTTTTTCTTGCTGAAGCTGCAGATGTACACGACGGTGGTGTGAAAAAAGCTAATTAAACTGCAGCGACTCTGCGGGGGGCAGGCAAGCCCCCACCGCGCGCAGGGCGTGATTGATCCGCGCTGTCACTCCGCGCCGCTGGGTGTCAGAACTTAGTGACAAACCGGGGATTACAGAGGCCCGGAGTCACTCTCCCGCTTTGTCGTTCGGCAGACATCAAAGCGGCGGGGAGTTTTAGTGTTTTTCGTAAGTAGTTAGGCCAGGAGTCGCTCACAGTTTAGAATCCGTGTACAACTCAAGGTGGGGGGTGGGGGAGGGGACGCAGAAACCACCCCAAAATGATTCGTTGGATTAAAAAAAAAAGAAGAAGGAAAAGAAAACCAAAGCCGAGCAAAGCAAATGAAACGGAGGCCGGTGGCAGAAGCACGCTCTTGGCAGGGGTTGCTGGAGATTTTGCATTATTTGTCTAAGCCACACGGAGGCCTGCTGGGGCGAGGCACGCCGTCTGAAAATTAGGTTTTCTAGGGGAAAAAAATGCCTCTAAACGCTACAGTGCTGGTGGCTTCCTAAGCAAGGGGGTTTATTTTAATCAGTGCAGGAGGAAGCTGGGGGGGGTGGGGGGTGGTCACAGGGATGTGTTTGAGGGTGAATACCAACAATTAGTATCACAGAAACCATTGGAGACTCACCTTATCTTGAAGGTACACAGATTCCCAGAGACAGTGCAGTTGAAGCTGGGCTTTCTCAGGATATTTACCTTCAGCAGCAGAGCAGAGAGCTGAAATCAGAACAAGGTGGGGAAGCTGCAATCATGTCACCCTTGGGATGCGAATGGTTTTCCCGGAAGTAGCACTGAGCCCCTTGAGGACACTGTTGGGGTCAGGCCTCTGATAAGGCTGGGGGGCATCACGCTCTGTGGGGTGCCAGTTCTGCCCATCACTTTGAGCAGAGGCAGACCCTGGACAGGGAGCAGCTCTGCGGTGGCCACACGTGGACTCTGAAGGTGCACGGGTGGACATCAAAGACGGGGTGACCCAGCCCACGTGGTGTGGGAGGGGAGCAAAGGCTCTGCTGTGTGACTCTGGGTAAGTCTGTCGACCTCTCCGGGCTTCGGTTTCTTCATCCTCCATAGAGGGAAATAATTCTTTCTTCCTCGCTCAGTGGGTTGTGCAAATGTATTAAGCAGCGCTAATGACCGTGTTTCACAAATTAACTGTTAGGTGCATCCGTCAGGAAATGGAAGCAGGGAAAGAGCATCTTCTACATGTGCTGGGCAGGTGACACGCGTGAAGAAAGCCATCATGGCAGCACCCACGTGAGCACTTGACACCCACGTGGGTCTCCTACAGCACTTTCACCGAGACTCACTCTGGTTTACGTTGCGTCTAAAACCCACTCAGAACAAACAATGGCCTTGATTCTCTTCTGTGTGTATGCAGGAATCTAGGCATGCCTATTTGTATCCTGACGAGCAAAAACAAGAAACATAAAAATCACGATGGTAGATTCAGGTGTTACTGCTATGGATAAACGATGGAATGGGCCATCTGCAGGAGGAAGGCGGACGTGGGGGAGGAGGAAGGCCTGTGCTCAGGAGGAGGTCCCGGCAGGTGGCTGGTAGAGCATCGCCCACCTGTGGAACAATACCCCACGGCCCCCACGGCTGGGCTCCAAAGTGGACTTTGGAGGGGTCTGATGGCCCCTCGAGCAAATTCATGCTGACTGAGCTGCCAGGGCGCCCATCCAATGTGTAGACCGATCCATCTGCAAACTGGGCCCCAGCTCTTGCTTAGTGAGTAGGCCACCCAAGGACAGCCAGCAAGGCAGATTCTTAACACCGGACCACCAGGGAAGCCCCTGACTTTCTTTTCAGGTCATAGACTCGTGCTTCACTTCTCGACGTTATCTCTGACACATTGCAATTGAGTGCATCACAGTTGATTCTCATTGGGGTATTCTAGTCTTTCCTAGAAATACCTGTATTAATAATACAACCTGTAAACTGAGCTCCTTCTATATACACCCAAGGGCATCTTATTATAGGGATTCCTATTTATTAAAGTTGCAGAATTACTTTGAAGAAACCAGTGACTTTCTTTGTAAGACTACAGAGGACATGAGTCTACCAGAGCTGGGTTCTGCTTCTCCAACTACAGAGAGGTTTCCTCAGATGAAGTCTCTGTGGAATAGAGTTCTGTCTTCTCTAACAAAGTTGAGTCTGGTCCCAGCCCTCTGAGCCAGTGATGCCACGCGTCTGTATATATCCGAGAGTCACTCCCACTCGGGCCCCAGGAGACAAGGCCAGGAATGGTTGTTGCATTTTTCCCCAAGAGTCAAAAGATGAAAAACAGGCTTAGTGTCTCTTGGCGGCAGGAGAGACAAATCACGGTGTATTCCTATCAAGATATGCTATTGGTTGGAGAAAATGCCTGCACCACAGAGGAGGGCGTGAATGCAAATAAATCTCAAAAACAAAAAATGAACAAAGAAATGCAAGTCACAGAGGACAACACGGTAGGATTTTGTTAATAAAGAAACTGGCAACAATCAGTACACTGATCGGGGACGCATACAGAAGTGGAGACTCTGCGAAAGAAGAGAGAAGGAAGGAGGAAGTGGGGGGATGGGGAGGACAGGAAGTGGGGGGAGGAAGAGGATGGTCTTCTTTCTGGAGTGAGGCTGTGTCCTCCCGGCTCAAGGAGACTCGGGCAGGCAGTGTGTTGGGTATAGGGGTAAACCACTGAGATCACTGAGATCTCAGAGTTCCTGTATTAGAGGATATTTAGGTACGCAGCAAGTAGGTAGCAGGGGTTTTCCAGGTGGTGCTTGTGGTGAAGAACCCGCCTGCAATGCAGGAGACATAAGAGACACGGGTTCAATTCCTGGGCCGGGAAGATCCCCTGGAGAAGGAAATGGCAACCCACTGCAGTTTTCTTGCCTGGAGAACCCCATGGACAGAGGAGCCTGGTGGGCCACAGTCCATGGGGTCCCAAAGAGTCGGACGCCACTGAAGCAACTTAGCATGCAGTCTCACAGTAGGTAGCAAGGTTTGCAAACTAGAATGCTCAAGTAATGGACAGATTTTCTTCTACGGTGTTCTAGAGGAACACAAGAAGCAGAGGCAGTTCATAGCAGGGATGTCTTAAAACAATAGCTTCCCGTGTGTCTTCTTTCATGAGGCATCTGTTCCGCTCTCTAGCCCATTTTCAAATTGGGTTGTTTATTTCCTTATGGCTAAGTTTTAAGAGGTTTTTTGTATCTTTTATGTATAACTTCTAGATCAGATATTTTTGCAAACATTTCCCCCTAATCTGTGGTTAGTTTTTTCATTCTCTTATCACTGACTAGAGATTTTAATTTTGATAAACTCTATAACATCTAGAATGGTTGAAGAAAAACAATGGAATATTATTCACCATAGAAAAGAATGAATAATGCTAAAGGCAGCAACTGTCATACTAAGTTAGTGAAATCAGTCAGACGGAAAGACAAAATGTTTTATAATATCAGTTATATGTGGAGTCTGAAAAAATAATACAAGTGAATTTATTTACAAAACAACTACACTCACAAATGTGGAAATCAAATTTATGGTTATTACCAAAGGTGGAAGAAAGGACAATAAATTAGGAGTATGGGATTAGGAGACACGAGCTGCTATATATAAAGTAGATAAGCAACAGGGACCTGTATTCAGTATCTTGTAATAAACGATAAGGGGAAAGAATCAGAGAAATAGACGTGTATCACTGGCTCACTTTCTGTACATCTGAAATGTAAATCAGCTTCGCCAACAATCAGAGAAACACACGGCTTCTAGAAGAAGGCTTAGGGCCAGCACGAGCCGGGGTTGTTCTCCTCCACCTTCCAGATCCCCAGCTCACGTCACACACCTTGTGTAGTGAACACACTGCTCGGGAGCTCCTCAGACGGCAGGGCAGGGTGGAGCGGGGCTGGCCTGAGGGAGTCTTAGTTCTGACACAGGGAAGGGTGGCGACAGGAGGCTGTGCCCGGAGGGCGGGCGACCGAGTCTGCCCCCTTGGCTGCATGTGTGAAGGTCAGTGTGTGACCGTGACATGAGAGGAGAAGCACATCGGGGTCAGGGCAGCGCTCAAGATCAGCGCCGAGATATGGCATCAGGCCAACCAAGACGGAAGAGGTTGACGAGCTGCTGCTGGCATCACCACAGGAGCCACCTCCTCAGAGAGACGGGGGAGACCCCGCGGCCGCTCCCCAACGCTTCTGTTCACTTTCGTCCTTGCAGAACACTTTGCAGCATCTCCTAAATTTGCAGGTTTTAGGGTGTGTTGCTGTGTTTGCTTATTGCTGGTCCTCCACCCTCTTCCCTCCCTGGAGTCTCTGCCCCTGGGGAGTCAGCTTTGTCCCCTTAACTTCTGAGTCAGAGGAGCATCCTTTGAAGGCTGTCTCCAAGAGTACAGCATTCAGACATCCAACAACACACCCTCAAACAGAGCTGCAAGAAACAGCTTTTTCTAGTTACGCAGGAAGGACAGCTAAGACACTGGGAGCTGTAATCTCTCTGTCTGTCTGTCTCTCCAGTCTGCTCCTAATTACTCAGAATAGGCACAAGTTTCAAACTGCCTCCTTCAAAGTTCCTTGGTCCTGATTAATAATGTTTCAAGACTTCACCTCCAAGCCTCTCCTGTCCATTTGGAATTTAGACAAAACATGCGGATATCTTCTTGGTGTTTAGAAGAATTCCCTTCTCCTCCCTGGAGGAGTCAGGAGACATTTCCAGAGGCGTCTTGGGAAATGAACTGCTAGTCCAGACCCTGGCACGAGTGACGTGGGCTTTCTGAAGCACTTGCTTGCTGGGACAGTGGGGCTGGTTCCCGCAGGACGAACACAAGCTTCCTCCCCACACCTGCCGGGCACCTGGGCCAGGCACCCCGACAGCCCCTGCAGAGGGTGTCAGTGCCCCACCGCCCCTCTGACCCAGAGGAGGAACAGGCAGGAGCAACGGCCCAGCCCCCGGGCCGGCAGGCTGAGTTCCTCTTGCCGCTAAACCAGGAAGCTCATAAAAAGACTTATCTCTGGGTAACCCATGCCTCCCCAGTTTCCACCCGCCTGGCGCCTGGGAAAGGACAACAGAGGGGCGTAGAGAACAATGCCCGTCTGTGAGGCCGGGCCTGCCGCCGAGTCATGGGAACCCCAGGGGCTCCGTCCCGCCATGCCTTGGCCCTGTGCCCAGGGGGCCAGGCGTGCTCCTCGGTAGACCAGATGGCCCTGGTGGCCAGTGGTGCTCCTGACCTGCCATGTTCTTTCTTAAATGGTAAAACCCTTCTAAGAGAGCCTAGTGGGTATCCTGGTTTTCTCCTTTTATTTCTTAGAACATTCCTGATATCATGACTCTGGAATAAATGTGCCACCTCCTCCCTGGATGGGGCTGAAGACAAGGCCCGTGGTAGGTCACTCCCTTCCCCTCACCTCCATCCTGCCTTCCGCCCCCCACCCCCCGGTGGAATTCTCCATCCAAAAGAGCACTGCCCGAGGGTCAGGAGGTGGCGATGGGCCCCTTTGGTTTGCTTGAGCCTCAGCAACAATCCATGGAGTCATCTCCTGACAGGCCTCTTGGGCAGGCGAGTGTCCAGGTGAGTCCCTAAGGTGGGCCCTGCCCTTCTTCCCTCCCCTCCAAGCCATCCCACCATGGCTGAGTTACCCAATATTCTTTTCTTTACATTTCCTGTCTGCTATTTCATGAGTGGTTTGCCACCAACCTATGCACACAGATACCTATTTTTTATCTCTCCTTTATGGATAAATTAGCTGACGTACAGGTTTGTCAAAGGCCATCATTAATCACTGGCTGAGAGAGGACTCCTGACCCTTGCCTCCTGTCCTGAGGCTGTCTCTGTTCTATTACCAGCTCAGAATCTCTTCTCCAGGTTTTCGGTCCTAATGCATTTCACAGGCCCCATCACACTATGCGTGATAAAAAGGGCATCAGTTTACCCACGGCCCACCCCCTCACGAGGGAAGCGAGCTCCAGAGATGGCTCCCAGATTGCACAGGGAGGGTGCCTGAGACTGGGTGAGGTGGGTGGGCTGGCCGCCCGCTCCGTCTCACCCCAGGCCTGCCCCCTGCTCCCAGGCCCTCTGGCACTGGGCACCCAAAGCCTTTTCCCTCTAATTTCTCTCCTCCCCGCCAGCGGACCAGGCGGCCCCTGTGTCCTGGGCCTCACATCCTCGCCTGGCTCCTGTACCCACCGGCTTCCTCTGAGGAGGGCATCCACCAGCTTCCTCTGAGGAGGGCATCCACCGGCTTCCTCTGAGGAGGGCAGCCGCAGGAAGGGAGTGGGAGAGCTCAGTACAGGCAGACTGAGGGGTGTGGGGGGAGCGCGAGATGAGAGTGGAGAGAGACACAGGGGAGCGTCCTCCAAGGACACAGGGGCGCAGGAAAAGCCCGTCGCTTCTGATTACGGGTTCAGTCTGGGAAAACTAATAAAGTGAGAAAAGAAAAGGTGTTGGTTGGTAAAATGACTACAAATTAGAGCTGATGAAGCAGAACGCCGTGGCCTGGGTCTGATGACCACACATTCCATGAACGCCCTGCATGTCATCAGGAACGGCAAATGTGGACCTCGGTGTCGTCACACTGTGTGAGGATGCTTATCCTGTCTGCTCCAAGGACAGTGTGGCCAGAGCTTTGGGGTTAGAAGGGATGCAAAAAAGACCCCTATTTACAGAAAACTAAAGACTGACGCTGAGGCTGAAACTCCAGTACTTTGGCCACCTCATGAGAAGGGTTGACTCATTGGAAAAGACCCTGATGCTGGGAGGGATTGGGGGCAGGAGGAGAAGGGGACGACAGAGGATGAGATGGCTGGATGGCATCACTGACTTGATGGATGTGAGTTTGGGTGAACTCCGGGAGTTGGTGATGGACAGGGAGGCCTGGCGTGCTGCGATTCATGGGGTCACAAAGAGTTGGACACGACTGAGCGACTGAACTGAACTGAGCTGAAAACTTAATTAACACTACTATCTGTTATACTGGGCTTCCCAGGTAGGGCCAGTGGTAAAGAATCCTCCTGCCAATGCAGGAGACACAAGAGACAAGGGTTTGATCCCTGGGTCAGAAAGATATATAGGAAAGTTGTTAAGAGAGTAAATCCAAAGAATTCTCATTACAAGGAAGGAATATACTTTTTTCTCTTCTACTTTTATCCATATGGTGACAGATTTTCACCACTAAATTTATGTTAGTCATTTCATGCTCTATATGAATTAATAATGGTGCTGTACACCTTTGATTGATACAATGTTGTATCAGTCATTGTATGTCAGCGATAGGGGTTTCCCTGATGGCTCAGTGGTAAAGAACCCGCTTGCTAACGCAGGAGATAAGGGTTCAGTCCCTGGGTGGGAAGATCCCCTGGAGAAGGAAATTGCAGCTCACTCTGTTATTCTTGCCTAGAGAATCCCATGGACAGAGGAGCTTGGCAGGCTACAGTCCATGGGGTCACAGAAGAGATGGACACACTTAACAACAACAATATGTCAATGATATCTCAATAAAACTGGAAGAAAGCACACACCCCCCCAAATATAAAACATAAAATAACAAACCGTGGACTCAAAGAAAAATCTGAAACAAAACATCGTCTTGAGTCCTGCCAGTGCCCCCTCTTTTCTGGTCTCTGGTGTGAGGTCCAGCAGGCAGCCACAGGGCCGCTGAGGCTGACGATGAGCCTTGGCCGAGCTCTAAAGGAGCAAGATGCGAGACGCTCACTTCCAGAGCAAGGGCCAAGCGTGACCCTCAACCAGGCCACGGGCTCGTGCACCATCCCCAGGAGACTTCTGCAGGCACCCAGCTCTGGGCTCCTCTAATATTTCCTTAAAGAGCTCCGCATTGAAAAAGAAAAGCACAGGGAGTGGAAACAGAGGTGGGGGCACATGAAAAAGCCAAATCCCGCCCTCCTCCAAGTCAGCTGAATGGTGGGAAGACAGAGATGCAGCCAGGCTTTCTGTGTTCACTTTGAACACGTCCTTCCGAGCCTTTTTCCGGCTCCCTTGTCTCCGCCTCCTCGTCCTTCCCCCAGTCACAAAATATCTGCAGACCGCAAATAAACATCTCGTGAGACGGCTCAGGTTTTCACCATCAGTGCCTTGCACAGCTCTGATCTTGTTTTAAAGGCTTTTGAGAGCACATGACCCAGCAATTCCAGTGCTAGGTATGCAGCTAAGGGAACGGAAAACAGACGTCCACACAAAAGCTGTCCCATGAGTGTTGATAGCATCATTATTCAGAAGAGCCCAGAGATGAAAAAACCTGCATGTATCAACTGACGGACGGATGAAAGAAGTGTGGTATATCCACACAATGGAGTATTATTTGGCAATAAAAAGAATGAAGTAACAACGCATGCTACAACAGGGGTGAGCCTTGACATCCAGATCCTAAGTGAAAGAAGCCAGACGCAGAAAACCACGTAGTGTTTGATAAAGACAGAGAGTAGGTTCGCAATTGCCAGGAGCTGAGGGTGGAAGGCAGGAAGCAGTTCAAGGCTTGGAGATTCCTTTCAGAGGTAATGAAAATGATCCCTAATTAACTACTATGGTGATGGTTGTTCAACTCTGTGAATACACTAATCACCAAATTGGAGGCTGTTATGTGCGTGGACTGTATGGTATAGGAACTACATCTCAATTAGGTTGCTTTTGAAAAGTTTTAGTTATTTTGAAAGTGAAAGTGTTAGCTGCTCAGTTGTGTCCAACTCTTAGTGACCCCATGGACTATATAGCCTTCCAGGCTTCTCTGTCCATGGGATTCTCCAGGCAAGAATACTGGAGTGGGCTGCCATTCCCTTCTCCAGGGAATCTTCCTGACCCAGGGATTGAACCCAGTACACTCTTTACTATCTGAGCCACCATTTTATCCACAAGTAAATCAGTAAATCTCACACACACATACTCACAGATGGTGTAGCAGCTCTGAGCTGGAGCAAGAGAGGAATTTAAGGGTGACGCCAGCTCGGAGGCAGCCAGGTCTATAGTCCATGTGGAAGGCAAACATCCGGGTCAGGGACCTGGAGTCCAGAGAGGCCTGCCAAGCAGTGGGCACAGGCTCAGGAGGGCCCTGTTGACCTCTGACCTTCAGTGACAACCTCTTAGTCAGGTGCTGGGGAGCCATGGTTGGGGAGGAGCAAGCCCTCAGAGGAAACCAGAGTCACTATGGGAGCCAGATTCGCTTCTCAAGAGAAAGCAGCTCTGTCCTTCTGTCCTCTCGGACTGGGCCAGCTCCTCTCTACCCCGACTCGCTGCCTGCTCTGGGCTTGTGCTCTGCATCCTGGTTCTCTGATGGCCTGGATTGCTCACCCAGGAAGAAGGCAGAACCTTCCTATCACCTGGGTAGGGTTTGGTCACCCAGGGGCTGCTCTCTCACTGGGGGTCATAGGTTGAATGGTGAACACCCTTCTCCAAGGAGTATGTTCATGTCTTGACCCCAGGGACCTGTGAGTGTGACCTTACTTGGCAAAAAGATATTTGCAGACATGGTTAAGTTAAGGATTTTGACTTGAGAATGTCCTGGATTATCCAAGGTAAGTAAGTGTTAGTTGCTCAGTCGTGTCTGACTCTGTGACCCCATGGACTGTACCTGCCAGGCTCCTCTCTCCATGAGATTCTCCAGGCAAGAATACTGGAGTGGGTTGCCATTTCCTTCTCCAGGGGAATCTTCCTGACCCAGGGATTGAACCCAGGCCTCCCTAAATTCAACAACAGGTGTCCTTATTGGAAGAGGAGAAGACACAGACAGAGGGGGGCAAAAGGGCATGCAAAGAGGGGGGCAAAAGGCCATGCAAAGACTGAGCAGAGTTGGGGGTGAGGAGCTGCAAGTCATGGAATGCCAACAGCCACCACGTGCCGGAAGAGGTGAGAAAAGGAGTCTTTTCTAAAACCTCCGAAGGGAGCATGGCCCCACTGACACCTTGATTTTGGACTTCTGGCCCCCAGAACTGTGAGAGAATAAATTTCTGCTGTTTCAAGTCCCCCAGATTGTGTGCATTTATTACAGCAGCCCCAGGAAACTATACACTGGGGAACTGAAGACCAGCATAATGGACATACTTGCTCCCCCAGCCTCCTGCTACATGCTTCTCATGGTCCATCCTAACCCCAGACAGAGGGAAGAGCCTAGTAGCCAGAACTGACCAATCAGAGAGCCCTATCTCCTCAGCTGCCAGTGATTGGTCCAGGAGCGACTCGTGACCCAAGTGGCTGTCCAATCAGAGCCCTTCCCTAGCTTTTTATATGATTGAGCAGGTGAGCAGACAAGGCAATGGCACCCCACTCCAGTACTCTTGCCTGGCAAATCCCATGGACGGAGGAGCCTGGTGGGCTGCAGTCCATGGGGTCGCGAAGAGTCGGACATGACTGAGCAACTTCACTTTCACTTTTCACTTTCATGCATTGGAGAAGGAAATGGCAACCCACTCCAGTGTTCTTGCCTAGAGAATCCCAGGGACGGGGGAGCCTGGTGGGCTGTCGTCTCTGGGATCACACAGAGTCGGACACGACTGAAGCGACGCAGCAGCAGCAGCAGAGCAGGTGAGAGTTTACACGTCTCTTTCCACTGGGCCTGCTAAGCTGGTGCACGAGGAACCCAGGGAACTGGAGGACATTTCTGTGCTGTCTGGAGAAATCTGGTGTGCAGTAGAAGGAGGCCAGTGTGTGGAAGGAAACAGAAGCAAGAGGCCAGGTTCGAGAGTGAGGATATCCTGAAGAGGTTTAAACTTCTAGGTCCAGTTGACCTTGGGGCCAGTTCCACCGTTCCTATGGTTTGCTCTGTGAAGCTGAATCTTTGTGCCCAGGCTAGATGAAGTTGGATTCTGGCCGAACTCTGGACAAAACTCAGACTAACACAACAGATTGAGAGCAATGGCCATGTCCCCGGGCAGAGCAGGCTCTCAGAACAGGCTTTACTCCATCGCCTGCATTCTTTTCCATTTCAGCAAAGGTCTGAGGACAAGATCAAGGACTAGCGTTGCTCTGTGTTGAAGAAAAGAGGAGAAAGGCACGTGCTTGAGAAAAATGGGTCTCCTTGATCTTTGCAGCATCAGTCAGAATGTCCAAAGAACTCAGTGGAGACCATTTCAAGCAGGAGAATGTTCGTTCCTGTTTGGTGGAGCCTGGGGAAGAGAAGAAGAAGAAAAGACTCAGACAGGGAGCCAAGTCAGGGTGGGCACAGAGGCCCCGACTGCCTTTCATAACCACACAAGGCCACGGAGCCAGCCCTGGCCCCCAGATCACAGTGACGTCTGAAATTTCTTTCAGGCTTTTCCTTTCCTTTCAGGTCCTTTTGGGTTCTTCAGCCCATATGTTGCTAATTTTCCCTCTTTTCAAAGCTCCCTGTTGCATTTCGAGTCAGAAGGCATCCTATTCATCGCTTCTGAATTTGAGGGGGAGGAAACTGCAGAGGTCAGCAGGCCTTTTAATATAGAACATAGATGAGTTGGGCCGGGCATGAACATGTGAGTGCGTGTGAGCACACACGTGGCTGCTTATTTCCTGCCTCCAGCCAGTCTTCAGTTCCATCACGCAGGACCACAGGTACGACTTGAGCGGCTCCTCTTAGAACCGTTCCTCGCCTCTCCTTCAAGGAAGAGGCTTCTTCCCCAAAGGTGCCTTTTGTAGTTCTCTGCGTCTGCCATGCAGCCCTCGACAGAGCTAATTACCAGTCAGCAAGTGGCCCTGGGAGGCTGTGGTGTGCTGGGGGACTGTTTCCTCATACTGCCTCTTATCTTTCCAAGTGGCAGAGGGCCCCTCTCGCCAGAGATAGTGCAGACAGGAGGCCCTGCCAATTAAGGCAGTGGCAAAGAAATGGTGGATGGCTAGTCTTTCAACGAAGGTCAATAGCAAGAGGGTTCGTGGAGAAGCTGAAGCTGGTTGCTGTCCTTCATCTAAAGGAAAAGTCAGTTTAGAGAAAGAGAACATGTGGGATCCAAGGAAGCCCTTGGCCTCCCTCAAGCATCGTCACAGAGTTTCCAGCCTGCCCGTGGTCCCAGGGGAGGGGTGTGGGTCGGGAAGGGTGGCTTAGCGTGGGTGTGGGGAAGACAGAGAGGCAGCAGGGGCCGTCTGTTTCCCTAAACAGGGCTTTATTTTTTAAGCAACAGAGAAAAAGAAAACATTGGACACCAAAGAGCTGATAGCGCTCATGTACAAGCAAAGTTAACAAATTCATTACAAATAGGACTTTAATTTCTGAACCCAAAATGCGGGCAAGTGGTCTTCTGACTAGGCGTATATGTGGAAACTAAGTCTTAAGCCTGACTGTGCCAGAAATGATAGGATAGCTGTTTCTAAGCTGTGGGCAGCTTTGCCCTCCCCAGCCCCCTGCCTCCAACCAGGGAAAATTGGCAGCAGAGATGTTTTTTACTGTCATGATTTGGGGAGGTTGAAGGGGGAGGGAGAAACCCTGAGTATAGGTTATATAACTGGAACTCCCATTGTAACCATCCTGGCTTACTTTACTCCACTGGCAGGTTAAAAGTGTCCCCCTTTCCTAAATTTGTCTGCATTTCTCACTAAAGACTGAGGATGGCTCTTCTCTCTCTCTCTCTCTCTCTCTCTTTTTGGCCTCCTCCCATTTGGCAGGATCTTAGATTCCTGACAGGGATTGAACCTGTGCCCCCTGCATTGGGAGCACTGAATCTTAACCACTGGGCTGCCAGAGAAGTCCGGCCTCTTCTCTTAATAGGAACATTTCTCTCTCCAAACTCTCCTTTCCAAAGTGATGAAGGCAAATCCCTTTCAATCATGATTCATCTCTATTCCTGTTACATCTTATTGGGCCAGAAGTGAACAACTGACCCATGCCGGGCCACTCAGATCCTTCTCCCAATACTTTATAGCTAAACAGGAAAGAGTCTGTTAGCCAGGAAAGGATACGACATGACACAGTAGAATCTTTGTGGATTAAAAAACGCATTCCTTGTTCACATGCTCATTCCTAGCATTGCGAGCCTGTGCTGGGTGCCGGGCTGGGGGTAGGGGGCAGACGGGTTCTCCGTCCACAGAATCTCTCGGGCCTCGTGGCAGGGGCTCGTCCACCTTGAGACAGAGGGCCTCTGTCACCTTCACTGGAGGCTCCCGGGCCTACCAGGTGGCAGAAGGACCCCAAAGGGGCTCACTGCTGCTGTTCAGTTACTCAGTCATGTCTGACTCTTCTGCGACTCCCTGGACTGAAGTCCCCCAGGCCCCTGTCCGTGGGATTTTCCCAGCAAGAATACTGGAGTGTGCTGTCATTTCCTACTCCAGGGAACCTTCCCGACCCAAGGGTTGAACCTGACTCTCCTGCATTGCAGGCATATTCTTTACCATCGGAGTCACCTGGGAAGCCTTTGGTTTCTTAATTATTTATTCTTAGTCACTCAGTCAACTCAGTGTTCAACTTTTTGTGACCCCATAGACCGTAGCCCACCAGGCATCTCTGTCCATGGAAATCTCTAGGCAAGGATATTGGCATGCGTAGCCAGTTCCTTCTCCAGGGGATCTTCCTGACCCAAGGATCAAACCCAGGTCTCCCATATTGCAGGCAGATTCTTTACTGTCTGAGCCACCAGGAAAGCAGGTTTTTTTTCCCCCCTGTATTGGGGATATTAACCCTCTGACTTGTGTCCTAAAGATTTTTCCTATTTGTGTTTTACTTTTTACTTTGTTTATGGCGTTTGTCATACAGAAGTTTTTAATTTTTATGTTGTCACATGTTTCAATCTGTCTCTTTATTGTTTGTAGTATTTGTGCCATGCCTAGAAGTTTCCATCCAAAGAGTTACAAATATTCACCCGTGCGTTCTTCTAGTACTTTTAAGGCTTTATTTTTTACATTTAAAGCATCTGGAATTTATTTGGGGAAAAGATGGCACTTTTTTCCCCAAAAGGCTACCCAGTTGCACCAATAGCATTCAATAAATTATTTTACTCCACTCGTTAGAAAATACCCTTTAACAGAGTCTGAATTTTGAAATTTACATTGGTATATTTTGGACCCTCTAGTCTGTTCCATTAATCTGTCTTTTATTTCCTAGTATGACACTGTGTACGTCACTAATTTTATAGCATGCTGTGTTATCTGAGAGGGCTATTGACCCTTCTATAATTTTTTCTTTTGAAGGATTTCCTATTCTCATCTTTCTATGCTTCCTCATGATTCAGAGGGTTTATTAAGCACCCAAAACTCTCACTGAGATTTTTAAATTTTTATTTTTAACTTAAGGATAATTACAATATTGTGCTGGTTTCTGCCATACATCAACATGGATCGGCCATAGTTTACATATGTTCCTTCACTCTTGAGCCTCCCTCCCACCCCGTCCCACTGCTCTAGGTTGTCAAAGAGCCCTGGTTTGAGTTCCCTGAGTCATACAGCAAATTCCCACTGGCTATCTAGTTTACATATGTTAGTGTATATGTTTCCATGCTACTCTCTCCATTCATAATTGAGATTTTATTTAGTGCTAAGTTTTCAGAATAATCTAGGGATAAAGGACCTCTTAACAATATTGTCTCTTGCTTCCCTTGTAGCTCAGCTGGTAAAGAATCCACCTGTAATGCAGGAGACCCCAGTTCAATTCCTGAGTTGGGACGATCCCCTGGAGGAGGGCATGGCAACCAACTTCTGTATTCTTGCCTGGAGAATCCCCACAGAAAGAGGAGCCTGGTGGGCTACAGTCCATGAGGTCGCAAACAGTCAGACACGACTGAGCCACTAAGCACAATATTACACCCACATATCCAAGAACAAAGGATGTCTCTCCATTTACTCATCCTCCTTAGGTTTTTCAGTAGAAGGTAAACACTTTATTCCTCTAAGTTCTGCATGACTCTTGTTAAATTTATCACTAGCGTTTTATATTTCATTGATATTCATTATATTTTCTGTTTGATTATTGTTTGCATGAGGTATTTCATTAAAAGGGATGAAGACAGGACTAAAGGAGGAGGAAAGAGAGACAAAACCAAGCTGATCAGCACAGTTTTCCCTGAGCCTGTCTTCCTAAGAGATTCCAGAGAAGGTTCAGTTCATTATAATGATGTCCCAAGAGGAAAGACCATACGATCAAGGACACCAGTTTCAAGATAGGAGAGAGAGAAGAGGCAGATAGAGCTCTCCCTACCATTCTAACTCTTGAGGGGCTGTGAGATCTGGACCAAAGGACCCTGGCAGCGCCTTCCGGAAGTCCTCTTCTTTTGCCGTAGCAAGACCCAGCCTCCCATTGGCTCTCAGGACAAGCCCCGCCCCTTCCGGTGGGCGGGGCCGGCTGTTTGGACAGTGCGGCCTTCTGTTTCCCTCTCTGGCTGCCTTTTAGGATAACCTGCTCCTCTGAAAGGGTCTGGCATCTCTCTGGCACACACGTTTGCTTAAAGATTTACATTTTCGATCTCCTTGCCCATTTTCTGACTGCATAAAAGAGAATTGTAAATGTTTAGAAAAATCAAAGTTCTTCTTAGACACCCGCAGCTTCAAGGAGAGAGTTTCTTTAATTCATGCCAAGAAGAGGCTGTAGAAACGAGGTGGGATCACCTGGCCCTTTTCTTGCTGAAGGTTTCCAGCCTTTATTTTCTCTCAGCCTTGGAGTAGCCTCAAGTCCTCAGGGCAGGTTGGAAGCTTGTCAAACTGGGGCAGGCGGGGACCCCACCCTGGACTCAGGTCCTGGAGAGAGGCCCTGGGGAAGGGAGGGCTAGGGCAGCAGCCACTGCCGAGGGTCCGAGGGCATCGGCCTGCCTGATACCTGGGCCAGACACTGGGCAGCGAAGCAGATGGCCTGCTCCTCGCCCTGCAGCACAGCCTCTCTGCAGACCCCACCTGTGTCCGTCCATCCTTCTCTGCCTCTTTTCCTTTTGTCTATGGCGTGACCACAGCTCTGCATAGGGATTTGGGCTTGAGGCTTTGAGCTTTTGACAAATAGCTCGTTAATTCACACCCAGAAAAGCATGACCTTGGTTATCATCTCCATTTCTTCTTTCAAAGAAAATGAAAGGCGAATGCAAGGAATCTCAGGGTTATCCCTAAAATAGAAAGTGGAAGTCGAGTGTACTTGATAAGTATAGGTAGAGACAGTCCATGCTCTTGGCTCGTTAGAAAGGAAACTTGCTAAGTGATGGATGAAGGATAAGACTTCCAGTCTGAGTGATGCTTGTCTGTGGACCACTGGGGACCAAAAGCCATGGGTTCAGCTGACTGCACAATGCTCCACAGGTTCTCAACCCCTGACTTTCCAACCACCCGGGCCAGATTGCTGGAAGAGTGACACTCCTCAGTTCTATTTAATTTATTTAAAGGAAGTTCACATTTCTTTACCTAAAGAAATCTATGGTGGGACTTCCCTGGTGATCCAGTGATTAAGAATCCATCTGCCAATGCAAGGGACACAGGTTCGATGCTTGGTCTGGGAAGATTCCACATGCTGCAGAGCAAGAAATCCCACGTGCCACCACTACTGAGTCCACGTTCTAGAGCCCACGAGCTGCGAGTACTGAAGACCGCACACCTAAAGCCCATGCTCTGCAACAAGAAAAGCCACTGCAACAGGCAGCACCCCCATCACGACTGGAGAGTGGCCCCCCTCACCGCAACTAGAGAAAGCTGGCATGCAGCAACGAGGACCCAGCACGGGAAAAACAAATAAATAAAACTAAATCAAAAAAGAAATCCATACTGTTTCCCCTATCACACCGCCACTCAACCACTGGAAATGGAAACCTCCATCCCACGAGGCAGATTCCTTCTTTTAGATGCCCCACCAGACCCTTTCAGAACAGTCTAAACTCCAACGGATGGGGTTTTTCCTGTCTCTTGCCTTCCAGTTAAAGGCGGTGGGCCACCTTCTGGTTTCCCCAGGTCTTATCTGACCCATATCTGCGTTTTGCCTGCTGTGTCAAAGGAGGACCCTAGATGCCATCTTCATCCTTTGAAATGGAGGAAAAGACCCACCTCTCCAATGTTTTTCCCTGTTACACACAGTCCTCTTGAATGTTCCAGAAAAGTATATGCAAAAATTCGAAGAACTGAATTCCAACCCTGATTGCACATACTCTGAGAGGCTGGTGACGTTTTCTCCTGTATCTTCATTCACCCAGGGCTCCTGGAGTCCCAGGGTGAGACCCTGGGGCTGTTTTGGATGATATGGAGAACTGGGCTGGATCTCACCAGGGCAGTGAGCTTGGAAACAGGAGAGTGAAAGAGAATGGAATTCCGGACAAGGACCCAGTTCTCCTCCCCGGGACAGTTCACAGCACGCTTCCCTTCTGACCCACCGACACGCCATTCATGGATCCCCATTTACTGCAAGCTTCTGACCCTCCAAGTCAGCCTATAAAAATGAGAACATCTGGAAATTCCATGGCGGAGTAGTAGGGAAAGCGGCTTTGTGGGCTCTTGCTTTCTCCCAACCTCGTAACCTTTTATGGCTTCACAGATCATTGTCTCACTCCACCCCCGCCCCCACCGCCCTCCTCCCAACTCCACCCCACCCCCACCCACCTCCCACCGCCGTCCTTTTGCTTGCATACGTCCTGTGGGAAACTTCCTGTGGTGGGGGTGGGGGGCATTCATTGCTTTGGGAACGGCTGCTGGACTGTGATCATCTCAGCAGAATGCCCGGCTGGGACTGGGACACTCAGCCCCACCCGCTTCGTGCATTCCCTCCTCTGGCTCCAAGCGGAGCAATTTCCAGCCCAGCCAGAGCAAGGGCTGGGAATCTTTCCTTGGTTTCTGCTTCTCATCTACTGTGCGTTCCCTGGAACCATCTGGGGATGGGAGCCAGGTAGCAACAATGCAGAGAGTCTCTGAGACCAAAAGATAATTGAAAATCCCCAGGCAGTCTGTTCCTTTGGCCCCAAGTTCACATATGGTCAGCACATTAGGGCCCCCGTCCAAAGGAGCAGCATGGGACAGAGGGTGGGGGTGGCCTCTGTCACTCACGCGGGCGCCCGTCCCCCAGGGACTGGGCAGTCAGGGCTCCGCGCACCCCTGGTCTGTTTCGGGCTTGACCATGTCGCTGTTTTTAACCCAATACCTGAAGTCCCTTCTAGAACGCTCCGCAATGGAGCAGATAAAGTAGCTGTCTTCATGAGTGATCACTTCCAGACCCAACAAAGAGAAACTCATGTGTTTGAAATGCCTGCCATTCTTCTCCATTTCACCATCAAGTAGCCCATTTAATTTTGCACAATACTGTTTGATAACAACCATGTATATGTCTTCTGTATTTATATACTCAGGAAAGGACCTACTTGGTCAGTGTGAGATAATTTCACAAGAAAAATGGAACCAGATGCGACTCCTTTTTATTTGGCTCTTCAAACTCCAGCGATCTAATTCCCAGGGTCAGTCTTTACTCGAGTTTTCTGTTACCTTGCAGAAGAGGATCCTTTTACATGACAAGTTTGCTTTTCCCAGGTACCTGGCAAGCAAGAGTGAGCAAAAGATTTAAAGGAGTTGGTTGTCAGCTTAGCAGTTTCCAGCATTTCCAGACTGGAGATTCAGTGGGCTGGAAGTTTTGTGTTCTGGAATAGAACACGTCTGCCTGCTAGTAGGCTGATCCACTTCAATTAAGCCAGTCTTCCAACTACTCAGAATATACAAGCACTTCAGGCCTGAAACGCAAGGTCAAATAGCACTAAGATGACTCATTTGAACCCAAAGCAAAGGAGTTAGGCAGGGCTGGCATTAGAGCAGACTCTTCTCTCTTTTCATCTCATTTCCTCTTTTTTCTTTTATCTCCATCCCAATTTGTGCCCATCAGCTGGCCGTGTACAGTGGTACGGTTTGTGCACTGTACCAAAGTGCTCATCCAAGAGAGCGAATGGAGGCTGGAATCCAGTCCCCAAACGGCGTGTGTGTTGTCATGGACCCCAGGCTGGGGTCCGTCTACCTGAGGAAGAGACACCCTTTCTCCCTCTTGGATGAACTGCTCACGAAGTTGGGAACTCAGAGGCAGCATCTGTACAGGAGAGGCACATTTTTCTACGAAGCTGAACGTGTTACTGGTGTCCTGCACACACGGCAGCCTGAAGGGTGAATATGCCAACACCAGCATGTGAGCTGTCTGTTCCTGCCCCGCGTGCATTCGGCACGTCCCGTGTTCTGCCCTGTCTTCAGGAGGCCTCAGGGCGAGTCATCAGGAAACCTTTAGATCCATAGCAGCTATATGGCCCTTGTGCCATGGCCCTTCCTGTGGCAGACATCACTAATCGATCCTGGAATTCTCTCACACTGAGTCCCGACTGGTCTCACTTCTTCACCCAGTGGAGCACCTCCTCAATTGCTACCAACTGAACAGAGCTGATGTACAAGGGTGAGCTGTCTGCCATCCATCTCAGCCAGCTACCACCACGACAGTGATGCAAGACACCCAAAACTCAGTGGCTTGAAGCAAGAAGAGTTTATTGTTTGTTTATTTTTGGCGGTCCTGGGTCTTAGTTGCTGCCTGTGGGCTTTCTCTGGTTGTGGTGAGTGGAGGCTGCTCTCTGGTTGCGGTGTGTGGGTGTCTCACTGCAGCGGCTTCTCTTGTGGTGGAACTGCGGCTCTAGAGGGCAGGCTCAGCGGTCGTGACCCCGGGGCCTAGGGTGCAGGCTCAGTAGTCACGGCGCCTGGGCTTACTTACCCCGCTGCATGTGGGTTTTTCCTGGACCAGGGATTAAACCTGTGTCTTCAGTTGGGAGGCAGATTCCCAACCCCTGCACCACAAGCGAAGTCCAAGAACTGTTTATTCGTGTTTGGCCATCTTGGGGCATCTGGGGTGTGAGTGGCCTGGGGCGAATCGGGCCGGGAATGCTCTCCTTCGAGCTGAGGCTCAGCTTCTCACCATGCGTTGGGCTCAGATCTGCTCAGCGTGTGTCCATTATGGGGCCCGGGTCAGCCAGAGGTCACTCTTCGCACGTTGAGAGCAGAGGCTCCGCGGGCAATATCGGCCACACGAGTGCATTTTTAGTCTCTGCTTGTGTCATGCTCCCTAACATTTTATCAGCCAAAGTGTGTGAGGTAGCGAAGCCCCAGATCAAAGGGTGGAAGGAGGCCCCTCCCACGCTAAGACCAAAGCGAGGGGCCCCCCACATCATCTCGGTCCTTGGCGACGAGGCGGGGTCACGTCAAATCCCGTCTGCTGCAAGGTCCCCTTTGATAGCATCATTACCCCCACCTTCCCTAGCCAGACAGTCCACCTCTTGGCTCAGGTGAGTGGACAGAAACTTCAGAGTCCGAGAGGCAGGGCGAGAGCGCTCCTGTGTACAGTCTGGCCAGTGGAGCTGAGGGCAAATGGCGGTGAAAATGGACCCGAGACAGATGCTGACTCTGGCAAGGGGTGCACATCAGCAGCTGAGGAGCCAGGTGGGCTCGCGGAGCTGGGCTTCAAGGTGCGTGATTTGGGAGAAATGAGATAGTGATGGAGAAACAGCAGCTGTGATGGTGGGTCAGGACAGGTCCCCTGACCAGAAGTAACTGTGGGCGTGGAGACCCCTGCTTTTCATTTTCATTCATCAAAAGCCACGCGCCCCTTGAGGCCACAGCATCTTATCCCCACCATCAAAGGTGAGCCCAGAAAATTACAGAGCTGAGGCTCTGCCCTCCAGGAGTTCACGATCTGAGACACACAGGCAGCAACTCCTGGGAGGAAAACATAAAGAAAGAACCAAGCTGGTGTGCAGCAGACAGATGGCAAAGGGAATTCCAACTGTAGATGAAGAAAAGCAGGGATCAATCCAGGCGGGCTCCCTGGAAGCAGGGGCATTCAGGAGTTTCTCATGGAGGGGAGTACTGTCATCCCAGAACAATGATGTGACTTCACGGAGGCTGCGGACATAGAACTGGAGCATGGGAAGAGAGGGCTTTGGCTGCAGGGTCAGTGGAAGGGAGGGGGCGGGAGGGGGACTGCAGAGATTGGTCTGTGGGCACTCAGCCTTGTAGCTCAGTGCAGGGTTTAGAACTCTGTGCCAGCTTGACAAGAACTCTTTAAGAGGGCTTGTAAGGACTCCTCTTAGAAAAGTCTGGCAGGCTTTTTTTTTTTGGTCATCAGAGGTATTTTTATTTCTTTTTTTAATTGGGGTATAATTCCTTTACCATGCTGTGATAGTTTCTGCTGAACAACAGTGTGAATCAGCCATGTGTGTATTTATATATATATCTCCTTTCCGTTTCGGGCCTTCCTCCCACCCGCACCGCTCCTCCCACTCCTCCAGGTCATCCCAGAGCACTGGGCTGAGCTCCCTGTGCTGAGTGTAAAAAGGAAGAAGTGATGGAAAGAATTGTGGCCTTCCATCAGACACCTCAGTGCAGGGACTGGGGAGAGGCGGGGTTGCCAAGGCTATGCACACCCCCGCCCCACTCGCCTCCCCCACCCAGGTCTCCAGCCCTGTGGACAGAGCCAGGCCAGGCTTTGTGAGTCCTCCAGGTAAGACGGCAAACCTGTGACATCAGGATTGTTATTAGCCCTTTTCCCCGATGAGGAGACTGAGTCTTCACGAAGCTGGATTCCTGGTCCGAAGTTCCTCGTTTAGAGACTGACAGAGCTGGATGCTGAACTCAGGCCTGCTGAATGTAGCACACAGATCCTTCACGGGCTTCCCTGGTGGCTCAGGCGGTAAAAAATCCGCCTGCAATGCAGTGACCCAGGTTCGATCCCTGGGTTGGGAAGATCCCCTGGAGGAGGAAATGGCAACCCACTCCAGAATTCCTGCCTGGGAAACCCCATGGACAGCGGAGCCTGGTGGGCTACAGTCCATGGGGTCGCAAAGAGTCAGACACGAGTGAGTGACTAACACTGCCCACTACCACTCTCTCTAAGAGGGGTCATTTGCTTTACAGAGACCACCGGCCCTGGATTCCTTAGTCAGGCCCAGCCAGTAACCTTGCGGCTCATTGGCCACTCAAGCCTAAGGCTGCAGCCACCCAGAAAATCGACCTGACCTCATTTCCTATGTCGTCCCGAGAGTGTGTGTCCCGAAGCACCCAAGCCCCTTGGGAAGGCGATTTGATCCGGCGGGTCCCAGGGCTTTCCCTCTGTGCTGCAAAGTCCTGGCATCTTTCCTTCCAGAGAGAAGTGGAGTGTCAGCGGTGGCTGAGGGGGGCCTGAACGCAGGGGGCTCTTCCCTTTCAAGCCAGGTTAACTGAGTGTGGCTTGCAGGCAGGTCAGCCATTGATTTTCCTCTCTTCTCCAGAGAGCACTGCCATGGTTACACGGATAAAAGCCGGGGAATAAAAGCAGGATTGAATGGTCCGGGTTGAAAGAAGACTTCTGAAAGAGGTTCGAAGACTCCAGTCGGGGGTGGGTTAGTGGTGGGAAATCTTGCTACCTGAGCAAGACGTCTGAGCTGTTCGGCTGTGATTGGGGTGAGGGGCAGGGTGGGGACACATGCTGTAATTGCCATTCCTTCAGAAAGCCGAAAGGAAACCGCTTGCTTTTGTCTTCCTTTTGGCTTCTTGCAGCCTGCACCCGCTGCTCGGCGTGTCTGACTTTGAGCTTGGATTTTTCTAAAAGCATTTAGGCTTTTGCTTCTATAATGTCAAGCCCAACACAGCCCACACTCATGCGGGGAGGCTAAGGCTTCAGTCTTGCAAAGCAAAACAACGACAAGAACAAACTGGCTCAAAATCACCCCAGAGGACCCACCAACTGGGATGGGTTGATGGGAAGAAAGCCACAAAGCCCGCCCTGCTCTGGGATCCCCCAGGGATCATTCTTGGAAGATTGTCTCTCAGTAGAAATGGGCCCAGAGGTACAGAGAAGGTGACTCATTTTTGGTAAAAAGAAAGAAGAGGAAAATGGTGGAATTGCAAAATACGAAATTCTCATCAAGGAGGCTGCAGAGGATGAGATGGTTGGATGGCATCACCAACTCAATGGACATGAGTTTGAGCAAACTCCAGGAGAGAGTGGAGAACACAGGAGCCTAGATTGCTGCAGTCCATGGGGTTCCAGAGAGTCAGACACGATTGAACAACAACAAACAAATCCATGCATGCCTTTTAAGTGCCCCTAACGTGTCGCAAAGAGTCGGACACCACTGAGCGACTGAACTGAACTGAACTGAACTGAATGTGCTGGCAGGTATGCTAAATAACACGAAGAACCATGTCCATTCAGCCACTTTTTATGAGAACCTCAAAAAATAATATTAGCAAAAGCAAAAAAAAAAAGGGTGGGGGGAAACTGGGTTCTTCTTCCAGGCCAAAGGAATACAGGCTTTGAATGGGATCCATTAGGAGAAAGAGAATTCTACACACGAAGTTTTGTGTCACCTGAATCAAACAGCCCGGTGGCCCCGTGTGGCTTCTGGAGCAGACATTCCAGTTTGCTGAACAGTCAGGGTGAAGAGCATGCTGTGGGCCCGCCACGCGCAGGGCCAGACTCGGTGCTGGTTCCCACGGGAGCGCGGGTTGACCTGAACAACCTTTGCTTCTCCGTACAGTCTGTCTGTGATGAACAGCAGCAGTTTGCACGATGGCGATTGATGAAGGTTAGAGACTTAGTGGAAGCAAAACAATCTGGCCCATCTGGGCCAAGGCAGCCCTCCCTCTTTGTCTCCTTAGCCCTGTCCTCCCCAGTTAACCAGTTCAGGCTCTACTTAACTCACTGCTTTTTTTCTTCTAGGTTCTTGATCACATAAAAGGATGTTCACTCCTGGGTCCTTCTCCCTAACCTCCGTTGTGATCCCCTTTGGGAAAATAACAGTTCCTTTTGTGCCCTTACTGAGCTCGAGAGACTCAAATGTGTCCGAAGTGACAGAGGCCCCTCAAGCTCAACTTTGAAGAGCATCTCACAGGTTAAGCCAAGTTTTAGGGGTCAGTGAAAATTACAGCAACCCGGGCAGCCAGGTGTGGGGGGGCGGGTAGGGCTCTGAGATACATGAGCGTCTCCAGGACCATCAGTCAGGGGTGGGAGGAAGGCCATCTATGCTCTGCAGGTGGTGTGTCCGCATCTCAAGAGCAGGAACACTTT